>NW_024412400.1:14505307-14655158 GCF_014898765.1 Herpailurus yagouaroundi
GAGTGAAGGGCATTAAGAGTACACTTATCTTGACAAGCACTGAGCAATGTACAGAACTGTTGCTTCACTGTATTGTACCCCTGACATCAATAGAACACCATGTGTTGTCTACACCGGAATTAAAATTGTTTAAATTAAAATTAAAAAATAAATTATGTATAAAGCTGTAAAAAAATAAGTAAGTAATAAATAAATAGATACGTAAAATGGTTCTTAACTCATTTCTCCACTAGAAGAAACTGATTTCAGGAAGTCATTTGTTTTGTTTTCCCATTTTCCCATGTACCTTCCTAATTTTTTCCAAAGTATTTAAAGGTGTTAATAACAGCAATAAGAATAAAATGATAATGGCAACTAAAATACACTGGTTATTTATTACGTACCAGAAGCTATGCCAAGCACATTTGTTAGCTCACTTGAAATATTAGGTCACTTGAACTATTCTTATGTTCATTTACCAGATGAGGAAACTGACCTTTAGGTTGATGTCACATTTCCAAGATCATAGAGGTTGGCACAGAGCTTGGACCAGGCCTTTACTAATTCCGGAAGAATACCCGTAACTACTGTCAAATCCCACTTACTCCTTCCATGGTAAGAACACAGGACACATCTCCACACCTGGCTGAAATTTCCATGGTCACAAAACAGACTAAACCCAAGCCAGTCAGCTCACATGAGGTCACAACTGAGACCTGGGTGACGGGTGGCTCAGCACACCCTATCATCACCACACGAAAAAATACAGTGCAGCTTGCTGCTTGGTTTTATGCTACTTAGCAATCACCTGAAATAAGGTAACATCAGATACCTTCCTCGCTCTCTGGCCCCACCCGTTTTCTAGAATTCCTATAAAATATAAATATTTAAAATGAGGATTTTGCACGTTAGAAAGTGGCTTCTCCGAAGGGAACCTCATGAAATGCTAAATTCGGTGTTTCAGAGTTTAAGTGCTACCAGAATTTGAAAGGTAGACATCAGCATAGCCTAGTGTTGCTGAGGAAAGCATCAAACCACCCCACCTTTGTAAAAAGACTGCATGTAAGAGGTGCTTTAAGTCTCCCCAGATCGCAGAATCCACCATCGTGAATAACAGCAGAGGTGGAGGCTTTAGGTGACAAAGCAAGAGAAAGAGAGGCAAATGAGCTTGGTTCGTACCATACATTTTTGTTACACGTTTCCTCTTTGCTCCCTCACAGCCTCCAACCTTAAAAGACCCATCATTAACAGGCACTGGTCAAAGCGGCTAACCAAGCGGCCCGCCTCTGATCACGGGTCCTTCTAGGCTCCCTTGCCATCTCCTGGTGGACGCTCTGCCCTCTCCCTCCCCTAAGGAGAAGCAGGACCACACAAAAGTAGGATCAAATGCTTTTAATAACGCAAGCTATACAGGCAACAGACTAACCTCCCGTGCTTTTTCATTTTTGCTAGAGGTTTTACAGCCTCCTCTGGGGGGAGGAATATGAGCCACCAGTGGCCATTTACCACAATTCATGGAGGGTCCACGGAAGGATGAGCTGCCTTGTTCCAAACTTCTGGGACTGAAACGGTCAGAGTGGGGAGGACTTCACGGGCCACTTAATCTGAACTCTTTTTTTTAAATTTTTTTTTTTCAACGTTTATTTATTTTTGGGACAGAGAGAGACAGAGCATGAACGGGCGAGGGGCAGAGAGAGAGGGAGACACAGAATCGGAAACAGGCTCCAGGCTCTGAGCCATCAGCCCAGAGCCCAACGCGGGGCTCGAACTCACAGACCGCGAGATCGTGACCTGGCTGAAGTCGGACGCTCAACCGACTGCGCCACCCAGGCGCCCCACTTAATCTGAACTCTTACTCGATGCAGAAGATCCTTGTTAATCCATCTCTCTGTTTAAACACTGTGACAAAAAAGTCCTTATCTCCCAAGGTAGCCAGCTCCTGCGCGTGTGCGTGTTGCATGCGTGTTGCAGGTGTGTGGCGTGTTGGGGGAAGGATTTATAGCCTGAGGGAAAAACCAGTAAATCTAATGCCGCTTCCTCATCAAATACTACAGGAAATAACATCCCTGTTGTTCCCTTGTCCTGGTTCAGAGCCAGTGTGAAAGCTGTTCCCTCCTCCTTATTGGACATCACTTCCAGATTACTGACAAAACGTGGACACGCTCCTCATAATCTTCTGGTTTGTCAAATTTATTCATGTTTTTAACACCTTGCTTTGCTCCCAAAAGGACCTAAAAGAGCTCGGCGCCTCCCTTATAAAACAACATCTGTAAGGACAGTAGGTTTTTCAAATTCTAACACAGTAGGCAATTCAAATATGAAAATAACTATGGCTATGTCTTAACAAAAGTAAGTATGTATATAAATATATAACAAAAATCCTTTGTGGGGAGTCATTACAAGCATGACACATCACTAGCCATTCGCCACTCTGGTCTTCTCTTAGCTAAAGCCAAAAATATTTTTACCCAAGCAAAAAATAGCCTTTGACACCAATGAAAGCCACTTATCAGCTTTCTTTTCCTCGAATACAGTCACATCAACAACCAAAGCAGAAACACTGTTCTGTGAAGTACTATGCAGCCACTAAAAGAAAGTACACTGATAGGGAATGATCTCTAGAACTCAAAATGAAAAACAGCTAAGGTGCAGCACCACACGGTAGACCGTGTGACCATTTCTGTTTAGAATCCACACACATTTGTGTACGTGCGCATGTGTATGTATCTATATAGACAGACGTTTACACAGACACAAAATGGCTGTGGAATAGCAAGTAAGAAACTGGTCATCGTGGTTGCTTCAGAGGAAGAAAAGCGGGGATCGGGGGGCCAAGAAGTAAAGAAACACATCTGTACTGTGTTTGGGTAGTCTACACATGGGTCAACCTTCCAAAATGTAATTTTAAAAAAGCAAGCAAGCAAGCAATAGCTTTGGGTGGAGGAGTGGAGTCCAGCTTCGGCTTTGATGAGCAGCTTTGCTGAGCAGCATGAAAAACTACAATTCGTGCAACTCCCTTCTGAAGCAAGTGCTTTTCCCTGAACTCTGCTCAGCAACCACTTAGCGGCGACCCTTCCGTGTATCACTGAGAACATCCGTTCCTCACACTCTGGGGATATTTCTGCACATAGGCCTTAATTTCATTAAATGTGAGTTGTTCTCAAATACAAATTTGGACATTCCTTTTCACCAAATAGCTACATAGATCCTCCTGTTCCCATTATACCGATGCCAAACGAAAAGCACCATTCCAAGGTAAAATGACACTATCAAAAGTCACACTATTGGCTTTCCTGTAATTTGACACAGTCACAAAAACTGCCAAAACGAAAGAAATCTGACAATAACACGTGCTACCTTACTCCTAAATAGGTCCAAATTCTCAGTTTTAAGAAAAAAAAAGAGAATAAAAGACGTATTATGCTAAATTTAATTAGATATTTAAGAAGTATAGTATCCCTAGTCAACAAGGCAAATCGATCCTTTCAGTTCTGGCTGCAGTTTATTTAAAGACTTTACAATGTTACTACTTAAGAGTAAGTCCTATGGAGGTGTTATCTCACCATTTATATTTTCACAACACTTATGATATTGTTATCACACTCTTAAAATAAATGAAAAGCCCATGCCACATTTCAGACCAATGTAATGCTACAGATTCCAATTTTATTTATAGAAATATACATTAAAATAATTCTGTATTGCTCACTTTATTCTTGCAATGTTGAACATTAAAAAAAAGTAAAACTAAGGTTTTTGTTTTGTTTTGTTCTGTTTTAGGTCCCTGGTACACTTGGAAAGCAGAAGTTTAATTGCTTGGCTTTAACCTTAGGCACCAGAAAACAGAACAGGATAAAATTCTGACAACAATAGCGTTTTATGACAAAATTATTATGCTTTTAATTTTCTATTAAATTGTGATTATTAGCTTGCTACTTTAAAAATTAGTTTGTGTACAGAATGAATTTAGTGGTGCATTTAATGAGACAAGAAGGTAGGATGATGAACATGAAAAGATTATTTCACATCGTAGTGCATGAGCTATTTGATAATTCTAACATAGTACAAAAGAAAGCTTCTCTCTAGATTGATCATGGTTCAGTTAACATCACTGAATATCTAATACCTCCAACTCAATTAATTCTCACCTGATTAAGATCAGACTGATATTCAAACTAAATCATCTCTCCAGTCAAGTAGAAATCAATATTTCTGATTTTACTTTTAAATTACAATAGAAAATAAAATGCACGCATCTTCAATATGCCAAGAGTAGCTTTTCTATTCTAGTCTACCATGGCATGGATAACCAGTTGATTAAAGAATTATTCTAATTTGAGCACCGATATGTAGCAGAATCTGATTAATTTGAACACAGAGATGGAATAAAGTAATTAAATATATCTTACACAGGGCAAATAGAAAATTGACATAAAGTAAACTTGACTTCTTTAAAACAAACCTCACTATTTATCAGCTCAAGTAGTTAGGAACATGTTTTTACTAAAGACTGATCACTCTGAGAGAAGAAAGAGTCTTATTTCAGGTACAGATATTTGTAAGATGGGCAGACACAGTTCTTCTAAAATCAAACTCTTTCTGCCACTGTGATCTGCAAAAAACATGCACCTACCTAAAAACAACCAAACATGACTTTTCCAGAAAAAAGACATACTGACCCATTCTTGCTAGACAGGGTAAAAATTAGTGAATCCTAACAGAACCAAATGCTTACATATTTGTAACTCTTACTCCTGAAGAGAATAATAGGTTTTCCTCCTCTTTCTTCCTTAATGTCACTTCAAATTTAAGATGGAGAAGAGTAAAGTCAAATTATTTGTTGGAGTAACTGAATACAAAGTATTGTTTTGCTTGTTAGCAAACTCAGTAACTCAGAGGAAAATGACAGAAAATTTTCAAATTTCAAATACACTGAAGCAAAGCAAAATCACAGTTAATGTACTGTTAGAATTGAAACTACTACAATTTAGAGAATACTTAGTGTGTGCCATTGTGCATTAGATATTTAATATATACTATGTACATGTCACATATAAAATACTTTTATAAAATACTTTATATATGAAGATATATTTATGTAAAAAATATATTTCACATACATTATTCTCAAACCTCACAAAATGGGTTATTACTACTACTAAATAACTCATAGATGTTACCTACCTTAGATGTACCTTTTCAGGTGTCTTAGATATATCTATTCATAGAAAAGAACATGAAGAACCAAAAGTTATGCAAATTAGTCTGGAAATAAAAACTTCCAAAATTCATACCCTATGTGAAACAGCCACAGAAGTTACAGACCATGGCTAAGGGCATTAAAATTTAGATTTTATGTTAAGATAGGAATCTCTCCGAAGAAACAGAATCTGATGCTGGGCTGCCTGTACAACTTGCATGCATGGATGCAACTTGGAAGCTGGGCCATTTGCATGTTATACACAAAAGGATATTCTTTGTTTTCATGAAAGACTCGGTTCTATTTTTGTTGAACCACACAGACATTTCAGTTTGATTTTCTTATGACCGAAACACATTTTTAGAGAAATATTTATTATGTATATATACAAAGAATATATGTGTGTGTGTGTGTGTGTGTGTGTGTATACATATATACATATACAGACGAGATCAGGTGCGTTCAGGGTGGTATGGCCGTAGACATATATACATATACATATATATGTGTGTGTGTGTGTATATACATATATACATATACACACACACACAAATATTGGTAAACATTATATATATAGAGAGAGAGACAGAGACAGAGACAGAGGGAGAAAGAGAAAGGGAAAGAGAGAGAGAAAGTAACAGTACAAGCAGAAAGACTATAATGAACCAATGCACATGCCCCCCTGTTTAAAGATACAGTAGAACTATCTTCCTTGCAGGAAAGGAAACATCATTACCAGATCTGAGGATTTATACCTTTTTTTAGGCTGGAATTTTTGTTTTATGTAAAATGCTGTAATTTTCAATAGTTTAGCTAACTTTGTTTTCAAAGACACTGCACAGAGGAAAAACAAAATATGTCTGCACAATGGCTCCTGGTTGAAAGCTGATGGTCTGTGTCATAGACTTGAAAGGCTTTCTTGAACACTTCACTAGAATAATTATGCACATGAGGTTATCCCTTCAAAAACTACTATCACCCAATAACTACTACAGCCGTTGTTTCATAATTATTCTAAATAACTGCAGCCCTAGAGGCGAGGACTTAAAGGCAGACTCCCCAGTCTCTAACTCTCCAGGCCTCATCCTTTCCACGGTGTCATGAAAAGCCATCTTGGTCATGAGAGACTTAGCACGTTTGCTTCCCTTCAGGAACCAACTACAAGGAATCAAAATGGGCCCTTAACTGACAGTTTACAGTTCCTTCAGGCTAAGCCTTCTCTCTAAATTAATGCTCCAAGAAGCACTTGAGATAAGAGTGTTCCCTTTGATGGATGCTACTTTATAAAATAAAGGGGTTTCTTTTGCTGGCATACTAAATTACCAGACACTCGGTAAACTAACAAAGTTTGCTGCCTTCAAAAATGTCCAGTGGCTCCGCAAAGCAATGACACACTTAAAATGTTAAACAATACAAAACAAAACCGCAATTACGAAACAAACGACCACAAATATCACATGACGGTAACAGACTAACTGGCTAAAGAGGGCATGCGCAATGGCTACTAATACCAGTTCGAAGGTAGTGAAAGGACTCATCTCAAGGCAGCACAAAATTTAAAGGACTACTCCAACTATCGTGAAGATAGTAGAATTCCAAGAAATGTAAAACAGCAATCTCTATTCCCCCCCCAAAAGTAGTCTATTAAGCAATCTGTGAGTACAAAGGATAAAATGAAAAATTCATTAAAATACATCTGATAATTTTTACATTCCCAGAATCCAATGTAAGAGTGATTAATTATACTCATGCAAAAAGCATTATGGCAAAATCTAACAGGTCAACAACATGGAGGTTGGTCTTAAGCTATTTAAAAGATGCTGCCAAATAAGAATTTTACCTTTGTTCTATATTTACTAGTAACTTTCATTGAGATAATAAAAGTAAAATATAAAATATTTAAAGTATAAAAATAAAAAAAGGATTTGGAAATTTTCCGTCATGAGAAAAAAGTAGAGAAAGTAGCTGTCACGAAGTCCTGTTTGTTAGATTCCACAAAGAATATTTTTAATTTTAAAATAGAATGTCAACAGGGTTGATTGAAATAAAGAGAAATAAATTAATGCTAAATAATTACTAAGGAAGTTTTGTTTATGGAAATGAATAATTCAGTGTTTTACAAAGTAAATTCAAACAGCAGCTGCTTTGCTGACATTAAGCTTTCTCAAAATACACAAACTTTAAAACTAGAGAATCATCATTTTTTTTTATGTCAAACAAAGTTATTTCCTAGGTCTTCTGGTTTTAGTATAAAATATTACATGGTTACAAGGGTAACCGACCAACTGTTTAAGGAGCCTCAGCATTACATTTTTCACGGGAGGATATCTGTCACATTCTCGTTAACTGAATATATGCATAAATCCTGGCTTGTTAAGTCTTATCACAGCTGGGGGAGAAAGGAATTCAGATTTCTAACAATCTGTTCCCAATCCACTTGGTCCAGGGTTTTATTCGGATCTCAAAATAAATGTTATGGTTGCCCTGAACTCCACTGCAGCTCCACTGCTGTCTCCCAACCACTACTTGCTCCCATGTACGGCAAAAGAGCCCTTCCTCCTTTAAAGAGAAATGGACTCAAAACACAGTTTAAAGAAAGTGCATGCATTACCAATTAAGCTCATGTTTACTAAATCATGTATCCATAGCTTTATCCAAAATTATTTTATCCAAATAATTGATCCATACAAACAGTATCTCCTAATAGCAGCGAATGGATACAGAAACTTGAAAAATAATGTTGCCGGTGCCCTGAAAGACCAATCTGAAAATAAGAGATTTCCAAACAGTCACATAAGACAAAAAGAAAACCCTAAGATTTTTTTTAGGTTTATCTATTGCACAATGCAAATGGTAGTCTGCAGTTTTAGTGAACCAGGAATACTGCAAACAGTATTTATTTTTAAAAATGAGAGGCACCTGGGTGGCTCAGTCAGTTGAGCCTCCGATTTGGGCTCAGGTCATGATTTCACAGTCATGAGTGCAAGAGCCGCATCAGGCTCTGTGCTGACAGCTCACAGCCTGGAGCCTGCTTCGGATTCTGTGTCTCCCTCTCTCTCTGCCCCTTCCCAACTCACGCACGTATGCATTCTCTCTCTCCCTCTCTCTCTCAAAAATAAACATTTTAATTTTTTTAATGTTTATTTATTTGTGAAAGAGACAGAGCGTGAGCGGGGAAGGAGCAGAGAGAGAAAGACAGACAGACAGACAGACAGAATGTGAAGCAGGCTCCAGGCTCTGAGCTTGTCAGTACAGAGCCTGACGTGGGACTCAAACCCACAAACCACGAGATCATGACCTGAGCCAAAGTCGGACGCTTAACCGACCGACTGAGCCACCCAGGCACCCCTCAAAAATAAACATTTTAAAAAATGAAATAGGAAATATCAATGTACACTATGCATTTCATCTATATAAACCTATATATCTATATAAATATATTTCTATTTGCCCAAGTCCTGTTCTAGGCACTTGGCACAAATGAGTAAAACAAACTCAAGATCTCTGCCCTTGTGAAGCTCTGTGAACAGAAGAGACAGACAAGAGACATAATATTGTATAGTATGTTCAAATATGGTTAAGGATTACAGGGAAAAAGGAGAGAGAGGTGAGGCACATTATGGGAGGGTGGAGACAGTGGGCTGCATTTGACATACGGTCCTCAAGGTAGGCCCCTCTGAGAATTTGGGGGAAAAACTTAAAAGGGGTGAAGGAATCAGTAATACTTATATACCCAATGATAGTATAATATAAATGCTTTAGCTTCTAATTCTATACATGACAGATTAAAAAAAAAATACTTATAAGGAAAACAGACCAGAAGAAATAATAACTGTGGCTAAAACTAAATTTCAAGAACTGGATTCCAAAGCACAATACAGGTGTCCGGTCCACCAGCCAAAGGGGAGGGGACAGGCTACTGATGAAGTTGGCCTTGTGGAAATCAGACAGGGCTTAATCTTAAGATGTCACTAAAATGAAAATAAAGACTAAAGACAAAAGACACAAAAAGTGATTTAAAATCTTAAAGCAAAAATGAGCTCAGATCAAAATGCATCTATTGAAAAAACATTGTTCACTAAAAGATATTTCTAGGGCAGCAAAATGTGAAAACAGCATTCTCCGCCTCTTCTAGAATCTACAGATTCTTTTGTTTTTCTAAAAAATCCATACCATAAGTCAAGCGTCCCTGTAACTTCTACCTGGGTTACAAGAGAAAGAAGAAATAAGTTTAGTTAATTAACCCAAGGCTGCTTTCTACCATAATTAGCTCCCTGTCTGGGAATGACACAACCAAAAGTAGCCCTATTACACCTATGTCCTCTATTGTTTTTAGTCAGAGAACACAGACATATTTCCTTAAAGAGAAAGTGGGGAAAATAATGTGAACACATCCTAGGTGAAAGTTATTTTCTCAATTCATAAGAATGAAATAGCATGAGCAAATTTAGGATGTCTGGTATTATTACTTTGTGTTGACTTTTACTTATCTACGTTAATTTCCATTCGTGCTTTAACTTACAATTAGAGAGTTCTATTTCCTTCTCTTTATGAAATGCAAGTAGTAGTTAACTTCTGATATTTATCAATATCCACACAGCTATTCAAACACTTTATCTTACTTATTTAGTAAAATCCTATGAAAAATTTCCTCAAATCCATCTGAAATGGTTGGTAAAACTTTATTTCTCCTATATTATAGAGAGAGTTATTTCATATGACAAAAAGGAAATATTATCCCCACATTTTGCTACTTAACCACATAAGCTACAACTTCAAGCTATTCTGTAAGAAAATAAAGCAACAGGAATTTTTGCATATGAATGGGAAAAAAAAAAAAAGAAGCATGCCTCTGTTTTGTACACACAACAAATGAGTCAGGGTCTCATAATTGCAATGCCAGTCCTGTAACTGTTTTTGATGGAATTCATTAATGTAATTACCCCAGAACTGGCATTAGGTATTATTAAAGGGCATGCAAGTTATGGTAGACAAGGAGATCCTGTGAAAGCACTTCTTACATAGCTGGGCATTAATATTTTAAAGGCCTTTTTTAAAAAGAAGTCACTAACTTCACATTCAGTTTACCCAATTAAAATGTGTTCTTCAAAAAAATAACAAATATCCTCTTCCCTTATTTGAAACCCATACAGTTCAAATTTCATCACACATCCAAATTACACAAGGTCTTAGAAAGGAAATTAACACAAACTCTATAGGACTAAAGGGTTTTTGAGTTAGAAAAAGAGTATTTTTACAAGGCATATGTTTTGCTTTAAAACTGTTTGTAATACCATGTACTAGAAATCTCAGACACAAAGCAAATTTTTGTTAAAAGCTGGGTTCTTCTTATCTATGTCTCACCCCACTGACCTCAAACTTAATGCGTCCAGGCCCACTGCTTTGTGCAAATCACTGAAGTCAAACTTTTGGCATCGTCATACTCTTCTTCAGGGGTCATCTTTCCAGTAACCAAGTGCTGCTTCTCATTTTCACTGGCATCTCCCTGAAACAAGCCCTCTACTGGTAGCTTAATCAAAGGAAAAGCATCCCCTTCCTTTCATACCTCCTCCTCCATGCAGCCATCCCCCATAAATAGAATGTTCCCCAAGTTCCTGTTAATATGAGAGACTCACACCAATGGCATTAGATCAGCATGTATTGATTGAAGAGAGGGTCGACTTGAGATTCAAAACAATCTCAACATCATGGACAACAAGGCCAAAAAAACACTTTAAAGGTGAAATTTCTCAGGGATAAATGCAAATATATGTGGCTTAAAAAAAAAAAAAGAATTCCAATTTTAGAATAGAATGACACATAAGCTCAATGCCATCCAAACAACATGAAACAAGATAAAACACCTAAACCCAGTATTAGCGCCCCAGTTGCCCATGCTCACAGATAATTGTGCTCTTCTCGAGGGACCATATATTTAGGTGGATCTTGACAAATAAGCATGTTCCTACAGAAAGATGATCAGGATGTTGAAAGAAATAAAATCCACAGTGTATATACAGTTGATCCTGGAACAACATGGGTTTAAACTATATGGGTCCACTTATACGTGGATTTTTTTCAATACAGTACAGTACTGTAAAATCTATTTTCTCTTATAATTTTCTTAACATTTTCTTTTTCTCTAACTTACTTTAAGGACACAGCATATAATATATAACATACAAAATAAGTGTTAATTGACTGTTTATGTTATTGGTAAGGCTCTGGTCAACAGTAGGCAATTAATAGTTAAGATACGAGAGTCTAAAGTTATACATGGATTGTCAGCCATGCAGGGGGGAGAAGGGAGGAGGTCAGCGTCCCAAACCCCCATACTCTTCAAGAGTCAACTGTATACACCATGTTATATACTAACCACATCTTGGAAATCTACCCAGGGTGTGCGTGGCAAAAGAGAAAAATTTTCAAGTTAGCCAGATATGAGGCTCCAAAAAGGAAATGAGATTATGATTAGTAAAGTCAGCTTAAATAAAATCTTGGAAGGCCTTACATATAAGAGTTTAGACTTGATTCCTATAGGCAGTGGAGAATGACATGAACTAAACTGTATACTTCAGAAAGTTTTACCTAGCAACACTTGGGGTAAAGTTAGGGGAAATGAAGGAAAACAAATTTCTAGATAGGGAAAGCTAGTCTATATGCTAATAAAACAATTCAGGCAACAGATATTGAAGATAGTTCTGGGCAAAAAAATCACAGGATACCACAAGCTCATAAACTCTTCTTCAGTAAGATAAACAAAAGGAGTTTCAAAAGAGGAAAAATTGGTCAGCTGCCACAATACAAGGAAAGAGGTACCGTCTCGTGCCATAAACTTCAAAATAGGAAAGAAAGGACTCTGGCAAACTCAGCATGGCAAGGCTCGGCATGGCATGGCCCCTAGTCCCATTTCCACCCCTTAGAACACACTGGAAGAAAAAAAAAATGAGTTAAAAAGTCCTGAGAGGGGTGCCTGGGTGGCGCAGTCGGTTAAGCGTCCGACTTTAGCCAGGTCACGATCTCGCGGTCCGGGAGTTCGAGCCCCGCGTCGGGCTCTGGGCTGATGGCTCAGAGCCTGGAGCCTGTTTCCGATTCTGTGTCTCCCTCTCTCTCTGCCCCTCCCCCGTTCATGCTCTGTCTCTCTCTGTCCCAAAAAATAAATAAATGTTGAAAAAAAAAAAAAAAAGTCCTGAGAATCTCCACTCATAGCATTCCTTATTCTTGAGAGCAGCAGACTGAGGGCATAAGTATGAATCCTAGAGAAAAGTAAAAACAAAACAAAACATAACAAAAACTCTTAGAATAAAAGCCTCTACCCACCTTCATAGGATCTCAGCAGGGGTAGAAAAGCCCGGAGTATGCCATTTTTCAAGGCTCCATGCTTAATAGATAGGATAACCCAAAAGTAACCCCACAGGAAGAAAAGAAACATTCCTGAAGGCTATTTAACAAAAACACTTCACTGCTCCTTCTCCCCCTCCCTCCAGGCTTCAGGAAAGTACACAGAAGAACACCTCAGCCCTCACACTATACCACAAGGGAACACAAACATATTAGAGAAAGGTGGCAGGAGTGTTAAAGAGAATTCACCCACAATTTTTCAGAGAAACAGCAGGGCAACTCTGCAAACACCCCCTAAGGAAAAAAGATTCATCTCCAATGTCACACTATATGAGAACCTAATAAAAATATAAATTCAAGAAAGCTAGACTTTGGGAATAGTTGATAAAATAGAGGGAAATTTAAGAGGAGGTAAAAATCTAAATTAAAGACCTAAACAAATCTGTAACAGTGTCAATATATTAGAAATACATAAAGAATCAACTACACACAGCTGAAATTTAAGTGAGAGATTTTACAAGAATGACTTTAGATAACCACAGTAAATATAGAGAAAAAATTTTAAAAGCTAATGTAAAAACAGAAAATCAATATGTGGTAGGCAGTTTCAAAGATGGTCTCAAATGATCCCAGCTTCCTGGTATCCATGTCCTAGAATAAACTAAGCCACTTCTCGAGAGCAGGCTAAACCTAGTGGTTTCCCTCTGATTAAAGAACCAGGCAAGGTGAAGAATGGGATGTCATTGCCATGGTTAGGTGACATAAGAGCATGACTTCTGTGCTGTTAGCAAATGCTCCTCTGCCTTCCCAGCTTGCGTGCTTTAATGACGAAAATTACCATGAGGGAGAGGCTCATGTGGTAAGCAACAGAGGGGTAGCTTCTGGACAACAGTCAACAAGGAACTGAGACTGTTAGCACAACACCCCCTGGGAGAACTGGATGTGGCCAACATCCACTGAATAAGCTTCCCCAGTTGAGGCTTCGGATGAGAGTGCAGACCCTGAGCCAACTCGCTGACTGCAGCTTTGTGAGAGACCAAAGCAGAGGACCCTGCTAAGTCATGTTAGATTCCTGGCCCACAAAATTGTGAGGCAATAAATATGTGCTGTTTTTAGCGAAAAAGTTTTGGGGTAATTTGTTACATAGCAAATAACATCAAGTGGTAATCCTATTTCAAAGTTCTAAGGATGACTGGTATCTTTGAGGTAGAGAATTCAAAAAAGAAAGTAATATTTTACATGATAATTTAATAAAGGTTTTCTGACACAAAGAACTGAATCTGCAAATCAAAAAGACACAGTATATTCCAAAAAGCACTGATAAAGAATAAACACCTAAGATACAGTCTGGTTAAGTGACCTAACTCAAGAATAGAAAAAGAATTTTTCTTGGGGTACCTGGGTGGCTCAGTCAGTTAAGAGGCTCACTTCCGCTCAGGTCATGATCTCATGGTCCGTGAGTTTGAGCCCCCGCATGGGGCTCTGTGCTGACAGCTCAGAGCCTGGAGCCTGCTTCAGATTCTGTGTCTCCCTCTCTCTGCCCCTCGCCTGCTCACGCTCTCTTTCTCTCAAAAATAAACAAACATTACAAAAATTAAAAAAAAAAAAAAAAAAAGAATTTTTCTCTATCCAAGACCAATCAAACCCCTATGGTAAAGGTGGATGAAAATCAGGGTGGACCCAGAATCCCAAGAGCAACATTCAATGCCTTAAATACTAATGCAATGTGTACAAATTTCTAAGGGAAAAAAAATATGACCTAATGATTTTATACCTGTATATGGCAACAAGCAGTCATTTCCAAACATGACAGATATCTAGGATTCTAAAACCCAAAGATTCTTCTTAAACTATTTGACAATGAAATCTAGCCAATCAAGCAGTGAGTCAAAACAAAGAAATAAGAGAGGGAGAAGAGGTGGTTAGCACTGAATTTACGATTACAGAAAAGAATATAAGTATTATTAAATGTCAACGATATAAAAATACAACGTACAAAAAAAGGAACCTAAAAAGCAAGATGTGGGGAAACATAATTACACTTTCAAACCAAGGAATCAATCAATACTGCCCCAAACTATTATATGAAGTTTAAGACATAACAGTGATTCAAGATTAATGGCTCTAGATAATATTTTTTCTTGAGATTTGAGGCACATTTAGACGTAATATAGTTTTTAATCACGAAAATTTACCTGAACTTCAGTAACTCTTTTAGTCTAGCTCAGTTTTGTTTTGCTAAATTCAACTTTAAAAAAATAGCACCTTTTATGTAATCCATTCTGCATATATTCACAGAGAGATACCTGTATCGGTGAATGTTGAGATTTAGGGTAAAGTTTTGGAGGGGGGTTTCATCTTTTTTATATTCCTTACATTATATAAATGGAGTATTTATAATTTATATTGAAATACTGATGCTATTTTTCTAAAAAATTAACAATATTATGCAGGAGAAAGTAACTACTAAAAGCGTGAATTGGGATAGAGGTACTGAAAATGGAAAATTTCACATATTATTGTAAAGATTCCTGAACTGGGACTAATTACTCTCAAAGGCTCCATCTGATGCTAAGTTTCCAAGATCACAGAATTTCCCTGAAATAAAAATCTCTGCTACATGAAAAATCCCTGTTTTCTATTGCATCAAGTTTAGACTTCTTTGCTTGGCTTTCAAGAAGCACCAAAACATGACCTCAACTGTAACTAGTCTTACATAATTAGGTGAATCTGCTTGCGGTCCCACCGATTCGTTGTGCTATATTCAGCTTTCATGTTTTTAACTCCTATTTGGGATATCTTCTAAACAGACGGGTATTGAGATGTTAACAATTTATAGGCTATTTCATCCCCAATACTCAGATACGCAGATTTGAATTTTTAAAAAGCTATATAAATCTAACCTAGCTAAAATGTAAAATAAAACATAAAATAAAACATAAAGCCTATCTGCTACATAAAGTTTTTCCTAACATCTTGAAAGTTACTACATTTTTTTCAGAATTTCTAGAGCATTCAGATTTTTCTATATAGGAACTTAACTCTAAATTAATACTGCTGTGTAAATTTGATTGGTCTTAACTCATAAATTTAAAGACAACCTAAAAGAATAGGAAGTTTTAAATATTAAATATATTTAGTTGAAAAAATTTAAAACATTTTGAATTTTATTTTTATTTTTTATTTAATTTCGAGAGAGAGAGAGAGAGAGAGAGAGAGAGAGAGAGACAGCACATATGTGCAAGCACAAGCAGGGAAGGGCAAAGGGAGAGGGAGAGAGAGAACCTCAAGCAGCCCCACGTTCAGCTCAAATTCTGATGCAAGGCTCAATCTCAGGACCGTGAGATCATGAGCTGAGCCGAAATCAAGAGTTGACGCTTAACTGACTGAGCCACCCGGGTGCCCTGAAATGTTTGAATTAAAAATAAAATGAAAGGGTGATGCAAATAAATCTTATTTGAAATATGTTTTTAAAACTTTGATGTGGTCTTCCCAATCAAATATTTCATATTGGGTATTTTATTTTTAGTTTTTAAATGTTATTTATTTTGAGTGACAAAGAGAGTGAGAGCAAGCAGAGGAGGGACAGAGGGAGAGACGGAATCCCATGCAGGCTCCATGCTGTCAGTGCAGACACGGGGTTTAATCTCAGGAACCAGGAGCCGTGAGATCATAACCTGAGCCTAAACCAAGACTCAGGCATTTAACTGACCGAGCCACCCAGGTGCCCCTCATATTAGGTATTTTAAAAAGAGAATTTTATGCATGTATATAGAATGCTACAGCTTACAACCATTCACAACTATGTGGATGGAAGCAGAGGGTATCACGCTAAGCGAAATTAGAGAAAGACAAGTATCATATGACTTCACTCATATGAGGAATTTAAGATACAAAACAGATGAACATAAGGGAAGGGAAACAAAAATAATGTAAAAACAGGGAGGGGAGAAAACACAAGGGAATCTTAAATATTGAGAACAAACAGAGCATTGCTGGAGGGGTTGTGAGAGGGAGGGATGGGCTAAATCGGGTAAGGGGCATTAAGTCATCTACTCCTGAAATCATTATTGCACCATATGCTAACTAACTTGGATGTAAATTAAAAAATTAATTGATTAAAAAAAAAAAACAAAGAATGCTGCAGCTTACAAAGTGTTTTAATGCTCCTTTACCTCCAAAAATAATTTTCCAGTTACAATCATCCACCAAAGGGCAATGAGCACGTTTAAACACTAGAAACGATGAAATTGAAAATTATTTTAATTGTTTCAGTAAGAAAGAGTTTATGAAACTTCATAGATTTACCATAGAAATACATTCGTCAAAATCCTCTTTAACAAGACAGAAGTACTTCTGCAAGTAAGCAGCTAAATATTTATTTGTTCTTCCTCTCAACTATGATTAAAGTATTTACATCCCTTGTTTTGATATTCCAACACATTCAGAATGACAGTTGTAATTATGGTTTTTGCCCTTCACTGTAATTATAAAATCTAAAATTACTTTAGTTGACTCACTGAATAAGACCTAAAACTTTATTAATAAACCCTCAACATTTAATGTTACATTTACAGTGATGGGAAAGAGCATGATAAATCAATGTAAAGATGAATATGGCTTCACTAGACTCCTAAGAACAGGACTTCCATGTATTTCTACCACAAGATGGAGATAAAGTAGATGTATTTACACATTCCAAAAATATATAATTTTTTAAGTTTATTTATTTTTGAGAGCGAAAGAGCGCACGAGTGAGCATGTGAGCAGGGGAGAGGCAGAGAGAGAATCCCAAGCCGGATCCACACTGTCCACGCAGAGTTCAACATGGGGCTCGATCTCACGAACTGTGAGATCATGACCTGAGTCAAAATCAAGAGCCGGATGCTCAACTCACTGAGCCACCCAGGTGTCCCCAAAATATATAATTTTTTATTAAAACATTTGATATCACTTAGTTCATAATCAGAAAATATATGCTGACCTTTAAGATAAACAAAAAAGTAACATTAGTTCATATGAGATCAGTTTCAATTAAAGTTATTTCCAAAATATTCTTCTGATAAAAGAAAATTATAAAGACATAAAATGTTTTCATGTTTCAATTCATTTTACATAGGAGACTACCAGTATCTTCAGATATTTTAAGACATACACTGAAGATGACGACTCATAGGTCTATACCAGTGCCGCCCAAAAGAACTTTCTGCAATAATGGAAATGAAACAATAATCTGCATTATCCAATGTGAAAGCAACAAGCCACACTTGGCTATTGAGCATTTGAAATATGACTAGTGCTAAGAAAATTAGGGAGCAATGAGCCTAGTGACTACTAGCTAATAACTGCTACTAAATCCATACCATAGACAGTTTAATATTTTAACATATATATATATACATATACATATCAACATCTAATGGTATATTTGATATTAAAATAGATACAACCTGAAATATAAAAATAAAATGACAAATTAATGGTACAAAAATAGGTTCTGACAATTAATAACTGAGGTTTTTCCATGGCCATGAGAATAAAAAAGGAAAAAGCTCAATATAATGAGAGGAAACAATGCTGTATATTAAAAGAAATAAAGTTTTACACCATCCTTTAAAGGGAATAAAAGAGCATTATTAAAACATACACACACAATACACATAATCTTTTGAAAATATATCACCATGTGAATTTTCATATTTGATATAGAAATGTGCTTAAATATTCAAAACGTCAAATATTAAATAAATGCACACAAAATAAACTCCGTATTTACCACTTATTCAAGTCCAAGATTAGTCAACGTTTTCAACAACAACAAAAAATTGTTCCCTCTTACCAAACAGCAAGTTTAACTGTACAATTACAAAGTAGGGCACTTTGCACCAGAGACAGATTCCAACAAAAATCCATTGGAAACTCAAGCAATTCCAAGCCGGGTACTGTTTAGACTAGAGAGGCAATAACCAGGGTGTTTCTAACCAGAAGTACTCTTCCCATCCAGACAAAGATGCCGATCAAAGGTGCTGAAACCAAAAGGAAAAAATTTCATGATCATGAAAGCAGAAAGATTCACGATCACACCATTTCACTGATGTCTTTATTAGGTTTGGGCAGAAAAGGGAGGGAGCCGACCTGAAGTGTTATCGAGGCAACACTGAGGAGAGATAAGAGTGTTAGAAAACAATCTGTAGATTGGTCACCAAATTATTCTTGAAAATATGTTGATGGTGGTTGCATTATTACGGCATAGGTGCTCTGACTTTAAAACCAAAAGAAACAAGAATGTTTAATTATCAGTAGGTTACAAACTCAGAATGTTCTCATTTGCAAAAAACAGTTAAAATCGGCCTGCCATTGACTGGGCACACTCTAACAGAAAACAAAAAACAGAACTCTTCTAGTCAGCAGATCTACCCCTCCCCCAAAAGATCTCATTAAATGATTTCTGCATGTGCTGTGTTAAAACTGAACCCCTAGAGGGCAACTGAGCTTCAATTTTTACTTCTTAATACACTTCAGTTCCTAACTGCTTTACGGATACCATGACCTCTTTCCTTATACCTTGGAACTTCTTTAAAACAAAAGGTAAATGGAAAGAAGAAACCAAAGATATTCCACCCACTAATACAAAAATAGCATTATTGAGTGTATTCTTTAACACTGATAATTCAAAGATGAAGAATATGGTATATTCTTAGAGGCATAATCCTGAATAGCACAGATCATAAACGAGTATCAGAATAGCAGCACTCCCGTTAGGACGAAGTAACAGATAGGAAAGCCATACTTAACAAGTCTGTTTAATAAAAAATGCTTTGCATAACTTTACATTCATTAAAGGGCGCGTTAAAATTTATAGGAAAAGAAGGTGAAGAACTTAATCTCAATAACAATTAACCCTATATAAACTACGCAGTATAACCCACTACAAGAAAATCAGTTTTCCCTCAGGGTCAAAAATGTGACGAGGTTTCCTAACCGCCCTTCTAAGCTAATTCCTTATCATGAAGTACAAGTGCTGACATTCAAAGAGGCCCACTCACAACATTGATGTACCAAAAAAGAAAAAAAAAAAAAAAAAAAGAAAGGAGTTAATATATCACTGTGAAAGAATACTAGCTAGCAAGGCCACTAACCTGTATAATGCAACAATGCTATATTTAACTTTTAGTGAAACGGCTTAAATTAGGCATACACAAGTCTAATATGTATTTACCAGCAGAGTAACACAACAGAATGAGCTGGGCATTTACTTGCATGACACATGGGATTACAAAAGCAACTTGATAATTTGATTAGTTACGTGTGGTTTTTTACTTTGTTTTATTACTTTATTTAAACAAAATTTTTAATATTTAGTTTTGAGAGAGACAGACACGGAGTACTAGTGGGGGAGGAGCAGAGAAAGAGGGAGACACAAAATCCAAAGCAGGCTCTAGGCTCCGAGCTGTCAGCACAGAGCCCGATGCAGGGCTTGAACTCACAAACCATAAGATCATGACCTACGCCGAAATCAGACACTTAACCAACAGAGCCACCCTTTTTTAATATTATTTTATTTTATTTTATTTTATTTTATTTTACGTTATGTTATGAGAAAGAAACTGAGCAGGGAAGGGGCAGAGAGAGAGGTCTGCACTGTCAGTGCAGAGCCTGATGTGGGGTTCCATCTCACGAACTGTGAGATCATGACCTGAGCTGAAAGCAAGGGCGGACACTTAACCAACTGAGCCACCCAGGCACCCCCCTACACATGTTTTTTTTTTTTTTTTTAATCCAAAAAGGTTTTTCAACAATCAACTCTCAGACTTGTATATTTACTTTATAATATGTACTTGTTAACTGGAACAAAATTTTAATTCAATCCATAAAGACTTACTGACTGTAAATGTGCAACCACACAAGGCCTTCCTCCCCACCAGGGTATGTCACCAGTGGCTCAGCGCCAGAGCCAGCATCCTCCTGAAGGCACAGAATACATGCACATGCTGGTTAAAGACCTTTTCTCCATGTCACAATAATTTTCTTCACTAACTTTCTAAACTATTCACATTTGCAATTACTTGAGATTATTCACATGACATCCTGTGGACTCACGGATCCAAAATGATCACACATCAAACTCTGTTCATGTAGGTTAGAATCTGTATATGAAATATGACCAATTAAGCATGGACTGATGGAATACAGAGAAGAGAGAGGCTGCTGAGAAGCATGAAGTTTGTGTGCCATGAGGTCAGTAATTTTCAGAACAGGAAAGAGGGACAGGGAGTAGGACAGGATAAAAAGGGAATCAAGGTTTAAGACTGCAAGAGCATCCTTGGGTTCATCATTTCCTAAGAATCTTTGGCCCACTAGAAAAGAATTTGAAGGCTGACCCAGATAATGTGGGGCTCAACTTCCAAGATGAGGGTAAAAGAAATAAAGTTTCAGAGATAGAAAACACACACATACCCACAGCCAAGAATAACAACAAGCTTATAGTTCATATGGAAGAGTGCTCTAGATGGTGAAGTACATAACTTTAAGATACACAGAATGAACCGAAGACAGAAGTAAAATCCACATGGCCTGTTGCCACGTGCTACTTTAAGGAGCAATTCTGTGTCTGGCCAATCCCTTCTCAACCTTGCCTGCACAGTCAAATCACCTTGGGAGCTCTGAAAAAAAACACAAACACAAAAACCAATACCTTTCTTTGTAGAGAGTAGCCTGTGCACTGGTATTTTTAACATTCCCAGGTAATTCTAATGTATAGGAAAGGTTGAGGACTACTGACCTAGTGTGAGAGGATAAAATCGTAAAGGCAGAGCAGAGGTTCTACCATAAGAATATGACAATTCGAATCTCATCAGGGAGGATGTGAAAGAAAAAGATAATACAGAAGAAACTACATGAAGCCTTTATCAGTGAGGTACTGAGTAAATAGATCCACTCTGAAAATCATGGGGTACTAATGAAATTAGAATTCCTTAATAAACTCAACCACATGTAAGGCAACCATAAGGTCTCATCTTGAGGACAAAATAAGAGAAAAACAAAAATACCTTTTTCACACTAGTACATAAAAAGTGCGGTAGGTCAAACCTTCAATAAGATCAGAATTTTTCAATGTTTCAGAAGTTTAAATTTTATGAGCCTGGCATATCTTTGGGAGATATATTGGGCAAAGAACAGGATGTAACATATCTTAAGTTTTTACCCTGTATTGACACAATCTAGGATTCAGTGAAATCTCTAGCTCCTTTTAAAGTGGGTATTGGGGCACCTGGGCGGCTCAGTTGGTTAAGCTCCGACTTCAGCTCAGGTCATGATCTCACGGTCTGTGAGTTCCAGCCCCGCGTCGGGCTCTGTGCTGACAGCTCAGAGCCTGGAGCCTGCTTTGGATTCTGTGTCTCCCTCTCTCTCTGCCCCTCCCCTGCTCATGCTCTGTCTCTGTCTCAAAAATAAATTAAAAAAAAAAATGAAGTGGGTATTAAAGAGGGCACTTGTGATGAGCAATAGCTGTTATATGTAAGTGATGGGTCACTCAATTCCACTCCTGAAACCGTTATTACACTATGTGTTAACAAACTAGAATTTCAATAAAAACTTAAAAAAAAGTAAGAGGTATCAAATGATAAAAAATGAACAAATGAAGAATTGAGAAGGGACGAACGGAAAATTAAGCAGGGAGAGAAGAGAATAAAAGTATAGGAAGGAGAAGCAGAAGAACAGAGGAGTAAACAGTAGTAAAGACAGGGAGAGCTTTCTATCAAATTCAGCTTTCATATGACATGGCCAAGGCCATATGGAGAAACTGGTCTTTACTCTGTTCCCTCCACACCGGGGTGACAGAAGGTGGTTGAGACAGGTTTTGAGGTAGTGTCCTATGATCTGAACTTTCATGAGGATTAAATGAGATCATATAACAGCAAAAGAAGAAGAAGGAGGGAGGGGGGGGAGGGAAAGAAAGAGAAAGAAAGAGAAAAAGAAACAGAGTTTCAAATTTCCAAATACAGTCTTGACTCTTCTCGGATGATCTACTTCGTGTAGGTGAGTGAATGAGAAAAGTAGGCAAGGGGTCTAACTGCATTAATCTGCACGGAGTTGGAATAAAATTGCTCCTACTAGTCCAATAAAGGTATCTTCCACCACAATAAAGGGCTTTTGTCTGGAACAGCCAGACGGAAAGGAAATTATCTGAGCTCAAGAATCCAATAGGCTTAGAAAGACAATTCGAAGAGTGAGACAATGTTAATGCACGAAGAGCTGGGTTCTAATCATGTATTTGATATTAACCCATGGTTTGAACTAAGGTTAGTCAATTACCTAATCTCTTACAGAAAGGACACTGAAAAAGATGACATTTAAAGATTCTCCCCATTACTTAAATTCTATGTAATACTTGGCTCTTTGGCAGTGTTACTGACTAGGGAGGTGTAAATATGGGGTTGAACTAGAGAAATAATTTACAGTAAGCACATGGCAAAGTTTAGAATGTCCAGAGGAAGCTGAATTTGTGCATGGTGACCTGAAACTCTTACATAAATATGTCCTAATAAATCCAATTAAGATTTTCTCAAACTTTGCTAATAGAGATATTTCGAATTAAAAAGACATCTAATAGTATGGATTCAGACTTAAATTTGTGCTGTATTTTTTAGTTTGGTTATCATTACAACTGGCTTTGGGGTTATGGGGCACAATCAAAGGGTTAAAAAAATTCAATGCAAACACATTATTCGTTCATGCATTTTAAAGGTAAGGGCATGAGTATTACATCAGAATGCAGAATAAAACTACGGGGCGGGGGGGGGGGGGGGAGAAGCCGCCTCCCAAGGTGAACTTTCAAATTAGGTGAGCAGAAATCAATTGCCATTAAATTAAGAGAACATGCTGCTCTTTAGCTATTTCACCATTCTTAGATCAAAGAAGGTTTTTCTTTAGCTCTGAGGACTCAAAATGTTGTATTTTAAAAATGTGACAAATCAGTCTAGAGAGGATAATAACACATGCCTAAGGATAACTGCAAAAACGAAAAAAAAGCTATGTCACAGTTAACTCTGTGGAAGTGCCACACTGCAGTTCATCCTCATCCTCACTCAGTAGCCTGACACTTTTCATAAATGCCAGCGGTTATGCTACAGCAGCCTGAGACGGGGTGTCCCTTTAGCTCTGGCAAACACACATCACTGCCTGTCACTTTAATGAACAATACCTTCTAGTTTTAAAAGAATGCAGAAAGCCAGATTTTAGGAAGGAAATTTATCAGGATGTCCTGTGTTCTACTGCAGAACTAACCTTCTTTCAACTGTGTTTGTATCGAGTCTCTTCCTGGGAAGGGAGGAAAGAAGAAAGGAGAGAGGGAAGAAAGTAAGGCAGGGAGGAAGAAAGGGCGGACTTCAGATGCTTCTGGTTTCTTACTGGAAAACAAATCTAAACGCCTGTTGTAGGTTTTTTAAGGCACTCCGAAATCAGGCTTGACCCCCAGTTGTTACTGGTCATTATCCCTCAAACACACTGCCGGTCTCCTAAGGTCAATCTCCCTACTGCTGTATAGACCCACTACACCCACTACTACTTCAGGGCTTTCAACCCTGAATCTATGGTGAAAAAGGCTTTTCCAACATCCCTGGACTCACCCAAATCATCAGCCACCCTTTAAGGTCCACTTCATAACCCATGTTCTTCTTTCAGTCTCACCTGACTAAATCAGAATTCACTGGCTTTTCTTTTTTCTAAACTAACACGCAGGTATTTCATTATAAATTGCTTTATATGATGTAATTCTATTTTATGTATGGCTGGTTTGTCTCTCATCCAACCAAATTTCTTAAAACCAAGTCTCCTTACTCTGCCTCTATAACACTTCTCACAGTGTTGAACATGTGAAAGGCAGTCAATAAATATGTAAGAAGAATGCTACTAACATGAACTATGTAAATTAAGAGCAGTATTTAAAAAAAAATGTTTTAAAAAAGTTTCAGCAAGTGTCTGGTTATCTTCTTAATCTTCTTTATTTTTATTTAAAAAAATTTTTAATGTTTATTTTTGAGAGAGAGAGAGAGAGAGAGAGAGAGAGAGAGAGAGAGAGAGAATGCAAGCAGGGGAGGGGCAGACAGAGAGGGAGACACAGAATCCGAAGCAGGCTCCAGGCTCTGAGCTGTCAGCACAGAACCGGACGCAGGGCCTAAACTCATGGACCGCAACATCATGACCTTGGCCAAAATCAGACACTCAACCGACTGAGTCACCTAGGCGCCCCTATCTTCTTAATCTTCTCGGTCTAAATCCAATCAAGAAATAATTGCCAAATATAAAATAATTCTAGAAAACTTAAGAAAAAGTGTAGCTTTTAAAAAATTCTTCTTTAAAGACTTTATGTTTAAGTAATTTCTACACCTAGCGCGGGACCCAAACTTAAAATCTTGAGATCAAAAGTCACATGCTCCATCGACTGAGCCAGCCAGCAGCCCTGAGAGAAAATTTTTTAAATCACCAATACTTCCAACACCTAGAAGTAACTTCTGCCAGCATTACTTTATAGCCCTCTTTCTTCATAATTATTAGTCATAATTAGTAATCACCCATAACTTCAATGTGAATACTTATTTGTACTTATTAAGTAAGTAATCTGACTGCTTATTAAATAAGCATCTCCCCTGCTTAAACTCAGGAAGAACAAGGGCTGAATCTGCTTCTGTCACATTGATGTACACAGTGTAGTGTATGTGAAATGCTCGGTTCATGGGAGGTACTCCGGGTTTACAGAATGGGTTAGTTTTGGATAGCCCTTCTTGGGTCTCCTCATGTAAGTAAACCAAGGGTCAGGAAATTTTTCAGGCAAGAGCCATATGGTAAATATTTTAGGATTTGTGAACCACACGGTCTCTGCTGCAACCAGCGACTCTGCTACTGCAGCCACAGGCAATACTGAAGTGATGGTCAGAGCTGTGCTCCAGTAAAACACAGAGACAGGCACTGGGCCAGACTGTGCCAGGAGACTGCAGACTGCCAACGTCGGAATAAAAAAAACGTATTGTGTCTAGTGACTCGTCGCAATGGTGGGTTTATTAGGATTGCAAACGCATACATATCATTTCCTTTAACATTTTTTCTAATTTTTTTTAATGTTTATTTATATTTCAGAGAGAAAGAGAGCACGAGTGGGGGAGGAACAGAGAGAAGGAGATACAGAATCTGAAGCAGGCTCCAGGCTCTGAGCTGCAGCACACAACTGGACACAGGGCTCAAACTCATGAGCCGTGAAATTGCGACCTGAGCCGAAATCAGACACTTCGCTGACTGAGCCACCCAGCATCCTATAACATTTTATATAATCAACCAGACTCTGTTGACATCTAAGTTTGGGCAATATTCCATATTCCATATAATGTGGTACTGAACATACGATGCGTATTTTATTGAACATCTCTGATCATTTCCTTAAGAGACATCGCTACCGCTGGAAATGCTAGGTTAAGCAATAGCCATATTTATGAATTTTTGTTAGAAATACTCATATTTCTAACTTATCTGCAGGAGGGAGAAATCTGTGGACGTGGAGAGGGCAAAGAAACCGGCCCTTGCACCTGGGAGCTCATGCAGGAAAGACTAACTCCCATGTTTGGTTTTAAAAGCCAAAGGGGGGACGCCTGGGTGGTGCAGTCGGTTGAGCGTCCGACTTCAGCCAGGTCACGATCTCGCGGTCCGTGAGTTCGAGCCCCGCGTCGGGCTCTGGGCTGATGGCTCAGAGCCTGGAGCCTGTTTCCGATTCTGTGTCTCCCTCTCTCTCTGCCCCTCCCCGCTTCATGCTCTGTCTCTCTCTGTCCCCCGCCCCAAAAAAAAAAAAAAAAAAAAGCCAAAGGGGCTAAATTCGGTGAGTTTATTAAAAAAAAAAAAAAGTGGGACTTGAAGCCTGGAGCTTTAGAAATCAGCTGACTCAGCACGGGGCAAGCCTGGAGGGAGAGTGATAGGTGGGTCACTGCCCTTCAAGGCAGGAATCAAGGGGGACCTACCTGAGGGGCTCAGTTGGCTAAGCATCTGACTCTTTGACTCCGATCAGGTCATGATCTCACAGTTCATGAGACTGAGCCCCCCACACTGTAGCACAGAGCCTGCTTGGGATTCTCTCTTCTCCCTTCTCTCTGCCCCATCCCCACTGTGGGCACACATACACCCTCTCTCTCTCTCAAAATAAATAAGTAAACGTTTAAAAAACCTGCTTATCCTTGTGATATTGTGACTCATGATAAAAAAAATACTTAAAAAAAAAAGAAAAAGAAAAGAAACAGCAGCCTGAGCAGAGAAGCAACATAAAAAGTTCAGTTTACAAACAATGGTGGCAAACAGGAGACAGATCTATTAATACTGACTTCAGGGGGGTGGGGGTAGGCAGGGACTCCTCCTAAAATGAGGGAGCTGGCAGGCACCATTCCTCCCCCCACTCGCCAGCATAAATACAGGGGCATGTACGGGAGGCAGGGCTGCAGGCACCTGCTACCTAGACCGCTAGCAGTGTGCCACGCCCCCCAGGCTCTCCTGAGGACTTGCCCACTCAAAGCCCGCTAGCATTGGTCCTGGGCTCAGGACAAATTTTGTTGGCATATGTGTACCACATCCACCACCAGATGCATAGCTACTGCTGCCCACAGCACCCAAACACGCACCCCCAGCTACCAAAGCACATTGGGCCCAGCCATAGCCAGCCATCATCTCATGCCCCACCTAGCCTCACACCAAGGGCAGCAACATTTTTGTAGATCAGGCACAGGACTAGTGGTCCAGAGCAAATTTTACTAACACCACCATCCAGTTGTCAAATACCCCAGCAGGCACACCCCCTAAGAGCTTGCCTGCCTGGGTCCCACTAAAAACATTGAGAGCAAGCATAGCCCACACAGGCAACGACCTTCTGCCTCCATTCGTTCCACTGAAAGAAAAAGTGACTACAACAGCAGGGCGTAAGCAATACACATAGGGTATTTTCCTGAAGTGCCAGGTTCTGCAGAACAGGGGACACTGCACTGCAAGGCACCCAAGGATCTCTTCCGCACAAAGTCACTACATTCAACATAGAAAGACACAGCTGACTTTCTTAACAGAGAAACAAATACAAAGAGGCAGGCAAAATGAGACAGAGAAATTTATCCCAAATAAAAGAACATGACAAGGCCACAGCCAGAGATCTAAGCAAGACAGATACAAGTAACATGCCTAATAGAGAATTTAAAGCAATGATCATAAGGATACTCACTGGACTTGAGAAAAAAAATGGAAGATAAGAGTGAGACCCTTAACACAGTGATAAGGAACAATACAGCAGAGATAAAGGGCTCAATAAATGAAATGAGAAAGATGCTTGCTAGCCTGGAAAGTAAGATGGAAAAAGCAGAGAAACAAATTAGTCACCTAGAAGACAGAGTAATGGACATTAACCAAACTGAACAAAAGAGAGGAAAAAGAATTATGCAAAATGTGACTAGACTTGGGGAATTCAGGGATTCCATCGAACAGAATAATACTCAGATTATAGGAGTGCCAGGGAAGAAGAGAGAAAAGAGGGCAGAACATTTATTTGAAGAAATAACAGGTAGAAACTTTCCTAATGTGGGGAAAGAATCAGATATCCAGTTCCAGGAAGCACAGAGAACGCCCATCAAAATCAACAAAAGCAGATCTGTATCAGGACATATTATCATTAAATTGACAAAATATAGTAATAAAGAAAAAATTTTTAGAGCATCAAGACAAAAGAAAAACACTAACTTTTAAGGGAAAACCCATAAGGCTAGCAGATTTTTCGACAGAAACTTTGCAAGCTAGAGGGAGTCGCATAATATATTCAAAGTGCTGAATGAGAAAACTCTATAGCCAAGTAACTATGCCGCAAGGCTATCATTCAAAATAGGAGAGGAAAAGTTTCCCAGACACACAAAAACTAAAGGAGTTCATGACCACTAAGCCAGCCCTGCAAGAAATATGAAAGGGACTCTGTAAATGGAAAGGAGAGATCAAAAATGAACATAAAGGTAGGAAACACAAAAGCAGTAAAAATGAATATTTCTGTAAAAAATCAAACATTCACAAAAACAGAATATAAAATATAATAACATATGCCTAAAATGTGGGGAAAAGAGAAAAGAATGGGTTCAAAGTGAAATGACCATCAACTTGATACAGACTGCTGTAGAAGAGGTTATATACAAACCTAATGGTAACCACATATCAAAAACCACTAATAAACATGCAAAGAATAAAGAGAAAGAAATCCAAATATATCACTAAAGCAAATCAGCAAAACATGAGAGAAAAACAAGAAAGGATCAGAGAAAATCTTCAGAAACAACCACAAGTTAGATAATAAAATGACAATAAACACATATCTATCCAAAATTGCTTTGAATGTAAATAAATGTTCCAATCAAAAGGCATAGGGTGTCATATTGGATACAAAAACAAGACCCATCTGAATGCTGCCTACAAGAGACTCATTTCAGACCTAAAGACACCTGCCGATTAAAAGTGAAGGGACAGATAAACATCTAGCATGCAAATGGATGTCAAAAGAAAGCCAGGGTAGCAATACTTATATTGGACAAAATAGACTTTAAAACAAAGACTGTAACAAAAGACAAAAGAAGGACACTTTATAATAATAAAGAGGACAATCCAACAAGAAAATATAATTGTAAATATGTGTGCGCCCAACACAGAAGCACCCAAATACATAAAACAGTTAATAAACATAAAAGAAAGTATCGATAATAATATAATAAGAGTAGGGGACTTGAACACCCACTTATATTAATGGACAGATCAACTAAACATAGTATCAACCAGGAATACCAATAAGGTGAATGACACAATGGAACACATGGATTTAACAGATATATTCAGAACATTCCATCCTAAAACAATGTAATATACATTCTTTCCAAGTGCACGTTGGACATCTTCCAAAACAGACCACATATTAGTCCACAAAACAAATCTCAACAAATTCGAGTCCACAAAACAAAAACAAACAAATGATATGTGGTTACCATTCTCAACAAATTCGAGAAACTCAAAATCAAACCATGCATCTTTTTTGAGCACAATGCTATGAAACTAAAAGTCAACCGCAAGAAAAAGTCTGGAAAGACCACAAATACATAGAGGTTAAATAACATGCTACTAAACAATGAATGTATCAACCAGGAAATAAAGAAAGTACATGTAAGCAAATGAAAACAGAACAGTCCAAAACTGTTGGGATGCTGCAAAAGCAGCTCTAAGAGGGAAATTTATAGCAATAAAGGCCTACACCAAGAAGCAAGAAATATCTCAAATAAACAACCTAACCTTACACCCGAAGGAGCTAGAAAATAAACAAAACCTAAGACCAGAAGAAGAAAGGAAATAATAAAGATTAGAGCAGAAATAAATGATACACAAATTTAAAAAAATAGAACAGATCAATGAAACCAGGAGCTGTTTCTTCAAAAAAAACCCAAATCAATAAAACTGATAAACCTCTAACCAGACTTATTAAGAAAAACAGAGAAAAGGACTCAAATACATAAAATTATAAATGATTTTGTATTTGTAGACACAGAAATACAAACATTTGTAAGAGAATATTGTGAAAACGCATATGCCAACAAATTGGACTACTTAGAAGAAATGGATAAATTCCTGGAAACATATAAACTACCAAAAATGAAACCAAAAGAAGTAGAAAATTTGAACAGACCAATAATCAGCAAAGAAACTGAATCACTAATCAAAAAACTCCGAACACACAAAAGCCCAGTACCAGATGGCTTCACAGGCAAATTCTACCAAACATTTAAAGAAGAGTTAAAATCCATTCTTCTCAAAGTATTACAAAATATAGAAAAGAAAGGAAAACTTCAAAATTCATTCTACAAGGCCAGTATTATCCTGATACCAAAACCAAAGACACCACTGAAAAAGAGAACTACAGGCCGATATCCCTGATGAACATAGATGCAAAAATTCTCAATAAAATACTAGCAAACTGAATCCAACTATACATTAAAAATATTCACCATGATGAAGTGGGATTTATTCCTGCGTTGCAAGGGTGGTTCTATATTTGCAAATCAATCAACAGGGTACATCACACCAATAAAAGAAAGAATAAGAACCATATGATCATTTCAATAGAGCAGAAAAAGATTTGACAAAGGACAATATCCAATCATGACAAAAAAAAAAACCACCCAACAAAATAGGCTTAGACTGAACATACTACACCATAATAATAGGTCATTTATGAAAAACGCACAGCTAACAACTTCAATGGAAAAAAAACTGAGAGCTTCTCCCCTAAGATCAGGAGCAGAACAAAGTCACCACTTCTATTTAACATAGTACTCCAAGTCCTAGCCACAGCAAACAGACAACAAAATAAGGGCATCCAAATCCGTTAGAAGTAAAACTTCCACTATTTGCAGATCACATGGTACCTTATAGAGAAAACCCACCACACTCCACCAAAAAACTGCCAGAACTGATCAACAAATTCGGTAAAATCACAGGACACAAAATCAACGTACAGAAATCTCTAGCATTTCTATATATCAATAAAGCAGCAGAAAGGGTACAATTATTATTGTACCCAATAATAATTAGGAATAATCTTAACCAAAGAGGTGAAAGATCTTTACTCTGAACACTAAAAACTGATGAAAGAAACGGAAAAGAACACAAAGAAATGGAGAAATATTCCATGCTCATGGATTGGAAGAACAAATATTGTTAAAATGTCTATACTACCCAAAACAATCTACGTATTTAATGCAATACCTATCAAAATACCAACTGCATTTTTCACAGAACTGGAACCAAGAATCCTAAAATTTGTAGAGTACCACAGAAGACCCCAAATAGTCAAAGCAATCTTGAGAAAGAAAAGAAAAGCTGGAGGCATCACAATTACAGACTTCAAGTTATATTACAAAGTGACACAAAAATGATACTGGCACAAAAACAGACATAGAGACCAAGAGAATAGAAAACCTAGAAATAAACCCACAACTATACAATCAATTAATCTTCGACAAAGCAGGATCCGTTGGAAAAAGGACAGTCTCTTCAACAAATGGTGTTTGGGAAAACTGGACAGCAACATGCAAGAGAATAAAGTGGACCATTTTCTTACACCATACACAAAAATAAATTAAAAAGGGGGCACCTGGTTGGCCCAGTCAGTTAATCACCTGACCTTTGCTTTTGGCTCAGGTTATGATCTCACTGGTCCAGTGGGTTAATTGTCCAACTCTTGCTTTTGGCTCAGGTTATGATCTCAGTGTCATGGGATGAATCGCTGCGTCAGGCTTCACACTGGGCACAGAGCCTGCTTAGGATTCTCCGCACCTCCCCCCCCCCCCACTCACTCTCTCTCTCTCTCTCTCTCTCTCTCTCTCTCAAAAATAAATTAATTCATTAATTAAACTCAAAATGGATTAAAGACCTAAATGTGAAACCTGAAATCATAAAAATCCTAGAAAAGAACACAGGCAGTAGTAACCTCTTTGACATTGGCCATAGCAACTGTCTTCTAGATAAGTCTCCTGAGACAAGGGAAACAAAAGCAAAAATGAACTATTGGGACTACATCAAAAAAAGTTTCAGCACAGTGATGGAAACAATCCATAAAACTAAGACAACCTACTGAATCAGAAACGATACTCACAAAAGACATATCCGCTAAGGGTTAGTATCTAAAATATATAAAGAACTTATAAAGCTCAACATCTAAACACCAAATAATCCAATTTAGAAATGGACCAAAGACATGTACAAAACATCTCTCCAGAGAAGACATCCAGATGGCCAACGGACACATAAAAAGATGTTCATCATCACTTACCGTCTGGAAAATGCAAATCAAAACTATAATGAGATATCATCTCACATCTGTCAGAACAGCTAAAATAAAAAAACACAAGAAACAACAGGTGTTGGTGAGGATATGGAGAAAAAGAAACACTTATGCGCTGTTGGTGGGAATGCAAACTGGTGCAGCCACTGTGGAAAACACTATGAAATTCCTCAAAAACTTAAAAACAGAACAACCTTATGATCCAGCAATTGCACTACTGGGAATTTACCCAAAGAACACACACACACACACACACACACACACACACACACACACACACACAAAAATTTCAAAGGGATACAAACACCCCTTTGTTTACTGCAGCATTGTTTGCAACAGGGGAACTATGGAAGCAGCCCAAGTGTCTGTGGATTGACGAATTGAAAAAGATGTGATATATACAATGGAATATTATTCAGTCATAAAAAAGAATGAAATCTTGCCATTTGCAATGACATGGAAGGAGTTAGAGAGTATTATGCTAACTGAAATAAGTCAGCCAGAGAATGACAAATACCATATGGTTTCACACATATGTGTAATTAAAAAAAACAAAACCAATGAGCAAAGGTGGGGGTGGGGAGAGAGACAAACCAAGAATCAGACTCTTAACTAAAGAGAACAAACTGTTACCAGAGGGGAGGTTGGTGGGGATAGGTTCAGTAGGTGATGGGGATTAAGGAGCTCACTTGTCATGTACTGGCTGGTATATGGAAGTGTGAGTAACTCCACCATACACCTGAAAATAATATAACACTGTATGTTAACTAACTGGAATTAAAATAAAAACTTGAAAGAAAAAAAAATCCATTAACCCTTTTCATGACACTGTGCTGATCTGTATTCCTAGCCAGTAGCGTAAATACCTGCTTCTCCAAAACCTCAACATTATACACTACATGTGTTTTCTTACCCACAGATACTTTTATCATGGACAGGATTAGAATTCTATACTTGTTTACTTTTTTCTTATTAGAAAACATTTATAAACAAGGAAATAAATCTTTCTTTAAAAATGTTTTTAGGGGCGCCTGGGTGGCGCAGTCGGTTAAGCGTCCGACTTCAGCCAGGTCACGATCTCGCGGTCCGTGAGTTCGAGCCCCGCGTCGGGCTCTGGGCTGATGGCTCAGAGCCTGGAGCCTGTTTCCGATTCTGTGTCTCCCTCTCTCTCTGCCCCTCCCCCGTTCATGCTCTGTCTCTCTCTGTCCCAAAAATAAATAAACGTTGAAAAAAAAAATGTTTTTAATGTTTATTTTTGAGAGAGAGACAGAGAGAGAGAGACAGAGAGTAAGCAGGGGAGGGGCAGAGAGAGAGGGAGACACAGAATCTGAAGCAGGCTCCAGGCTCTGAGCTGGCAGCACAGAGCCTGACGTGGGGCCTGAACCCATGAACCATGACCTGGGCTGAAGTCGTTCACTGACTGAGCCACCCAGGCGCCCCAAGGAAATAAATCTTAAGTATAGAACTCAATGAAACAAAGAATATACCTTCGCATCACAAACCAACAAAATACAGAACATTAAAAATCACTCCAGTAAGTTCCTTCAAAGTTCCTTCCCAATCAGTCCCACTCCTACCTAATGGTGCAGTTTGGATTAGTTTAGCCTATCCTAGAACACAGTATCAATGGTGTCTATTCTAGAACATATTTTTAAAAGTATGTGCTTTTATACTTTTTTTATATTTCACTCAGAATAATAGCTTTGAGATTCATCTGTGTAGTATATAATAATAGTTTGTTCAACTGTATTGCTGAACAGCATTCCATTGTGTATGCCACAACTGGACTATCCTTTCTCCTTTTAAGAAATACTTGGCTATTTTCCATTTTTGGCACTTGTAAATAAACCACCATAAGTATTATTATACAGAAATGAAAACTTACGTTGAAATGATTCGTTTCTCCTGAGTAAAGCTGCTGGGTCATTGTGGGCAGGAATGTGGTTAGTATTTTCAGTGTTTTAACTGTAGCTATTATGCTGAGTATGCAATTCCCATTATATAAAGGTCCTTAGTATACCGTTCTGCAGATCACTGAGATTCCATTCATCTTTTTAAGTCATTTTTTGTTTATTATTTAAAAATTTTTTTAAATGCTTATTTATATTTTTGAGAGAGAAACAAAAGAGTGCAAATGAGGTAGGGGCAGAGGGAGAAAGAGGGAGACACAGAATCCGAAGCAGGCTCCAGGCTCTGAGCTGTTAGTTAGCACAGAGCCCAACACGGAGCTCAAACCCACAAACTGTGAGATCATAACCCGAGCCGAAGTCAGATGCTTAACTGATTGAGCTACCCAGGCATCCCTATTTTTTTTTTAATGTTTATTTAACTTGAGAGTGAGAGAGAGAAAAAGAGAGAGAGGGAGGAAGGGAGAGAGAGAGAGAGAGAGAGTGTGTGTGGGATGGGCAAAGAGAGAGGGAGAACGAAAGTTCTGAGCAGGCTCCACACTGTCAGTGCAGAGCCTGATGCAGGGCTCAAACTCACTGGGAGATCAATGACCTGAGCCGAAATCAGGAGTCAGCTGCTTAACCAACTGAGCCACCCAGGCATCTCTCCTCTTTTCCTTGCCTTTTGTATTTCAGTTGATCTATCTTTAGAGTCATAATTCCTGCCATTTCCATTCTGAAGTTCTTACATCAGACACTGTATTTTTCAGTTGTAAAATGTTGATTTGGGCCTTTTTTTATTATTATTTTGAATTCTCTGTTAAGATTTACTCTTTTTATTCATTGCAAGTATACTTTCCTTTACATTCTTAAGCAATTCCAATAACTGATTTAACATTCTTCTCTGATTCCAACTTCTTAGTTATCTTCAAGTTAGCCTCTGTTGATTGCTTTTGAGAATATATCATGTTTTCTTGTTTCTGTGCACATGGAATAATTTGGCATTCTATCATGTATGTAAAATGTTTGGATTGTTTTCTTTTTAATTTTTTGTTTACACTTATTTCTTTTTGAGAGACAGAGCACAAGTGGGGGAGGGGTTGAGAGAGAAGGAGACACAGAATCCAAAGCAGGCTCCAGGCTCTGAGCAAACTGTCAGCACAGAGCCCGAGGAGAGCTCAAACCCACGAACTGTGAGATCATGACCTGAGTGGAAAATCACTCAATTGACTGAGCCACCCAGGTGTCCTAGATTCTGTTCCTTTTTGGGGGAAAAAAATTTTTTTTTTCCTTTTTCATTTAAACAGTCAATTTTATTTGCTGATCTCAAACTGTGGAACCTGAAGTCCCCTGCAAGGTAAAGTGGTTCTTTACCCTTAACCGAGTGGCTTGGAATTTGCTCCACATGTAATTTAAGATTGAGCCAGAGACATACACAGAGTTTATACACCATGAGGCTCACCTTCTCTAGCTCTCAACTTGCTGGGATTTATCCCTTCCCCTCCTCTTACACCATCACGCACAAATACCAAGTTTTCTAAGTAGTTACACCAAACCCTGTTTTTGATCCTTCAGACCAGTAAGACTAGAGGGTTTTAGTTTGTTTGCTTATTCGGTCAGAGTTGTAACCACCCTAGAGGGTGGAGACCCACCCGGTACTATTCCCTTCCTTCACTGTGATTCCTCTCCGATTTCCACTTGCTTTCTTGTCTACTCTCCAATGTCTTCATATAGTTGTTTTTATATTTCGTTCATAGTTTATAGTTGTTTTCTGCAGAAACACATGTGCAATAACAGCTACTAGGCCATGCCAGAAGCTAAACTTCTGTTACGGACTTTTAAATCATATCAAGTTTATAGGTTACATATAGTACTGTAGGGTGTGTTTTGCAATGCACTCACTGAAAGTAAAAGCAACTATTTTTCTTGTTTAATAATATGTAATTTGTCAGGGCACCTGAGTGGCTCAGTCAGTGAAGTGTCCAAGTTCGGCTTAGGTCATGATCTCGTGGTTTGTGGGTTTGAGCCCCGTGTCAGGCACCGTGCTGACAGTGTGGAGCCTGCTTGGGATTCTCTCTCTCTCCCTCTCTCTCTCTCTCTCTCTCTCTCTCTCTCTGCCCCTCCCTGACTCATGTTTTCTCTCTCAGAATAAACTTAAAAAATAATAATAAAATTTAATTTGTCCAAAAAAACCTTTTTGTGCTCTGCTTATTTTTTAAATTGGATGTTCACCAATTCCTTACAGGTAAGAAGTCTATAAATTAAGGATAGCAAACCTTTGTTACACATATTACAAATATATTTTCCTAATCTGTGAACTTTCTATTATGTTTGTAGTGTATGAACATAAAAAGGTTTTATTTTTTATATTTAAAGTTTTGTATTATTAAATATAACATCTGATTCTTTAAAGTTTTTTTTTAAAAAACATTATGGAGAATTTTTTAAAAATCCATTCTATAAAAATAAAAATTACCTAGCATTCCTTCTTTTTACTCTCATACCCTTTTATGGCTGTTTTTTTTAAGCATCAGGTATACTTCCAGTCATCTGGAAGTCTGTTTAACATTTTCTGCTGAAATTGACATTATATACATTGTATGACCCAGAAATCCCATTTCTATGCTATAAATCATAGCACATCCATATAATGGTACTATATAGCAATGAAAATGAAGGAACCATTACTACTTACAAAAACATGGATGAATCTAACAATACAATATTGAGTAAACATAGCTAGACACCAAAGATCACACACTGTATGGTTCCATTTAAATCAAAACAAAGGCAAATTAATCTATGTAGTTCTCAGGCAAAATGTGGTTGATTTTAGCAAAGGAGAAAAGGGAGAGCGATTAAAAGAGGGCCCAAAGAAGGCTGGTTTCTGGTAATTTCTATTTCCTGACTTTAATTCTGGCTACACATATATGTTTACTAAATGTCACAATAATTCATCAAGCTACAAACTTGTTATTTGTGCATGCAAGATACAAAAAAGCTTATGTTTTCATTTTGAAGAATATGAAAAAGCTATGCAGAGGAAAAGAAACCTATTATCCACCTTCTTTATCCCATGTTTCCAGATACTTACTACATTTTGGATGTATTTTCTTTTCAACATATATTTATAATGGTATACGAATTATACCAGGTACATGATATTTTTTAAAATTTTAGAGACACAGAGAGAGAGAGATGGAGAGTGAGTGGGGGGGGGGGGCAGCAGAGGAAGGGGAAGGAGGGGGGGAGAGAAGGGGAGAGGGGGGGAGAGGGGGAGAATGTCAAGCAGGCTTCAAGTCCAGCGTGGAGCCTTGATGCAGGGCTCAATACCACAACCATGAAGTCATGACCTGATCCGAAATCAAGAGTTGGATGTTTAAATGACTGTGCCACCCAGGCACCTGATGCTGTTTTTGATTGATCCCCTTCATAGTATGCGAGGCAGCCACTTCCAACTGATTAAAGTCAGCATAAACTATATTTGCAATGTCTGACAATTAAATGGTATGTTAATTCCAGCACTAAGCTGGGAATTAAGATACCTGGATTCTAATATCAACTACGACATATTAACAACTCCTACGATACTGAATAGGTAACTTAATCTCTTCATTGTGGTAGGAGACCATAACCTCATATTCCCCTCAGTACTTAGCACCATTATTTTCCCCACTAGTACTGAAGCATAGTTTGTTAAATTAACAAATCAGCACAATTATGATTTGCTCTGGAAGGGAAGTGGTCTATGTGGAATCTTAAAGGAAAACCAAGAAGTAAAAACGTTAGCTTTTAATCTAGCATCATTCAAGTTAAAATTGTGTGCCAAATGTACACTAGGAGAACTTGCACTATTTACATAAAAATATTGGAAAAACACCAGAACCACCGCAGTTGGATAAACATTCTACTCCTTTGTTTCCCTTTAAAAGAATGATTAATTTTTACTACTGTTTAATACAATGGTTTCAAACTTACATGCCTAATAGACATCTCAAGAGTTAACCTGTCCAAAACTAAACTCTTAATATATCAATCACTAAAAACTGAACTAAAATAATAATATTTCTCTACACACATTCTTCCTCATCTCTGCTAACTACAATTTCATCCTTTTACTTGTTCAGGACAATAATAGGGAGTAGTTAGGTCTTTCCTTGTGGCCTCTTATCTTCAAATTATATCTTGGATGTGCTCATTCTATTTTTTAAGGTTTATTTGGAGAGAGAAAGAGCACACAAGTGGGGGAGGGGCAGAGAGAGGGAGGGAGAGAGAAAGAGAATCCCTAACAGGGTCTGTGCTGTCAGCACAGATCCCAAAGCAGGGCTTGATCTCATGAACCGTGAGATCATGACCTGAGCTGAAATCAAGAGTTGGACACTTAACTGACTGAGCCACCCAGGTGCCTGGGATGTGCAATCTCATCATCTCCACTGCTGCCACCCTTTTAATCCACCATCACTTGCCTCTTGGATTATCACAATCACATTCTTAAACTGGTGTTCCTGATTCTGCCCTTGTCCCTACTGCATTTATACTTAACAGAGCAGTTGCTATTAAACAGTAAATCAGACCCTGTCTCTCTCCACTGCTCTAAGCCATCTGAGTTTTCCATTTCTCTCCCTAGTACCTGTAAGTCCTTGGTACTTTATTCTGCCCCCAATCACCCTGCTGAACCCCTCACTTTTCCCTCTCCTTCTCACTCATTCCACCTCACCACAGTGATCTTTCAGGTGGTCCTCAAACATGCCACCTCTGTCTAGTCCTTCAATGTCTGCAAGTACTGTTCACATCACTCTTCCCAGAGATGCCTGCACATCTCACTCCGTCACCTGTCACAAATTTTGTGCAAACGTCCCTCAGTGAGACCTACGTTGCCCACCTACTAAAAACCGCTGCCCCATTCTAGCACTAGTGCTCCCCACGGCCCTCACTCAACTTTAGTTTTCTCCACATCACTTGTATTTACTTATAATAACCTACAATATTTATCTCCCTCCGTTGAAATGTAAGGTCCATAACGGTAAAAATTTTTGTCTGCTTTATTCACTGTTCACATAATGGTGGCTAGGAAATACTCACTAAACATTTTTGAATGACTTATGTTCCATATAACCCTCAGGTTCCATTCAACTGTTTAAAGGAACGTGAAAAGTCTGTTTTTGCTTATAAAAACATATTTTAGTGATACAATCATTGACTGACACTAAAATATTTGCAAACAGTATTATCAAATATAAACACATTGGAGAAACCAATATATTAAAATATGATCCCAGATAAACTTGTTTATGGACCTCAGATTAAAATTTCTGTATCTGTTTAATTGAATGGTACTCCAAAAATCTGAGTATAATTTCTCTTAAAGTGAAATATTTAAAATTCTTATAGCAGGGCGCCTGGGTGGCGCAGTCGGTTGGGCGTCCGACTTCAGCCAGGTCACGATCTCGTGGTCCGTGAGTTCGAGCCCCGCGTCAGGCTCTGGGCTGATGGCTCGGAGCCTGGAGCCTGTTTCCGATTCTGTGTCTCCCTCTCTCTCTGCCCCTCCCCCGTTCATGCTCTGTCTCTCTCTGTCCCAAAAATAAATAAAAACGTTGGGGAAAAAAAAAAAAAATTTAAAATTCTTATAGCAAAACCACTGAAAGGCAAGGTATAGGAAACCAGGAATATAATAAAAACTTGCTAATGAAGTAACGGCAGAATAGTTAGCTTATATTTTGTATTAATATTTATTCACTGTCATGATATTTCTAAGTTTCAAGTTATGTAATTCTTTGCTTTTGTGTTCAAATGTACACTTTTCACACTTAAACCTTCAAAAATAAGTTGCATAAATTAGTTGTTTAAAATATTAAATTCATCTGCCCCGACAAAATTCCCAGCTAATTCAGTCATTTAAAGATTTAGCATTTAAAGGTTTACCTTACTTCAAGGCTCCTGGGTGGCTCAGTTGGTTAAGTGTCCTACTCTTGGTTTCTCGGCTCAGGTAATGACCTCACGGTTTGTGGGATCAAGCCCCAAGATGGGCTCTGTGCTGACAGTGCAGAACCTTCTTGGGATTCTCTCTCTCCCTCTCTCTCTGTCCCTCCCCTGCTCTCACTCTCTCTAAAAATGAACATTTTTAAAAAAGATTTAACTTACTTCTAAAACAGACTGCACTTTTCTCTGTGAGAAGAAAACTAGCCAATTTATTCAAGACTATTTATGTACAATTATAATTTTATTACACAATTGCCTTGTTATTCAGAAACAAGACAGTCATAATAAGCCATTAAGTCCTACAATACAGGCATGAATTAACAAATGTAACTGAGAACCACTAAATCAATGAGTAACGACCGCTACATACTTTGCTCAGTGGTTTTAAAAACAATTCAGCAGTATTTGTCAGATATAGGTCTATTACATGCAGCGAATGTCATGACAGCAGGCCTGATAGGCATACACAGAAACTTATTGGCAATTAATTTGTATTACGTCCATGGCAGACAGGGGGGAAACACGGTGGGACTGGCGCTGCCATCCTCAGAAAAGCCTGTTTGTGCGGTTGGCCTTTAGCCGGTGCCTGACAACTTGGATTTTGGGAGTGTTCCCACCATTCCCTAATTGCTAAGAGTGGCTCACCGTGTCTAAACTGTTTGTGCAAACCATATGGTTTATGCTGAACACCTGCTTTCCTTCTGGGAGTCTGAAATTTTGGTAATGCTAACCAAAGGATGCCCATGTGACAAACTCCTCATAAAAACTCTGTTTCTAATGGGTTTCCCTGCTGGACAACATTTCACACATGCTGTCATAGTTCAACACTGGAGGAATTAAGCACATCCTGAGCGACTCTATTGGGGAGAGGACTCTTGGAAGCTTGAGCCTGGTTTCTTCCGAACCTCATCTCATGTGCCTTTTTCCTTTGCTGGTTTTGCTTGTGTCCTTTGCCTGTAATAAGTCTTAGCCATGAGTATGAGTATGTGATGAGTCCTGTGAGTCCTCTTAGCAAATCACCAAACCCAGCAGGGGTTGTGGAGATCCCTGCCACAGTTGCAGGTGCAGAGTTCTTCTCCGTAGAGCTGTACCTTAATGCTCTGTATTTCTATATATTTTTCTATATATTCTCTGTAGAGCTGTACCTTAGTGCTCTATATTTCTTAGAGTACATAGCATAACCTTATACGTAACAGATATGAATCATGTTTGGAGATTTTATATACTACCCTCCTAGTCTATCCAAAATAGCTGCATTTCCACTTCAGCGTTCGTCAACATTGGTGAACTACTAAATGGCAAAAATATATGTGGCAATAATAGCACCATTCAAACAAAGGAAAAGTTTTTGGCAGGTTCGAGTAACACAGTTGGATAGATTGATTACTTTGACCATCTGCAGTCTACAGCCCTCCAATTTGTTTTACGAATGTTTTGGTAGTTTTCTGCCTGTAGACATCCTAAAGAATATCCAAAGTATTCTTAATTTGATTTCATCGTCAGCTCACATTCTTTGGGATTCAGCAAAATGTGACATATTTAATTGCATGTGACTGACAGAAGTCAGGCAGTTTTTCAAGCTTCTGTGTTCACTACTGCTCTGGAATGTTTCAAAGAAGTGAACAATACATGCTTCCTTATGCTTTATATAATTTCTTTAGAAGTAACCCCACCTGGGGCACCTGGGTGGCTCAGAAGATTAAGTGTCCACCTCTTGATTCTGGCTCAGGTCAGAATCTCTCCGTTTGTGACTTTGAGCCCCACTCAGGGCTCTGCACTGACAGTGAGGAGCCTGCTTGGGATTCCTTCTCCCTCCCTCTCTCTGCCCCTCCCTCCCTCCCTCCCTCTCTCTCTCAAGAATGAATGGATGGATGAATGAATGAACATTAAAAAAAAAAAAAAACCAACAAAAACTAACCCAACCTCTTGGCCAGAAGATCAAAAAGACTGCAGCAGAAGACACTGATACAGAAGAAACATTAAAATAAGGTAAAAGAAGACCCAAAGGCTGAAAGGAGTTAGTGGGCAGGAGGATACACCTAGGTTAAAGACCGATCCAGGCCACCCCTGTACATCCCTGTACAGGCCACCCCAGTACATCCCAAGAGTACTTTCTTGGTCTTGAAGTGTCATAGCAATAACAACAAAAAAAGCGTTATTATATTTAAAGCAAAATTCATTATCAAACATGGAAACTTTATATCAAATGCCAACTATACAATTCAAAAAAAGCAACAAAACAATGAATTTTTACAAAACAGCAATTCAGGGACTCTACCTCTCATGGACTATTTCCAGAAGAGAAACTGTAACATTAGAATGCATACTTGACTAATATATACATATGATCTATAGTATATATATGACAAACTATATATTACATACAACATATATGACAAGTGATATTACTAACATAGAAAATAGAAATCATTAAATTACTAACATAGAAAATGTAAGTCATTAAATTAGCAAAGAGTCAAACACATGGAAAAAGTCACGGGGTGGAAGTAGCCTCCAGAGGTCATCAAAGCATCTTCCTTTTAAAACACCACACGTTGGTTAACTCCCAGATCCAAGAAAAGCAATGATTCTGCCATCACACTTGATGGAAGAGAATTTCTGTTTTGGCTTTTGGGAAGTGGGGATACTGGGAGACAGGACATTCTAGAATTTTCCTTAAGTTCCATTCCCAACATAGTCAGTGATTGTGCTAACGTCTACAAATGCACTTTGGTAATTTACGTCAGCAGCTCTATTCACCGTCAATATCACTGGCAAAAGAAGAATATTACGAAGTTTCATTTTCTACCCAAATCAGTTGATCACTTGCTTTTCTGGTGATACATGTCCTACCAACAGTTTATGATCTTGTCAAAGTTTATGTAATAACAAGATCAGGATTTTCAATTCTACATCTAATCTCTAGGTCAAGCTACCTTTACTCATCAAATCAAAGTGAAATTCCAAAAGAAAACGTGAGGAGTACTACTTTTCTTTTCAGAACACAAAAAAGCCTATTTTATAAAGACAAAGATTGTCATGTTGACACCAGTTTAACACAAACACTGCTTAACTGTCACCCAAAAGCTGAGATTTTTCTTGTTTCAGGTTATAGTTTTCACTATTTTGAAATCGTAAAGTTACTGCGACTTTATAGAAATCCACTGTAGAATAAGGATTATGTAATTGTAAATAAAAGTTAAATTTCAGAAGTATTAAGGTATGTAACAATGAAACATTCGAAATGCGATCTGCTACTTAAGACAAACTTTAATTCTGTTTAAACATAAGATGAAATGTGCAACTCAGACTAAATCAGTGTATAGTAAAAACCAATAGTGTATATATAGACAATGAAGGTATCATGGAAACTGGTTAAAAATTATAATGAAGAGAGAACTAGTAAGAATATAGCAACCTGGCTGAAATTGATATTCATTAGGGTACTCGTCACATCAATAGGGAGCATTTGGACTCTGTGGTCTTTATCAGTGTCCCAGCTGGTAATGGTTGAAGGTTAATGCCTTACCCCATTCTGTTCAATTTTCTATCCTAATTAGCCCTCCAAATCTATAGCTGTGAGCACCAAGTGTCTGTGCTCAAAAGAAACTAATTAATGCTAGCAAATTAGATCAAGTCCAAAGATCCAACAGCCAAACTCTTAGTTAAATGCTCCTTGTTAATAGGAAGTGTAGCTGTCAATAACTGCTGTTGGTGACTATAATGAGGCATCTTTCTTTCATTGAAAGTGATTTCATTTCTCTTTGTCCCTGGAAAAGCTGTTCCATTCCCTTCACAAACCTAAGTTGCTGGCAGTCTGACCCAATTCTTATGATCAGCTGGGTTGAAATGACATGCAAAAAAAATCAAACAGAAAAGCTTTCATACATAATCAGGTTTCAGGCACTTAGCAGAAAGTCAGATCACTTATTAAAATTCCTATATTTTTATCCAAGAACTATACAATTAGCACACATAATGCTTTTATATAAAATCCTATAAGTATTTAATAAAGCAAAGGCCGTAAACAGTAAATAAACTACAAGGGAAGTGTCCTGATTCTAAATTACATCTTATTGTTCAGTTCAAATGCAGCTGTTCTGCTACTACTTAAGCATATGATACAGTGTGTTCTTTACTAAATCACATGGTTAGGCAGGAAGAATACTAAAGATTATTGTTTATAAAATAATCAGTTTTAGATTCTCTAACTCTGTTTTGGACCACATGGCCTAAAAAAAAAAAAAATCAATATACGATTATCTATAAAATATTCAAATATTCAAAAACCAATAGTTAAAACATGTTCTCATAGAGACAAATGCATTGAGGTAACCCAAGCAGACCTCAAATTTTAAGATGCTTTCAGTCTTCTGAAGATTTTAAGCATATTTAAAAAAAACAAAAGCTTAACCAAGGCAATGCCTGAAAAACTTAACTTTTGATAAAGAAGTGATGAATCACTAAATTCTACACCTGAAACCAATTTTACCATATCTGTAAACTAGAATCTAAATATTTAAAAAGTGAAGAGTAAAAATTTTTCTGTAGCATTATGATAGTAGTTGTGCAACACAAACTAATAAATATTTTAAACTTATACTCTCTTTCCTTCATTTCAAAAACCAAACACACAGTTACATTGACTAAGAGTAAGCAAAGGCAGTTCTGAAACCCAAACTCTAATTATTCTGCATTTTCATCTGAACCATGTGAGTAAAACCTCAATCTATAATTGAATTAGCTAGGTTTATTTCATTCTAGATATCAGAGTAATGTGTTAAAAACACCATAAATATAGCTCATATTCATCACTTTGGACCAATTATCAGTAATGAGTAAATTTTCCTAGTAGTGACAAGTTAACCCTGTAACTTCATTACACGTTGTAAATTTTTTTCCTCCCTCACCTGAGTCAGGATATTTAGTTAGTTATTTTTTAAGTTCTGAGGCAAGTGGAGGATTACCTCTTGAGATGATCAGCATGACACCTGCCAATGCCAGCGTGGCACCAAACCCTGTCTGCAGGTGGCAATGGGTTAATTTCTCCTGACACCTGGGGGTGTGGGTGGAAGGGAGGTGCTCTGATTAAACAACTAATTCATGGTGAAAGCAAAGCTAGTATCGCAGAATGATACTATCAACTTATTGATAATATACTTATTTATGGATGGATTTAATTTAAATCTAATTTATGAATGGCTCTCAAACTGGAATAGGTCATAGGAAGTCATTTAAGAAACAGAAATGATCATCACACAAGGTCCGCTCTGAGAAATTACTCTTTCACTGCTCCCATCGATTCCAAAGGTCATTCTCAAAGAAGAAGGGCATCAAAGGGACAGAAATGTTCCCAGCATCCACACGTTGTTGACACAGTCCCGAAACACAGTTGACAGAGCCTGGCTCTCCTGTCGAGAAACTTGCTATGGAACTGCAGCCCATCGTCCTCACAAAGAATCACTCAGGTCCCTCAAGGAGGAAGAGACTACAGGGAAAAGTGGCTCCGCAGCTAGAAAAACAGTCTACATCAGCAGAACTTTGCTACTTCTTTTATTTATTTTTTTTTAATTTTTTTTTTAAGTGTTTATTTATTTTTGAGACAGAGAGAGACAGAATGCAAGTAGGGGAGGGGCAGAGAGAGAGGGAGTCACAGAATCCGAAACAGGCTCCAGGCTCTGAGCGGTCAGCACAGAGCCCGACGCGGGGCTCGAACTCACAGACTGTGAGATCATGACCTGAGCCGAAGTCGGACGCTCAACCGACTGAGCCACCCAGGCGCCCCTGGCTACTTCTTTTAGATGGCCATTCCATGAGGTAGAATTTCTTAAAAGGGCATTTCTGCAGTAATACTGCGTCTGCTTTTCTAATTACCCACCATTTGTGGTCTCATTTTTCACCTTCTGCTGCTCCGTTTACATTTTTTCACTAAATGTTATATATTAATCAACAATTAGCTCTAGATTTATAGAATACAGGAATAATTCACGTTAAGAAACATTTTCCGAAGAAACTATGTGCGTGTGGGTGCCTAGTGCATGCATTTACAGAAATAGCTTTCACTCGGAGATGTAAAATACAGAGAAGTAAAAATAAAACCAAAAACAAAAAAACCCGGCCTCATTGTAAGTACTACCGGGATTCCATTAACAATTCAATAATAGACAATGACCTCAAAGAAAATCATCTTAGAATATATATGTCTGTGTGAATACGTTGATGAAGAAAAAACAGGTACAAGTTACATCTGATGTTTCTTCTTTCCCTATCAAAATCACCAGAATAACTTGTTTCTCTAAAATACTCATACCAAGTTTTTCTCTACGTACAACTGTACTTCTGGGAAAAAAATATTTTTTCTTAGTAATTTGGGAGAATATTTTTAAATTGTAAATGAATTCAACACCGTCTGGAAGTTCTGAAAGCTGAAATATTGGTATCTCAGTGAAAGGGTGAGAAACAATTCATACATATTAATTCATTGACTATTTGACTCTAAGGCTAAGGATTAAATTCAGATCATATTATAAAAAATGTATTTGATCTTTATATGAATATTTGAATCTTACCTTGAACTTGTTCAGAACATCTCTCTCGGGCTTTCTCTCTCATTATTTTAGGGATCAAAACATCCTTTTCGACATGTCTGAGATGCTGCTCTGGAAAAAAAAAAAGATCTTTCTTTAATATAGTGAAGTTTCAATTAAATCACCAGTTTAGGGAAGAAATAAGCACTCTGGTTTATTCAAAATAAAAGCCTATACAAACATACTAAAAACTGACTCTTAAAACCTCATAAAATTGTGGCTATTTTCGTCACTAAAAATCATTCTAAATATTTCTTATACACAACAGAAAAAAATGTGGGACATAGACAGTGTCTTTCTAAAAATTTCTGCAAGCTATATTGTAACACTTTATTTGATAACATATTCCACGCAATCTTGTCAAAATTAAAGTCATAAACTAAAACAGTATAATTTTGCTTTTTAATACAATCCACAAAAAGAGAATTTTTATCAATAGTGAGATCCAAGGATAGATGAAGAGATCCAAGATTAAGAGACTCTCAACCTGGTAATAAGAGTAGCCTAAGAAACAAAGAACCGTCAGAAGAAGAAAAAGTAGAACTACATGTGCACATAAAAACAGCATGTGAGATTTCGTGCATTTTAAACAAAACCACCACAATTAGACTAAAATGGTAGACAGAATACCTGCTTCAGGGTCCTACCAGTGTCTTAAATTCATAGAGAGTCCTGAAAAATAAAAGCTACTCCGATGTAGCTTGGGCCGGTGTCGTCAGAAAAATCAAAATGATCAGGAATCTCTTTGAAAGACAAAAGGTAGATGAGATCAGATTAAAGGAGGTAATCATATACCCACAGGTTTTTCCGAGGGAAAAAAACTGATGCCAAAAGTAGGTACTGCTCCATGCACCGAAGCAGCAAACATGGGCAGCAAGAGACTTCCCTGAAGAAAACCAAAGCATAATCGGTTGAAATACCTCAGTAGGAGCAAATGGATCACCTCTTCTGCTGCCTCCAGACCCATGGGTAAAAGAAGTAAATACATGTATCTATCCCCAAAGGGTCAGAAAATTTCCCAGTATCTAGCGACACCTAGGAAGACCAGGAACCCCTCCACTTTCCCTGGTACTATGCGATTCCTAACAATCTCTGGATGCAGGCAGCTACGAACTGATAGAGAATCTGCAGACAGTGTAAAAGGGCATGTCAAAAAGCAAACAAAATCAACAATAAAACAGCCGAGGATCACCTAAATTTGATGGACAACACAGTGAAAGGGAGAAACCAACTGTAATGAATCAATAAGAATCCAAATCTTGAGAAGAGAGTAAAAAAAGAAAAAAGATTTTAGGGTAAGTAAATATACTGAGGTAAATAAACAGATGTGAGTCCTCAGACAGAAATGGATCAGAGATTACCTACGTGCACTTTGAAATGTCTGAAGCTCAAAAATCCGAAAAGCTTCAAAAGGGAGAAAACACTACCCTCACCGTGGAATGAGCATCAGATTTACATCATGTTTCACTGGCAAGCCATGGATGCATGAAGACAACGGAGAAGTAACCTCAAAGTTCTGAGAGTGCATTATTTTATAACCAAGAATCCCCAAACCAATTAAGAATGAAGTTCAGGTATGAAGGGACTGAAACATTTACCTCTCGCATACCCTACTGAAAAGAAGGGTATTGTTGTCTGATAAGCCACCAATCAAACATAGTGGTATAAAACAAACATTTTGTTATAGAGAGAGATCCTACAGGTTAGTAATTTGGAAAGGAAAAGCAGAACTGACTCACTCTGCCTCACAGTATCTGGGACCTCATCTAGGAAGAGTCAAATGACTGGTATTGACTTCAACAGCTGCAAAAGCTGAGTCTGGAAGACCTACTTCGAAGAGGACCTCTTTCTTCACTTGTGTATTTGACATTTGGGCTGAACTGGCTGACGAACAGGCCCAGTGAGGACTGTAAACTACAGCACCTACACAAGGCCTCTCCATTCGGTTTGGCTTGGCACAGTAACAGGTAGGTCAGGAGAGGTAGGAATGTGAAAAGGAATTGTCTAGAGAGTAAGTGTTTCAGGAAAACCAAGTGAAAGCTGTAGGTTTAACCTTTCTGACCCTGTGACAGAAGCCATGAAGCATCATTATCATTTCTACGGTAGGTACTACATTGATCGGGTCGCCAAGGACAGGCTATACCCAAGCACAGGGAAATTAGGTCGCCATTCTTTCTTGCAAGGCCACATTACAGAAGAGCATGAGGAATGCAAGATAATGTTGTGACCTTTTTTTTTTAATTGTGTTTTTTTTTAAGTCTGTATATTTTGAGAGAGAGAGAAAGAGGGAGAGAGAGGAGAAGGAGCGCAAGCGAGCACAGGACGGGGGCAGAGAGAGAGAATTCCAAGCAGGCTCTGCATTGTCCGTGCAGAGCCTGATGCAGGGCACAAACCCACAAACCACGAGATTAGAGATTATGACCTGAAGTTGGACACTTAACCAACTGAGCCACCCAAGCGCCCAATGTTGTGACCTTGGTAAAACAAAATCTGCCACAAGTAGTAAGAGAGAATATCCTCAGGTAAAATAAAAATGAACTCATGATGCACGAATGTAATATAAAACATGAATTTAAATTTATATGTTAAAACTACAAAGTATCTGAACCATATCATCAATTAATTTGACCCATTTATAGAATATTCCACTTAATAAGAGCTGAATATTAACCAAGATAAACCATAGTCTAGACCATGAAAAATATCTCAATAAATTAAAAGAATTCAAGTCCTACAAAGTATGTTCCCCGACACCAACGTAATTAAGTTAGAAATCAGTAACAGGAGGATGTCTGAATAATCTCCAAATATTTGGAAACCAAGTAACACACTTTAAAAATTTTTTTTAATGTTTATTTATTTTTGAGAGAGAGAGAGACAGAGCATGAGTGGGGGACGGAGAGAGAGAGAGAGGGAGACACAGAATCCAAAGCGGGCTCCGGGCTCTGAGCTGTCAGCACAGAGCCCTACACAGCACTCACACTCACTAATTGCAAGGTCACAACCTGAGCCAAAGTCAGACGGTCAGCTGACTGAGCCACCCAGGCGCTCCCTCCACCGCCAAATAACACACTTTTAAATAACCCATGCAGCTAAGAAGCAATCAAAAGGGAAATAAACTATTCTGAAATAAATGAAAGTGAAAATATATCATAATTTGTGTAAGACAGTTAAAACAGTACTGAGAGGAAAATCTGTAGCACTACAAGTCTACATTGGAAAAGAAGAATGGTCTTAAATCAACGACTTAAGCTTCCACCTTGAGAAACCAGAAAAAGAACAAACTAAACACAAAGCAAACAAAAGAAAATAAATAATAAAGATCAAAGCCAAAACAAATAAAATAGAAAATAAACAAAATGATACAGAAGAGCAATGAAACCAAAGCTGGTGCTTTGAGAAGATTATTAAAACTGATAAACCACTAGCCAAGAAAAGACAGCTATCACAAACATTAAAAATGACACACATTTTGGGGGCGCTTGGGTGGCTCAGTCGGTTGAGCATCTGACTCTCGATTTTGGCTCAGGTCATGATCTCATGGTCCGTGGGATCGAGCCCCATGTCAGGCTCTGCATTGACACTGTGGAGCCCGCTTGGGATTCTCTCTCTCCCCGTCTCTCGGCCCCTCCCCCACTTGCATGTGCACAGGAGCAGGCTCTCTCTCTTGAAATAAACTCTAAAACAATGATTTTTAAATGATAATGTACTCAAATAATCTTTAAATGTAAGCCAATAAAATTAACAGCACAAACAACCAAAGCTAACTCAAGAAGACATAGATAGAGAACCACTCCAGCCCTGTATCTATTAAAAAAAATGAATCAGGCCGTCTGGGTGGTTCAGCAACTTAAGCATCGGATTCTTGGTTTTAGCTCAGGTCATGATCTCACAGTTCATGGGTTCAAGCCCTGCGTTTGAATTTTATCCTGAGGAAAATGGTTAGATGCTACAAATTTTTAGGCAAGGAAAACCTTCTTTCATTTTCACTATGCTGACAGTGCAGAGCCTACTTGGATTTTTCTCTCCCACTCTCTCTCTCTCTGCCCCTCCCAGGCTTGCTCTTTCTCCCTCTCTCTTTCAATAAATAAACAAATAAACATTAAAAAAAAAAAAAAAAGGAAATTGAATCTGTAGTTAAAAGCCTTCTCCCCAAAAATAATTCCAGACATAGATAGCTGCACATGAATTTGACCAAACATTTAAAAAAGAAATAATACCAATTCCATACACTCTTAAAAAAATTGCTGAGGCCAGCATTATCCGGATACCAAAACCAGGCAAAGACATTAAAGAAATCTATAATATCCCATCATAAGCATAGATGTAAAAATCTTAAAAAAAAAAAAAAAAAGAGTGGCAATTTAAAATCCAATAGTATATAAAAGGATAATACTTCATGACTAAATGAAGTCTATTCCAGGACTGCAAGACTGACTTAACATTCAAAAATTGATAAATGTAATTCATCAGATTAAAAAGCTAAAAAAGGAAAAACATACGGTTATCACAACAGACACATAACATACATCTGACAAAAATCTAACATCCATTCCTAATAAAATCTCTCAGTAAAGTAGCAACAGAAGGAAACTTCCTGAACATGATAAATAACATCTGCAGAAAAAAACCCACTTGCAGATGTTTTCCCCCTAAGATATGGAACAAGATAAAGAAGTCTGCTCTTGCCACTTCTACTCAGCACTATACTTGACATTCTAGACAGTCTAATAGAGTAAGAAAAATAAAAGATCATCTATCTAGAAAATCCAATAGAGTCTACAAAAAAGCTATAGAACTAATAAGGTTTCCAGATATAAGATTAATATACAAAATTCCAATGGAGATGACAAAATAAAATAAAGCTTTTTAAAAAATGAGCTAAATAAGGCTCAGGGACCTGCAGGACAAAGAATAAAAGAAATTAAAAAAAAAAAAAGTCTATCACTTATTTTACCAGAGTCTGAGAAAAAAACAAAAAAGAATGCAGAGCTAAAAAAATACTTGAAAAAATAATGGCTGAAACCTTTCCAAATGAGGCAAAAGAGGGGTGCCTGATGGCAGATTAAGCATCTGTCCTTGGCTTAAGTCATGATCTCAAGGTTTGTGACTTCCGGCCCCACATCGGGCCCTGTGCTGACAGCATGCAGCCTGGTTCAGATTCTCTGCCTCCCTCTCTCTCTGCCCCTCCCTTGCTCATGCTCCATCTCTCTGTCTCTCTCTCTCTCTCTTAAAAATAAATATTAAAAAAAAAAAGTTTTTTTAATGAGGCAAAAGACATAAACCTATTAATTCAAGAAAAACAGTTAAAAACCTAAAGAAACACATCATAATAAAACTTCTGAAAATGAAAGGCAAAGAAAAATCTTCAAAGCATCGGAGAGACATATAGTAGAACAAAGATTCAAAGGACAAAGGATTTTTTTTTTAGGATTGAAGATGAAATAAAGACAACTGAGATGAAGAGAAGCTAAGGTAATTTCTTGCCAGCAGACCTATTCTCAAACAATGGCTAAAGGAAGTTATTCAGACAGGAAGGATATGGTAACAAAAGGAAACTCAGAACAACAGGAACAAAGAAAAGGCAACAGAAACTATTCTTTCCTTGAGTTTTAAATATTCTTTTTTAATGTTTATTTATTTTGAGAGAGAGAAGGAGAGAGTGCTAGTGGGGGAGGGGCAGAGACAGAGAGGAAGACAGAATCCCAGGCAGGCTTCCTACTGTCAGTGGGGAGCCCAACACAGGGGCTTGATATCAGGAACCATGAGATCATGACCTGAGCCAAAATCAAGACTAGGATGCTCATGATCTCGCAGTTCATGGGTTCAAGACCTGCATCAGGCTCTGTGCTGACAGCGTGGGGCCTGGAGCCTACTTCAGATTCCGTTTCCATCTTTATGCCCCTCCCCTGCTCACTCTCTGTCTCTCTCCCCCTCTCTCTCTCTCTCAAATATAAAATAAAAAAAAAAAAAATTAAAAAAAATGACTATACCATAAAGGGGAGAGGGTAAAGTAAACTTTGGGGGTAGCAAGATTACCTATATTCCACTTACATGATAAAATGTTCATGCTAACGGACTGTGATAAACTATACACATACACTATAATCTTTACAACCACTAAAAAAAAAAAAAATTAAAAACCATTATAGATAAATCAAGTGGAATATCAACAAATTGAAAGTATTTTCTCTGACCATAATGGAATCAACTAGATACCAAGAAGAGAAAGTAGCAGGAAAAATTTCCTAACAGTTGGAAATTAAACACCACTCTTCTAAAGAATTCCTAGATTGAAGAAGTATCAAGGAGAGTAGAATAATACAATGACCTGAATGAAAATAAAAACAAAACTTACTAAAAGCTAAAGCAGTGCTTGTAGGCAATCTATAGCAATAAATGCTGATATTAAAAAAGAAAGTCTCTTGGGGCACCTGGGTGGCTCAGTCACTGGCTCAGTCAGTTGAGCATCAGACCCTTGATTTCAGCTCAGGTCATGATCTCACAGTTCGGTTTGTGAGATGGAGCCCTGTCTTGGGCGCTGCTCTGACAGCAAGGAGCCTGCTTTGAATTCTCTCTCTCTCCCAATCTCTCTCTCTCTGCTCCTCCCCACCTCATGTTCTCATTCTCAAAATAAATAAATAAACTTAAAAAACAAAAGTCTCAAACCAACACTCTACATTTCTATCTGACAAAACTAGAGAAAGATCAAAAAGAACCTAAAACAAGCAAATAAATAAAAATAGGAGCAGAAATCAGTAAAATTGACAACAGGGAAACAAATGATATAATCATTACTGAAGAGTTTCAAGTTTTTGGTTTTTTTAGGGGGGAAAAAAAAACTGGCCCAAATGTCCTCGTTGACAAAGTCTATGAAATATTTAAAGAATACACCATTTCTAGTCTCTTCCTAGCACATTTTATGAGACCAGCACTGCTCTGATATCAAAAGCAAAGGCAATATTAAAAACATAAAACACAGACCAATAGTCCTCATGAATATAGACTCAAAATTCTCAACAAAATATTAGTAAATCAAATCCAGGAATACAGAAAAATAAAAATACATCATATCAAGTTGGGTTTATTCCAAAGATATGAAGCTGGTTCACTATCCGAAAATCAATCAATATGATTAATAGTCGAAAAGAAGAAAAACGTATGAATCACGTCAATTGAAGCAGAAAAAAACATTTAATAAATTCAATATCATTCATTAAAAACAAACAAAACTTTCAATAAACTAGGAACAGAAAGGAACCTAATAGAGTGCCTACAAAAACCCTACAACTAACATCACACTTAATGGTAAAACACTGAATGCTTTCCTTATAGGAACAGGAATACAGAATAAAAGTGCACAGAACTATATACACACATTGCATATATAGATAAAAACTGGTGAAAATTGAAAAGGTATATAGTCCAGTTAATAGTATTGTACCGGCTTCAATTTCCTGCTTTTGATATTATACTACCATTATACAAGAGGCATTGTGGGAAGTAGCATGAAGGGCATGTAGGACTCTATACAGTATTTTTTTTTTTGTAACTTCCTGTGAGTCTGTAATTGTTTCAAAATAAAAAGTTAAAGGAAAAAACTTCTATAAGAAACTACAGAAGAAAATCTTCATAACCCAGAGTTAATCAAAGAGTTATATATGACACAAACTCATGATTCAGAAAAGAGAAAAAGAATAAATTCTACTTCATCCAAATTAAAAACTTTCACTCCACAAACACTGCTTTTAGAAAGATAAAAACAAGCCACATATGGGAAAAATTATTTGCAAATCTCATATCTAAAAAAGGACTTGTATTCAAAATATATAAAGATTTCTGTAAACTCCAACAGTAAGAAAACAATCCATTTAGAAATGGGCAAAAGACTTGAACCACCACTAGATAGGAGATATAAGTATGGCAAATAAGCATATGAAGAGATGCTCAACATCATTAGTCATTATGGAAATCCAAATTAAGGTTACAAAAGTTATCATTAAAGACCTATTAAGATGGCTAAAATAATAATAATAATAATAATAATAATACCACCAAGTGCTAACAAGGATGCAGAGTAACCAGATCTCTCATACATTGCTGTGGGAACATTAAATTGCACAGCCATTCTGAAAGATAATCAGGTAGTGTCTTATAAAGTTAAACATGTCTTTATCATATGACCCAGCACACCCCTCAGGATTTAGCCCAGAGAAATGAAAAGATGTTCACACAAAAACCTGTATACACATGTTCACTGAGGCTTTACTTGTAATAGCCAAAACTTGGAATTAACCCAAAAGTCCTTCAGTGGGTGAATGAATACCAGTTCATCAACATAATGGAATATTACTCAGCAATAAAACAAAGAACTACTAACATACAACAGCAGCAGCAATTTGAATGGATCCCAAGGGTATTATGTTGAATGAAAAAAAGACCACCTCAAAGGGCTACGTATTACATGATTCCACTTAAATTGACAAATTAGAGTGATGGAAAACAGATCATTGGTTGCCAGGAACAAGTGTTGGAGGCAGTATGACTATTAGAAGGAAGCATGAGGGGTTTCCTTTGTGGTGACAGAACAGTTCTGTATGCTGATTGCGATCATGGTTGCTTTCGTCTTCATATGTAATAAAATGTCATAGAACTACACACACACAACATGTAAAATTTGGTATAGTTCAACTAAGATCTGTACCTGAGTTAGCATACTAATGTCAATTCCTGGGTTTCTTAGGCACAATTAATTATAGCTGTGTGTCCCAACTTTTTCATTCTAAGAGCCCTTTTTAGACCTTTCTTATTGCTAATGCTCCCCATGAAATGTTAATACCACAGGAACACTGCATGCATAACAGTACATTAAAACAACAAGATTATCTTCTCCCTCCAATACCAATTTTTGCTCTTCTGAAGGCAGTATCATACTCAGTGAAGACCTGTACTATGGTTATGAGAGAAAATAGCCTTAGGAAAAGCTGGAGAAGAACTACATGAAAAATGTCATCTTTCACAGCTTGATAAATTATTTCAAAATAATGTTATTTTTTTAAATTTTCTTTTTACATTTATTTTTGAGAGACAGAGTGAGACAGAGTACAAGCAGGGGAGGGGCAGAGAGAGAAGGAGACACAGAATCCCAAGCAGGCTCCAGGCTCTGAGCTGTCAACACAGAGCCCGATGTGGGTCTCAAACCCACCAACAGTGAGATTATGCCCTGAGCCCAAGTTGGATGCTCAACTGACTGAAGCACCCAGGCACCCCTAAAGTTATAATTTTTAAAAAAGCTTAAAAATGTATAAGACAAAAGGAGTGAGAATAACCAAAACAATATTAAAACAGAAGAACAAATTTGGATGACTTCCACTCCCTGATTTCAAGTCTTGCTACAAAACTAGGGCAATCAAAGTGGTGTAGTACTGGAGAGAATTTGGATAAACAAATAGATTAATGTAATAGAGTCCAGAAATGCTTCCACATTTATACAGTCACTTTATTTTGACAAATTCACCAAGGCTACTTAATGAAAAAATAAAAGCATTTTCAACAAACGGTGATAAAGACACCTAGATAAACATTGAGGGGAGAGGATCAGTCTGAACCATCTGACCTCCTACTTCACAATACCCAAAAAAGTTAATTTGCCACAGATCACAAACCTAAATATAAAAACTAAAACTATTAAGCCAACCAACCAAACAAACACTCAAAAACAAAAAACTTCAACTCCTCGGAGTAGACAAAAATATTTTAAAGACACAAAGGGAAAAAGGATAAATTTGATTTCATCAAATATAAAATCTGCTGTTCATCAAAAAAAAAACACCGTGAAGAAAATTAAAAGACAAGCCACAAACCAGAAGAAAATGTTCACAGTATATAGACAGAGACACAGATCTATAGAGAGAGATTTGACAAGGACTTGAATTTAGCATATATAAATAACTCCTACATATCAATTACAAAAATACAAACCACCCAGTACAAAAGGGACAAAAGGTTTGAATGGACTCTTTGAGAACAATATAGACAAACTGTAAATAAGTAAATGAACAGGTGTTTGTTTAAAATCATTAGTCATGGAGAAAATACAAATGAACCCCATGATACTATTTCATACCCACGAGGATGACTAAAATTAAAAATACAACACCAAATATTAGAATGTGGAGCTACTGGAACTTTCATATATTACTGGTACGAGTGTGAAAAGATAAATTCTTTGGAAAACTGCTTAAGTTATAGTGAAATATACACCTAACCTACTTTCCTGCTTTCCACTCTTAGGTATTCATTCACCCAACCCAAATGACAACATGTTTCCAGAAAATGACTTGTGCAAGTCTGTTTATGGAAACATTCCTAATAGCCCCAAATTGGAAACAACCTAAATGCCCAATTGAATATTATTTAGCAATGCAAAAGAATTAACTACTGATATACTCAATGTGGGTGAATCTCAAAAACTCTGTTGAGAACAAGAAGCCAGGTACAAAAGTACCTACCACATGATTCAAGAACATGAAAAAAAATCTATGGTGATAAACAAAACACTGGTTATCTATGGGAGTGAGAAGGATATTCTTTTGCAGATGTCCTGATTGGGTTGTATACATTTAACAAAACTCACAATCTATAAATTTCACTGTACATTTTACCTCAATTTAGAATAGATTAGCTGTAAAACATTTTTAAAAATCTGTTCTTATGATTTTAACACACAACTATCAGAAATTAAGTAGACAAAAAGTTTTATAATTCTCTCCTTAAAGACACTGTTGATCTTTTATTAGACTTACTTATACTGGTAAAGGTAACCTTTTCATAAGCAACATGTAATTATTTACTGCTATTATATAGGTTCACCTGAATTTTTTATATTGTTCTTACAACCCAACACAGTCTTACTTAACTCTCATTAGTTCTAATAAATTGTCAACTGTCTCAATTTCTATGTACACAATCCCAGGGACAGCTCTGCAGCTCTTCTTTTCTGGCTCTGTCCTTTAGAAAAATGATAAGCAGAAATTAACAGCACATCTGTCTTGGATGTTCAAATTTTATTTAGAATTTTTATAGTCATCTTCATGTTGAGATTTGCCTATGATTTTCCTCTGTATTGCTCTGGTATCTCAGTTACATTATTTAAACAATAAACTAGGGACCTTTCCTTTCCTTCATTTTCTCTGGAACACCGTATAAAATAAAGACTATTATCAATTCGTTCGTTCTTTCTTTCTTTTGAAAGGAAGCAAGCACAAGCAGGGGATGGCAGAGAGAAAGGGAGAGTTCCAAGCAGGCTCCCTGCTGTCAGAGCAGAGTCCCACACAACGTGGGTCTCAATCTCATGACCCATGAGATCATGACCTGAGCCAAAGAAATCAAGAGCCAGAGGCTTAACTGACTGAGCCACCCAGGCACTCCATTATCAGTTTCTTTAAAGTCTGACAGAAACCACCTGCAACAGTTTTATGATTCCACTTGGCAAGGCTACAGTCTCCAGTTATTCAAACTAATCCAGGTATTGCTGCGAAGGTACTTTGCAGATGTGATTAAAGTCTATAATCAGTTGACTTTAAGCAAAGGAGATTATCCTAGATAATGTGGGTGGGCCTGATACAATCAGTTGAAAAGCCTTAAGAACAGAATTCCATCTGGGAACTACAGCTTCAGCTCAGAACCAAGAGTTCCAATGCTGTTCTGATAGCCTGGTCTGCCCTACGCGTTTCAGACTTGCCCAACTAGCCCCCCCCCCCCCCCCAGTTACATGAGCCAGTATCTGGCCATATACATATGTATGTGTGTATGTGAACATACACACAATAGCCCTATGGTCTCTGGTGGTACACCAGCTATTAGAGCCTAGGTCTTGGAGTACGTGGGAGAGACACAGACACAAAGAGAGCTTTAACTACTGATTCCATTTTCTAAGAGCTTTTTATTTATTTTTAAGTCAGTTGCAGTTTTAATAAATTTCTATTTCTCAAGGAAACTATCCATTTCATCTAAATACTCAAAATAATGATAGGAAGATATTCACATATTTTCCCTCTTTACCATACCTATACTTGTTTCCCAGTTTTCACTGCTTACGCCAGAGCTCAACAAACTATTTCTAGTTAAGGACCAGACCGTGAATACTTCAAGCTTTGCAGGCTACAGACCATCTTTACCACGTATGTTCCTTTTTTTTTTTTTTTTTTTTTAAACGACCCTTTGAAAATGTTACTAACCACTCACCGTTTACAGGCCTTACCAGATTTTGCCCAGATCATGCTTTGCTGAAATCTGGCCTAACTATTTAAGCCTTCTCTTTCTCCTTAGCTTTGCCAGAGCTACTGTTTAAGATGAGAAAAAGAACAGTGAGCTTATAAAAGGCACTGTAAGTATGGATGGAGTGAAAAAGGACAGTTTCGAGGGAGATCCTACAAGATGCCCAGGGCTTATAGGAACTAAATAAAGAGGATTCAAAGAAGGTTCCCAGTTTTCTGGCTCCTGGTGAAATCGCTGTGACCACTCACTGACACAGGGAACACAAAAGGAAACACCAGGGGGGAGAGGAATTCAGCTGTGGACATGGTGAATTTCAGATGCCTGTGACATCCTGCGGAGTGGAAAGCTGATCTCTCCTTGAAGGGAAATAATAAAACTGGGGGCTATCTCCACATACTTCTTTTCTCCTGGTCTGCAGCATACATCATATGAGGCATCAGTGATTAACACGATAACTACTGAATGGAGTAGAAGAAATATTGTGATATACTGACCTATTTTATAAAATCAATTTTGAAATGTTACCTCTTCCTTTTGCTTACATAGCTTTAATCTATACAACTTATTAAAAATGTGTCTTAATGAATCTACTTTTCGCTCTGTAAATTTTGCAGTGGTCTTAGATAACAAAAGCACCAATTTTTTAATCACTACCTTAAATACAGACACAGCTGTGTAATATTAAACCATTTTTCCATAAGAAATTATAATAGAAATTTACCTATATAATGAATTCTAGGTTATAATTCCTATTTAAACATGGTTTTTAAATGGCTTGCAAAAACTTCTCCTGATTCCTCTCAAAAAGTTCTCTCATTCCTCTAAAACCTCCTAGGGCAAAAAAACAATTGTAGAATCACATGAGAACTGATTTAGATTTTCCAAACTCCTGGTGTTAAATCAGAAATAACAGGCTGAAAAATCTATAAATTCTGCTAAAGATTTTCCCACTTGGTAGCATATCAACCACTGAGTATATTAATTATGGTTTTATACGTATTACAAAGCTATCTTCAACACCACAAACACTGTAAAGATGGTACTTTTTATTCATAAAATTACAGAGCGATTCTCTCAAAGTCAATGTGATGCATATATGTTATACATTTGTATAAGAGTCTGAAAAAAAAAATCAAATTTTGAGAGTTTGCTACTATATATAGTCATATGAATTTATACTGAGATAAAGAATCAGGATGATACCACCAGGGAAAATTTCCAAAGCTCTAACTTCTCAACATTCTATCATCACCTGAAAGTCAATTTTCACCTTTTTCACTGGCTGAATTTGTTAGCTCAGATTTTGCTTTGGGGCTCACGTGTTCTTGCAGTATGGCAGTAGTAGATTAGAAGTCTACTGACAACAACACTTGCTATGCATCCACAAAGATAACAGTGAGGCAAATCAGAATATTACAGAATCTTTGACTGGAAAGAAGTGACACCTGAAGGGCAAGGTATGCTTTTTCAATAGTGAAAATGTTCTAATTTAACTAATTTGATTCTTGTTTAGATAATGCCACTTTTTTTTTTTTTTCTAACTTTCCAGTTCTATTTATTTGCCCCTGAAGACCTTTCCACACTACTGTTACTCTGGAGGAAAAACAAGAAAAATGCTTGCAGTAAATAAGCAACAGAGTTCTCATTACCAACAGTTTCTATCTTTAGATTCCTCTTCTTTACTAGCTACCAAGAGCTTCAAATCCAAGTGCCCCAGGGCAGATACTAACATGAACACTACACAAAGACCAGAGTTCTCAACTGCTACATTTCCAAGAAGTGCTTCGCACCAGGAAGACCGGCGGACTCCAGTTCTCCTGGACAGCCCAAAAATAGGGATCGGATTTCCATGGCCCGCTTGTTGGTTCCTTCTTGCTATAATAAAATGAGGAAGGGGGGTGAGGGGCAGAGGTACTCAGGGAAAATTAAGACAGCCAAGATCAGTGTTCCTTTCACATTCTTTCCTCCAAGCCAAACGTGAACAGACAAAACGAAACCGGAAAAGGAAGTCGTGATGGGAGAGACTTCCTTCCCCACAATATTCCCGCCTGCCTCTGGCTATGAAACCTCCAGGTGAGGGTGATCAATGCCCTGCAGCCTACTTTAACAGCCCTCCCAGGTGAAGTGCTCTATTCCAGTTTGCAGATAAAGGAGTGGAGGCTCCCAGAGGTGAAATGGCCCAAGTGTGATAAATTGGCAATGCCAAGATCACATAGCCCAGGTCCCGAATTCCCTTCCGCGACGCACCACACACATGGGGCGATGGCCTTTTTAAGGGGATTCCAACAAACAAGGTTGTCTGAGTTTCTGAAGTTAAGGGTGAAACAACCCTTACACAGTAAGGGCGTTTCAGGAACTTCAGAAGCACAGGCAAAAATAAAAAATTCACTCTTTAGATTTTCTGATCAAAAAGTAAAGGTAAACGGAATGGTGATCCTCTGATTCCTACCATGTAGAAAATTATTTAAAAGAGAAAACACACACACACACACGGAGCCATTTGTCAGTTGGCTGGAAAAAAAAAAATGTCTTCAAAGAAAGTAAACATCATGTATTAGCTCAATCGGTAACAATCTAATGTCCTATAAGCTCACCCTTAAACAAAACATGGAAAGCACATCAACGAGAGAGATGTGCCTGTTTCTGTGTGGCTTCCAGGTCAAATACCACCTATCCCTCACAATAGTATGCTTCATTTGAACTACTTTGTCCTATCAGCTTTCACTGCTAATAACCACCTAGTTCACACTAGATGTGCCCACTTCCCCAAAGCACCTATTTCTTGGACCTCAGATTCTGCAGATTGCTAGGTGTGAAAAGTTCCTCTTCCACCCACATTACTTTAACCCATGACGAGGCCAAAAGGGGACAACCAATTAAAAGTATACCAAAGCAGAAAATCAACTTATGCAGGAAGACATGCCAATTTTAGCAGCATGCTGCAATGTCCACGGTGGCCATAATTTCGTGAATGAGAAGGTTTCACATTTACGGTAAAACTTCAGTAAAACTTCAAGACTATGTTTTCCTGATTTTCTAGTAGAAAATCAGCAGTGTTGTGGGAGACAGGAGTCGGTATTTGAGAAACGAAGAAATGTCAGGATGCCTGTGCTTTCTCAGCAATTACACCTAACTGATTTTTCTGATGTACATCTAGAACATGGTAGACTATCCTCAAATCTATGACCGCTCCTCAGTGCCTCTGGCCACTCTACTCCACCATTTCTTTTTCATCTTATAATACTTCATAACATTTCTACAAAAAGAAAACAGAACAAAAACCCTGTGCCACTTTGTAACAGAGTGGGGGGATTAGTTTTACATCCACAGGTTATTCACTTACTTCAAAGATTCAAATTTTGCTCATGCCACTCATACTTCTTGGCATGGCCTTCAGAGCCAGTGTGCGTTAACGGGAAAACGAGTCCCACAATACAACTTCTTTTGGGGAGGAGCATTTCCCAGGATGATTTCCTCTGGCTAACAACCTTGGCTGAAATACCAGGTCTCTTCTAAACAATAAACTTCCCCTAAATGAGGATGCTGAGATGAACGGACTGTACAGGCTGAAGGCAAACCCTAAAGGAGTCTCAAAAATATTCTGAAAAATGGCAATAATCCTAGGAAAAGGATGAACGCTTCCAAGGTAAGATCTGCTCCCACTCCTCTTGCGGCTATCCCACAAGGTTCTACCTTTAATTTTTTTTTTCAACGTTTTTATTTATTTTTTTGGGGACAGAGAGAGACAGAGCATGAACGGGGGAGGGGCAGAGAGAGGGAGGCACAGAATCGGAAAGAGGCTCCAGGCTCTGAGCCATCAGCCCAGAGCCCGACGCGGGGCTCGAACTCACGGACCACGAGATCGTGACCTGGCTGAAGTCGGACGCTTAACCGACTGCGCCACCCAGGCGCCCCAACAAGGTTCTACCTTTAAAGATGCCATTGTTCATGCCATGTTCCCAGTGCTTATTTCCATATCCAAATCTACTCTGCCCACCTTTTCAAGCAGCTACCGGCAATTTCCAAGTCTTAGCAGCCATCACAATTTCAACTTAAAATTTCAACAATTTAAATCTTCATTCTGCCATCCTGATGGTTACATTATCCTCCTTGCCTAAAAAAAAAAAAAAAAAAAAAAAAAGCAGCTTATGTGTATAGGGTGCCCAGAAGAGGCACAATAAATATTTGCAGAAGGAAGGAAGGAGCAGTAGGAGTTGTTTTACAAACACCACCACAGGCAGGAGAAGGTACTTCTGAGCAGAGGCTCAGAAAGCTCAAAGCCATCTTGAAACATTACGCAGCAAATCAAACTCCAGCTCAGTCTTCTGCCTTTATTTTCCATCTTCTACCTCTTATTTTCTTACCAAGGTCTTCCGATTTAAAACCAAACTCGATACTTATTCCCTCCCAAAGTTCTGCCTGACCCCAGCACCTGAAAGTGCTCTCTCCTTCCGTAAGCCCAAGATTTTGTGTGCACCAATGCTCTGGCTCTCATCACATCCGGATTTAACATACAACGTCACACCACCTGTGCAACCTTCTTCTCCCGACAGATTGGTGGTCGCCATGGACTGAATTCTGTCCCACTTTCCCCACCCCAATCGTACTGAAGCTCTAAACCCTAATGTGACTGTATTTCAAGAGGCAATTAAGTGTCAAAAGAGATCATATGCGCAAGGCCCTAATCCAACAGGTGGCCTTGTAGGAAGAAGAACCAGCAAGCAAATCGGCCAGCACCTTGAGCTCGGACTTCCCGGCCTCCGGAACTGTGTGAAAATAAATTTCTGTTGTTTAAGTCGCTCAGTCTGTGCTATGTATGCTGTTATACTAGGCCGAACAGATTTAAGACAGATTTTGGTACCAGAAGTTCTCAATTTTAGCTGCATCTAACAAACCACCTGAGAGTGCTTTAAAAATTCTGATGCCTGGGTACCACCCAGACCAGTTAAATCAGAAATGCTGGGATAAACCCAGGCATTGGTATTTTTAAAAGCTCCACAAATGATTCCACATGTAGAGCAAGAAAGCTGCATGAAACTTAAATTTGATGGGGTTCAAGACCATGTCTAACTCATCTCTATAATTCCCTCTAATGGCTGGCACATGGTAAATATGCAAACTGTTTAAAAAATGACACGATTATGAGAGTTTCAATATCTGATAATTAATATTCATTCTGTTAACAAATATTTATTAGGCACCTACTAGGCATCAGTCACCATGCTAGGGGCTGTATACACAGAGATGAGTAAAACAGGCTAGGTTCCTCATGCTGCAGCCAACATAAACATTCGAAACTCTACATTTCAACATGCTTAATTAACATATCCTTTGATCCGTAAAAAAACTCTAAGTTTCTCAGCAAAAACACAATGCAGGATATTAAATACCATGTTCTTAAATTGTTTTCCCGGCAATCTCTTTACTTAAAAAATATTAAAATAAGAACAGGTGAACATAAGGGAAGGGAAGGAAAAGTAAAATAAGATAAATAGTGGGAGGCAAACCATAAGAGACTCTCAACTACAGAGAACAAACAGAGCTACTGGAGGGGAGGTGGGTGAGAGGTGGGCTAGACGGGGGCTGGGCATTAAGGAAGGCACTTGGGGTGAGCACTGGGTGTTGGATGTAAGTGATGAATCGCTACATTCTACTCCTGAAACCAATACTATCCTATGTGTAGTACTGAATGTAAATAAAATCTTGGAAATATAAATAAAAATGCTAAAATATAATCAGGGCTGGTGGGGGGAGAAGGTTAATTTGGGAATCAATGTTCTTATTTGGCACGGATTGATCCACTTATATCAAGCAGAAGGTAATATTTCTTGCATTTTTTTGACGTCCATAAACTTAGAGGATTCTACAATAAGGATACTAATCCAGTCATTGGGAACATAAACTTGGAAGTTATTCTCCTGTGGTGAAAGAACCCCTTGAGACCAACTGCCAAGTATTTACAATCATACAGGTTTGAGGCTTAAGAAGCTTTAGCAGTTATCTGAGAAACCCTTCTCTCTTTACCCCAGCATCCTCAAACCTGAGATTATGCCACTCAGAATAGGGCCTGAGGTTAATGACAAAGTCTAAAACAAGAAGGCATCCTTACTCATTCCCAAATTCAACTGGGTGCTTCTCCCAGGATTGGTGGGCAATCTCTCGCTGTCTAGATGTAATTAACTAGTTTATCTTTTCTAATCATCTAGTCTCCAGTAAACCTAAAGACGTGAAATCATATGAAAAACATTTACTGTTTACTACAGTTAAATACTTTCATTCTCCACCTGACATTTTTCTTCATCTCTCAAATTATTTGATACATACAGACAAATCATACCTGTAGGTTTCACTTTACTTCTCAAGGAAAAACCTCTGGATCTGGAATGGAAACTCTATACCCAGATTATTTGATAGTTTGGTAGTTTTTAGAAATTTCAAATATTTTTAAAATTGTTTCTTGAAAGACTGTGGAATCATGCAAATGATTCTACAATAAGGTGTGAGGGCGCCTGGGTGGCTCAGTTGGGTAAGCGGCCAACTCTTGATTTTGGCTCAGGTCATGATCTCAGAGTTCCTAAGTTCCAGCCTCACATCGAGTTCCACACTGACTGTGCAGAGCCTGCCTGGGATTCTCCTCCTCCTCCTCTTTCTGTCCCTCCCCCATTCCTGCGTGCTCATGCACTTTCTCTCCCTCTCAAAGTAAGTACAACTTAAAACAATTTTGTTTAATAAATAAAGTGACGTGTGAAAAATGAACAAGAACTAGACAGATTTGGGGATGTAAGAGAGGGAAAATTCTAAGAAGAAGGAACAGCACGTCAAATGGCCTGGAGGGAAAAACACAAAGCACAGTTTGGCGTATGTTAGGTATAGCTTAGGCCAATGTCATTACCACAACCCCATGATACTTCACACCTGGACTCAGAGCACACACTTGTGTGTATTTACATATTTGTGCAAGTACCCCTTCCTACCTGACCTACCACTATCTGAACTCTCACTACCTGAACAAAGGCTCCTAGTGGCTTCAGATAAATGATTTTTAGGACAGAGAATGTTGAAACCTTCACACCTGCAACCTTCTCAGGACGGCCCTCGGGCATGGCAGCTTTCCTTCCTGTGGCCCCTCTCCCAGTCTCCTGCCATGGGCAAGGACTGCCACATGGCACAAAATCCCAGCGCCCTGGCCTCCAAAGTGGGACAGGCCCTGCGCTTTGTGGTGCACCAGAACTGATCAGGTTGCGACAGGCCTTCCCTGAAACCACATCCTTGCTGAGCTTCCTCCCCTTCCCTGTCCGATTCCCTTGGTCCCTTAAGGGTTTTTTTCTAACAGCACTCCATTAACAAATCATTTGCATGTAAAACATCCAATGGTACCCAGACCTTGTTCTCTGATGTCATGACCAAACAAAGGAACCAGGGTTTGTCAAAGAAATGACTAATTCTATGGATGGGCCAGAATAGGTAAGAGATGAACCAGAAATACTTTGTGTGAGAAAAAGAGAAAATGCTCAAAAACAGGATGGGAACATATCACAAGGGCCCAGAAGCTAGTTTAAAGGAACTTTCTCACTGGCCCAATCTGGGAAAATTAAGCACCACCATAATTACATACAGTAACAAATTATAAACCCCTGGAAAAATAGGAATTCATGAGTCCACACCCATAATGAATCTACAAATAAATGAACAAGAAACAAAGTGGTCTCTTGCCTACAGCAAAAGAGCAACAACCAACTGATCAAACAATGTGGAGAAAATGCTGGAGGCAGAAAATCACCATTCTGCAACCATTAAGGAAAGACTGAAACAAGCAAAAATCATCAATGGATACTATATCAAAAGGGACATTTCCATGAGGAATGGATATCTGCATAGTCTTAAATTAGATTGTACTCTCCACAAATTACTTATTAATTACGAGAGGAAAAACAAAGCAAAGCAATGGGACAAGCCCCGACTGATCAAACTTAGTATAATCTATGAGAGACAGAAAGATGTCATATACCTCCGGATGTGATACCACGAGAAAGACACGATACCACTTCTACAGTATTCTGAGAACACATAACCTGGATCTAATGAAAAGTCAGGTGAACAAAAAATGAAAGCATGTTCTACTTGCCTAAAAATCTGGAGTATCTTTCCACTGTTCTCAGGATAAAATTCAAATTCCTTGAACTCATTTACAAAACATTTCCTGATTCATGATGTACAACTCTCATCACAAGTATACTCTGAGTTTAGAAATATACAGAATTTACAAGTGAGGGGAGCCTGGGTGGCTCAGTCGGTTAAACATCTGACTCTTGGTTTTGGCTCAGGTCATGAGCTTGCAGTTTGGTGGGTTTGAGCCTGTGTCAGGCTCTGCACTGGCAGCACTGACCCTGCTTGAGATTCTCTCTCCCTCGCTCTCTGCCCCTCCCCCACTCAGGCTCTGTCTCTCTCAAAGTAAATAAACTAAAAAAAAAAAAAAGAAATACATAAAATGTAGAAGTTAAACATATTTTTAGCTCTGACATACCAATGTAATTTATGTCTAAGAGGATACTGTTCAGATACAGAAGCCATAATCAAATCAGAAATTTTCTAATCAACTACATAACCTTTTACGTATGAATCACAGTGTTCTCAGAAAAGATTCTTTAAATCTGTTTAGGTGTCTCACTTAAAAAGTAAGAATTTCCTAAAGCTAATCTACCTACATCCCCATAGGAACCACTAAAAGAACCCCTGCAATCCAAATACTCTAAGAGCTGCCCTGACGACATCCTCCCAAGATATACCTTCATATTCTACTCATGGAATATCATGAAATTCCTGGCCCCACTTTCTACTCCCTGAGCCCTACAACTGTTCCATCTTCCTCCCCTTATTAGATTTCTGGAAAACACCAATAAGGTGGCACACACACAATTAAGGAAACTTCTCTCTGCTGCTATCGCTCCATCATGCAAAAGTAGACAATGAATCCACACTAAGGGACAAAGGAAGGGAAACTACCTACCCCCTAAAAGAGGGAACAAGAAAAACAACAAAAAAAGAAAGGAAGCCCTTATAGTTATTAGAGAAAAGAAGCAAAATTATTAGGCCCAGGTTTCTGGAGTTTGTGATCTGGGAATACAGTCATGTGGGAAAATGTATCTGGAATCTGGGAACAGCAAAGAAATAACTGGGTGTTCTTTAGTACAGCCCTAGACCTGACTTTCCATTACCAGGCCCTTTTAAAACTTGTTATGAGAGGAGGTTAATGTCTAGAATTTTGTTGAATAAAAACAGAAATAGTTTCTGACCAGTGGAAAAGATAACCCCAAAGATGACAGTGCATGGCCTGCCATAAACTAACCTCCATTACCAAGCCATCCAGGTACCATTCACGGCTAATTTCCTCTGGAAATAGGAAGATCAGACTGATAAGAAAACAAAGCTAAAGATTAAGTCAATAAAGTGGAAGAGTTCAGAACAGCGATTTCTCCTCTACTCTGTTTGCATATTAGAACTGCCTATGGACTATTTTAAAATGTCAGAGGCTTAGCAAATTAAATCTGAACATCTGGGAGCACAACCCACACACTAGTAGTTTTTAAAAATTTAACCTCCTCAGCCACTTTTCTTGGGTGTTGTGGACCCCCTCCAGCTTTTTCTCTCTGCATTCAAATAGTAAGAGAAAATAATGAACCTAACAAAGTACGGCTGAGAGACTTACAAAGCGTGCCTTTATTACCTCTACATTAACAATAAGGAAAATAATATAAATAAAACTACATATAAGTATGTAGCCTGCATTTCACTGCTGGGTTCAGAGTTTCTTGAGAAAAGTGGACCCTACGAAGTTAAAGGCTGTTGACAAATGAAGATCAAACCTGTATGAAGATTTTGAAAAATCTAACATAAACCAGTGAAGGCAACCTACAGAATGGGAGAAGATATTTGCAAATGACACATTTGATAAAGAGTTAGTATCCAAAATATATAAGGAACTGATACAACTCAACACCCAAAAAACAAATATTCCAATTTAAAAAAGGGACGAGGAACATTTTTTCCAAAGAAGACATCCAGATGGCCAACAGACACATGAAAAGATGCCCAACATCATTCATCATCAGGGAAATGCAAATCAAAACTACAATGAGATACCACCTCATGCTGTCAGAATGGCTAAAATCAAAAACACAAGAAACCACAAGTGTTGGTGAAGACGCGGACAAAAAGGAACGCCAGGGAATGCAAACTAGTGTGGCCACTGTGGGAAGCAGTATGGAGTTTCCTCAAAAAGTTAAAAACAGAACTACCCTATGATCCAACAATCATATTGGGTAGTTAGCTAAAAAATTCAAAAACATTAATTCAAGGGATACATGCACCCCTGTGTTTACAGCAGCATTATTTACAACAGCCAAATTATGGAAGCAGACTAGTGTTCATCAATAGATGAGAGGATGAAGATGATGTGGGGTGTGTGTGTGTATATAAACATATGTATGTACACACACACACAGATATATAATATTCCTGTGTGTGTATATATGATGTGTGAATCTTATTCAGCCATAAAAAAGAATGAAATCTTGCCCTTTGGAACAACAGGCATGGAGCCAGAAAGTATAATGCTAAGCGAAATATGTCCGTCAGGGAAAGACAAATACCATATGTTTTCACTCATATGTGGAATTTAAGACTAAAAAAACAAACAAATGAAAAAATAAAAATAAAAGAAAGAGACAAACCAAGAAACAGACTCTTAACTACAGAGAAACTGGTGGCTACTGCAGTGGAGGTGGGTGGGGGGTGGGTGAAATAGGTGAAGGGGATTACAAGTACACCTATCACGGTGAGCACTGAGTGGTGCATAGAATTGTTGAATCACTATATTGTGCACCTGAAACTAACATACCACTATGTCAGCTATACTATAATTCAAATTTAAAACTTAAAAAAATATTTTTAAAAATCTAACATAGGGGCACCTGAGCGGCTCAGTCAGTTAAGCGGCCAACTTCAGCTCAGGTCATGATCTCGCGGTGAGTTCGAGCCCCGCATTGGGCTCTGTGCTGACAGCTCAGATCTGGAGCCTGCTTCAGATTCTGGGTCTCCCCCTCTCTCTGCCTCTCCGTCTCTCTCTCTCAAAAATAAACAAACATAAAAAATTTTAAAACCTAACATAAATCAGTGGGAAAACAGACTTGGCTATATACACCTCAACTGACCTATCACCTCATCTACTCAGAAACACATCTCCTCAGTGTGGGCACATACCACTGTATAAAAAGCAAGAGAAATAGCAAAATGTAAATCTATGCTTCAATCCAGGAACCAAACACAAATGAACTTAAACAAAAAGCTGGCTTCAATACATTTGTATTCTGGAATTTACACCGACAAGAATATTTCAAAACTTCCTACTTGCTGACTCCACTTTCTTGTTTCCCATTCCAATCTTGCTTCCATCTCTGCTTAACAAGTTTCCAATGATCATACTGTTAGCTTTGACCATAACCAGCCACCCAGTTGCTAAAGTAAAAAACCTGCTAATTATCCCTAATGCCTCCCTTTGCCTCACCACCTTTATTCAATGCAACAGCAGGTCCTGTCAATTAGTCCTCCAAAACATCTACTGAAGCTTTCTCTTTCCAGCTTTTCTAATCCCACTCCAGGCCAAGACACTAACATACCTAGCCTGGACCACTGCCACCATCTCTTAACCTGTCTCCCTGCTTCCACTCAGGACTCCTCCACACTGCATGCTACCACTGCAGCCAGAATAGTAAAGACATCATTTCTATTGTGCCACTGCCCTCATTTTTTTTTTTTTTAATTTAAAGTAATCTCTACACCCAACATGGGGCTCAAACTCACAATCCTGAGATCAAGCGTTGCACACTCCACTGACGGAGCAGGGGAGCCAGCCCTGTCACTGTGCTCTATAGAAGCCTCCAGAGGCTTCTGAGGGGTGCCTGGGTGGCTCAGTCAGTTGAGCCCCACGATGGGCTCCATGTTCCCAGAGTAGAGCCTGCTTGGGATTCTTTCTCTCCCTCTGTCTCTCTGCCCCTCCCCCACTCACGTGCACGCTCTCTTTCAAAATAAACAAACATTAAATGAATGAATGAATGCAAGCCTCCAAAGACTTTTCATAACATCAGGAAAAGTCCAAATGCTTTCTTATCAGGGCCTTCTAGGTCCTGCAGCATCTAGCTCCTGCCTACTTTCCCAACATCCTTCCTTATGAACCTCCTCCACGCTCTGGCCCTCATTCCAAACATTTTAAGCATTTGCTGCTTCTGACTGCCCAGCATACTCTTTCCCTACCTCTCCACATAACTGCCTCCTCTTGTCCTTCAGATTCCAATTCAAAGGACACTTCCTCATAGAGCTCTTCACTGCCTACTCTGAGGTCAGTCCTCTTTTCACCATCTACCACACGAGACTGCTTATTTTCTTCATGTTGATCATAATCTGGCAAAGTATATATGGGGGTTCAGGGGTGGGCTGTCTTCTTTCTTCTACCATTGTATGCTTGTGACATATAATGGGCACTCCCGTTTTTGTTTTCATCAGAGGCATGGTCTATAGCATGGACCCGGAAATGAAATTACCAGGGCTCTATTCCAGCTTGGGCTCTACCAGCAATTAGCAGTGTGGACGTGGGCACACCACAAGATTGAGTGGGTTAAGAGTAACTGGACAGTAAGAAAGTGGAAACAGCAAGTGAGACTTTTTTCTAAATTTCATGTATCTAAACTCAGAATATAGACATATGAAAGCCTTCGACCTCTCTATTTCCTCATTTGTAGATTACTTTGAATGTCACTTTCAGCTCAGGTGCACTAGAATTGTAACAGGCGTCAATCTACTTTCCAACCTAATTTTTCTTACCCCTCATTTACACTCTGCAACTAAATATCACACAGTGATATTTTACCACCTATACATTTGTTCATTCTGCCGCCTCCTCTCCAAGTCCAACCACTGCAAATTATCTTTTAAAGGCTAGATCAATTATTAACGGCCTCATAAGTCTGTTCCAATCACCTGGGCCAAAATTGGTGTGCTTGTGAAGTGTTCCAGAAATTTTTATGCTTTAAATTAGATTAGTCCCTAATCTCTCTCCGCCTCAGTTTTATAATCCATGAAATGGTCTACAATATCACATACTATTGCTGGATAATTGAGAATACCTAGCTTGATAATAAAGCGTTCAAAAAATGTATTATTTGTTGGCTACAGATATTTTCCGCTCTTCTTGAGAGCCACCAAATGAGTTTTCCATTTCTGAATCTCCAAACGTTTGAAGCCATTACTCCTCCCAACGCCTTATGAATAGTTTTCCTATTCATAAAACGAAGGGCGTGGATTAGACCAATCACCACCCCTTCAAAAACGAAGTCCTCTATACTTACATGAATAGCCTACAAAGATACCGTACGTGAGCTTCTGTAACACAAACAGCTTAAAGCAAAGGCAGTGCAGGTGAGCTTCTTTAAGGACGGGAATTCGAGGGAAACTACTGCCTCATATAGAAGTGGGCTGGAAGCACTAACTGATCGAGACCCTGGGGATCCTTTCTAAAGAAACTGACCCCTGCCACAATGATGGGTCCTTTGGATTGTTGTTTTTAAGTTATCGTACAGATACTTAAAGGAGTCAGTACCCCCCCCCCCACCCCCCAGAGGGACGAAAAAGATGAGACCAGCCGCGTTCAGAAGGAAATGTTTGTAAGACACAAATGGACGACCGCTTGGACAACAAACCCAATGCCTTTCACCTAACCCTAACCCCAAGGAGCGAGCCGATGACCCAAGACTGCAGGGAAGACGCTGGGGCCGCCAGAAACCCTAAAGCGGCCAGCCGGGCGGGCGTGAGCAGCCGTCTGCGGAAGCGGTGCAACCTCAGCGCTCGGCACCTTTCCCAGACCGGCCCCCAGCCGCAGGACCACAGTTAGGGACCCGGGCCCGGACTCCTCAGCAACCCCCGCGTCCCGCCCCCGTACCTGCGGGGTCGAGCGCCATCTCGGCTGGAGGAGAGGAAAGCAGCCCGCGGCCGCTCCCGGGCAGGGGGAGGGAAGGGGAGGAGCCTGGGCAGGGAGGCACGTGCGGCCGCCCGGAGCTTCCCCGAGGTGGAGGAAGCCACGGAGGAGGAGCGCAGTGCCCTTCGCGGAGCCCGGCAGGCAGGCCCCTTTCCTTCCTTCTAATTTCCCGAGTCGCTACTTCCGCTGCGCATTGCGCCTGCGCCTTTCTGGCCCCACCCCGAAGCCTGGAACGGACTTTGCCCAGGGAATGACTGGGAAGGGGGCGTGGCCTTGTGTGCCTTGGGGGCGGGCTGTCTCAGAGGCTCGGGGCCTCGCTTGGGGCGGAGCGCTAGCGCCCGCTTGCAGACCCGGGTCTGCGGAGACCCGAGCCGAAGCTGCTGGCCTTTGGGACTGCGCCTCCCGTGGCGACTAAGTTCACGGCCAAACCCTTCCCTCCGCTCCCGTCTTCGGAAGACGGAATGAATCACCCTGTTTATTTTATCTTCGTTAACGTTCGTTCATTCATAAATTTCTATTTCATGCCTGCCAGGTTCCAGCCACGGTTCTGAATACGAGGGGTAAATACCTAAATAAAAATAAGCGCCCTATTCTCGAGAAGAATCGTGTTGGCAGGGGAGTCAAATACAAGCAACACGCTGTTAAACGTCATAAACGCCACACGTGCAAGATATGAACAGCTTGTTCTATAGAGGTGGTATAGTTCGTACAGTATCATTATTTGTCCCACAAATCAGCAGCCTGTGGCTTCCCTGGAGGGGAAAATAAAAAAAATGGGCGCCAGGACATATTGTCCTTAGGGCGTACAGCCTGATTTGGGTGATGTTACAAATCCCGATTCTGCCAGTTAAAGCCGTATGTTTTTCAGAAAAATGAAGGAAGGTGACAGCTATACTCCAGAAGAGCCCCAACTGCCCTCTTCTCGATAAAAGAAAATTTCTGGTGGCGGTTATGCCCATTTCCGCTCACCAACCGGCCTTCAGAAATGCTTCCTTGTCACATCCATGGTCAGCTAGTTCGAGCCTCCAAAGGGTGAGGTGCGGCCGGGGACAGATGGGACAGATGTTAGAAAAACAAGGAGCAGCTGCTTCTTCCCTGGGAGGGATTTAAAGCTTTCAAAATGATCCCCTCCCCACCTACCTGCAGTCCCTCCTCCCCTGCTGCTGCTTCAGCCTGGTCAGTTGGCAGAAAAAGCAGCCACAGTCGAGCCGGGTTGGGAAAGTGGGTCTCTGCCCAGCAGGTCTTCCGTTTAAGGGCCTATTTGGGCATAACGGCCCTTATTACAGCTGTAGGTTGAGGTGCCAAGGTGAAGAATTAATGTTTCACTCAGCCAGGCAGGAAAGCAGGTCTGTTTTCTTGTGTGTTTTATAAATGGGTTTTGAAACGTACCAAATTCATTCTGATGCCCCTTTTCTTTTTCTGGAGATGGAAGATTTAGTTTAGAAAATAAATCTTTTTAAGGAGATGAGGTGGGGTATAAAGACACAAGCCAGACATTCACACTCGGGTAATTACACTAAATTTTCCTATATATGCAAAAGGATGTCAGGGAGAGCTTTAGTCAGAGACCTAAGTACCTCTACCGGAATCCTGCATCACCACCTAGTAGCTCTGTGACTTGAATGAATTCCAGCGTTTCTTTGGACTTTAGTTTCTAATTTGTAAAGACGTTGTGAGGAATAAATGTGTTATCATTTAACACTGTTTCAGTCGCTGAAAACCCACTTGATGGCCTTTGCCATAACTGAGTATTTTTTGAAGCTTTATTATTTAATATTTTTATTTAAAGTAACTCACTGAAAAAACAAACTCAGATGGGCACTATCTACTTCAGCTTTATCCTATGCAATAATATCTGTAGAATCATGGGTTTTGTGTGTCCCATAAAATGGACTGTTAGACATCTCACACTATGAGAAGCACTAGCATCTCGTTGCCTGGTACATAACAGCATGCCCCTCTCCTGTCTCATAGATCTCCTTGATCTATGAAATTAGATCATCGGGGGGCAAAGTCTCTATAAAGTACCTGGGAAAGATAACTCATGTATTAAAAACTAAATCATAGAACTACAATTGGTAATTCAAAACAAATTTCCTAAGATAGCACATTATTTAAAAAAAATTGTTTTTAATGTTTCTTTCTTTCTGAGAGGGAGAGAGAGAGACCAAGTAGAAGTGAGGGAGGAGCAGAGAGAGAGAGGGAGACACAGAATCTGAAGCAGGCTCCAGACTCTGAGTTGTCAGCACAGAGCCCGACGCGGGGCTCAAACTCACAAACTGCCAGATCGTGACCTGAGCTGAAGTTGGACACTCAACTAACTGAGCCACCCAGGGACCCCTAAGATATGGATAGTTCTTTGAACAATAGCTGCAATAAGAACATAAAGGGGAGGAGAGCACACTGTCCTGGAAATGAGGAAATCTGTATCAGCCAAGCATGATCTCTAGGGCTCAGACAGTATCTCGTACCTAATGGCCGCACAGTAGCTTTTCGCAAAGGACTGAATGTCAGAGTGGCTAGGAAGGACTCGAAAGACGAAGTAGAAATTATGGTTGGCCTTGAAAGATGACTAGCATGAGTCAGCAGAGAAGAATGTATGTCACACTAGGAGAAAAATAAGCAAAAATGTCTGCGATTTGAGGTGTTCTTGAGGGACAAGTGAAGCATGGAAAAGACAGAAGGCAAGAAATAAAAACATACATGCAAAAGCAAAAGCGTAGGGGTTGGAAGCCCAGGGCTGTGTGGACAGTCATGTTGGAGGGCAATGTCTGACGCCATTCGTTGAGGATTTGGGAAGCTAGGATACTTACGAATGCGACTGAAAATGTTAGAAGAGCCAGATGCTCAAAGCCTTAAACATTAGGCTGAGGCGTGTTTGAAGCTGTAACCGGTCAGGGGCTGTTGAAGGTTAAGAAGTAGAAAAATGGCCTTTTGTCAAAGTGATGTGTTCTAAAGTCGATTTTGCATAGGATAGATACAAGTGGTGACGAGAGACGCAGGGGGTAAGCAGAACGGTAAGGAGCTTTTGTAATAGTTCAGGCAGGATCTGAAAAGAGCGTGAACTAGTCTATGTGGCTATGTAAAAGACAGAATGGATGTGAATGAATGTAACTGGGAAGGAAAAATCCATTCTTCATAATCGACCTGGAAGAATAGAACAAGGAGTCAAGAAGGACTGCTAAGCGATTCCGTTCCTTGGAAAATGTACACAGACAAATGAGAAAATCATGGCCATGCACCCATTCATGCCTCAAATGATCTGCTCTTGATCCTCATTACTGGGGAGCCAATACTGAGACGGAGAGACCAGTTAGGAGGAAACTTCAATGACCCGAGGGAATATTTGATCCATGGCAGAGCATGTGAAAGCAGAGAAGTGAGGGGCTTAGTATGTAGACACACACACACACACACACACACACACACACACACACACACATATCTCTTAGTCTAACATCTAAGGAATTTGCAGGTACAAACAAATATCTTAATTGTTTATTGCCTCAATTCTAACTAGATCTAGCATAATTTTTGGCTCTATGTGGATACCTATTAGTTACGATAAAGGTTGAGATAACCCCTGCTTGCTTCCAACTCTGCCCCAAATCAGAATTAAAGATTTCACCTATTGCTTTGTTCTGCCCTGTCTTTGAGCCAATGAGAATTACATTTGGAGGAATATTAGAAGCCCCATCCCTACCAGTACCTGAAGTTTGAAATGGCTAGCCAACTTCTTGGCTGGAAGATCACTATCCGAGGGTTCCTGGTGGCCTTGTCTGCTTACTGAGCTGCATGATTTAGCTCCCAGCCCCCAGGGCCTGTGCCTTCTCCTTTTTGAATAGGCACAGGTCCAGATTGATACTTCTATTAGTTTGTTAGGGCCGCCATTACAAAGTACCACAAAATGGTTGGCTTAAACCACTGATTTTCTCACAATTGGAGTCTGGAAGTCCAAGATCAAGGTATCTGTAGGTTTGGTTTCTTCTGAGGCTACTTTTCTTGGCTTACAGGTGGCCATTTTCTCTTTGTCACTTCGCATAGTCTTCTGGATGTGCGTTTCTGTGTCCAAATTTCCTTTTTATAAAATAAGGAGACCAATCATATTGGATTAGGGCCTACCTTGATGACATCATTTTTAATTAATTTCCTTTATAAAGACTCTCTCTCCAAATACAGTCACATTCTCAGGTACTTGGCTCAGGACTTCAGCATATAAATTTTAGGGGGACACAGTCTAGTTCTTTACAAGGACCAGAACATTTCCCGGAATCCCAAATCACTTGGCTAGAGCCCTGACAACTTGCCTAGATTTAGCCTCTCCCCAGATCAATATACTTTGTCCCTGACTTCCTGGTGGCTGAATAGGTTCTGCTTTGCTATGGCTCATTCCACTAACTCCACCTGGCTCTGTAACATATCTTTATTTCATCTGCCAACAGTACTGTTGTAACTCTTAGTCTAAGATCTACCCGCTTTTGCAGAGATGTTTCCAACAGTCTCCTAACTTCTCTCTGGTCCTAGGCTGATTCTCCTGCTATCCATTCTTTCTAACTCATTTCACCCACAACAGCAAATATGATCATAAAATTTCTTATGTAAAATCCCTCAGTGATTCCTCATATACATAAAATCCAAACCGTTTCCTTTAATAACATTCATGAAGCCTTTGACGGACTAGTCCCCCCGTCTAATACATCATCTTTTCACAACCAAAAGGTTTCTGTTTGTACTGCCACTGTATGAACCTATAGCAATAGTTTATAAAGTATCTGTGGAGACTTTTCTGTGCACTATCCCAGTAAAAGAGGTAAGATTCTGTATTGAACGTAGAAACTTAAAACTGATTTCAGAAAGAATGTATAGTTGGGGTGCCTGGGTGGTTCAGTCGGTCAAGCGTCTGACTGTTGATTTCAGCTCAAGTCATGATCTCACAGTTTGTGAATTGGAGCCCCACATAGGGCTCTGCACTCCCAGTGCAGAGCCTGCTTGGGATTTTCTCTCTCTGCTCCCTCTGCTTGTTCTCTCTCTCTCTCTCTCTCTCTCTCTCTCTCTCTCTCTCGATAAATACATAAACTTAAAAAAAAAAAAAAGAGTGTGTAGTGGAAAGAGAGGGACTTTGGAACCAAACAGAGCTAAATTCTAATTCCTCTTGCCTTCTTTTACTTTTTAACTTTTTTATTGAAAAAAGTTATACTTTCAGGGATCGTTTCTATAGTTCATAACTTTTTTACTGAGATACAATTTATATACAGAAAGGGAACAAATCTTTGTGCAGCTGAAAAAATTTTCATGTATGGATACACTTTTGTACCACACCTGTGTCAAGACCTAGAGCATTTCTAGTCATCCAGAAGGTTCCTTGATACCTCCTCCTAGTGAAGCCCTGCATAAAAATAACTATCTCCTGACTTCTATGAGAATTGATTAGTTTTGTCTGTTTTTGAACTTATATGAAAGTAACAGTGTAGTGTAACCTACCATTATCTGGTGTCTTTTGCTCAACTCAATAGCTGTGAGACTCATTCACATGGTTGAATGTATCTACATATCTGCTTTCCCACTTCTAATTTAGATTTGGTAAATCGTTTCTCCCTCTGAGCCTCAGTGTCCTCAGTCACACCATCCCCGCCTAATTTATTTGAGCATTAAAGAAAACCTGTAACAAACAGTGATAGCGGTTTCTAGCACTCGGTAGGCCATTGCTAGATTCTAGCTATTGTCGCTGTGATGATTATCTTTTATTTTTAGAATTCAGTTCTTTTGAACTATTGCACTGTATTCAGAGGTTTTTTGATGTAATACTTCAGAGCTACTCTGCCTTCAAGGCTGAAATCTGGGTAACAATATGTTTAAATCAGTATTATGTGAACACCCTTCAAATGAACAAAGGAGATTTAACAGTGTGCCCTATCACTTATCAGGTGAGAAAAAAAAAGTGTGAAAAAAAAATCACCTCTCACCTCTGTGGAAGGTTTTTTATGTTTTATGTTTTGTTTTTACTGTGAATTATTTTCTGGGTGGCCTCCTTTAAGCAGACCACAATTTTTTCTAGGGTCGCAGACTTCTATTCCTAAAAAATGCTAAAAAAAAAAATGATAATAAAGATAATGGTAAGACTATGACATGAGTTATATTGGATTTCTCTTACCTTGTCTTGTGCAGATGCCATGATCCTTTGTAGAATTTCTCACAGGAGCTGGCAAAGTTGACAAACAAAAACAGAAGTGCTTTTCATTGTACAGTGTGTCTGAAATGACAATGACATTCTGGTTAGGTGGCCAGCTGCACTGAAAACATCTCAAGGATCTTTTGCTTATTTAGAGAAAATAAAGTTAGTGAAAACTAACAACTCATTCCAGATGTTTCTGCACTATTGATCTGTCAGAGGACAAACTTCCTGAATTTATTACCCACTCCTCCCCCAAGACGGAGAACCTTCCATGCGCCAGGCACTGTGCTGAGTCCTGGAATGAATAAGTAAGATGAAGTCCTTGCCCTTAAGGAACTCAGAGTACAGGGGGTGTAAGACAAACACATGAACAAATAATTACAGTCCAACATGTTAGAAGATGATGCGGGAACCCAGAGGGTGAAATTAATTTGACTTTCAGAAGACAAACATAAACATGAACATTAATGCTTATATTTGAAGTAACTTCTTAAAAATTATTCAATAAGAGAAAGACAAATGGAGTCTTAGTCGATAGCATTTTGCTGTATAGAACAGGCATAGGTTAATCATCATGCATCACAAATATGGTTGAAATAGCTAGATTGGCCACTATTAGTTGGGACCACATAGACAACATCCAAGGACATAAAAATCAAGTGTTGAGAATTGCTATCAAGTTTCGATGCTTTCTCCCTAGTGATGCGCTCAGACAAAACAATCCTATATCATTGATCCTGGTATATTGATCAATAGGACATGAAGCAATAAGTCCAAATGAAGAGCTCCCAAAAGTTCAGGCCTTGACCTTCAGTAAAGAAGAGTGCTTATACAGATCTGTTTCATTAACTAAGTTCTACGTCATGGAGCCAGGGATCCCAAGGTATGGATGAAAGGCTTCCTATAGAAATGAGGTATTGCTGTTGCTAAGCCACGTGACTGCCCTTTGAGGGGAGGGACTGTATCTTCTGCACCACTGTAGCACCTCTCAGAGGACTTGGCATCTGGCAAGGTAGTAAGCTCCTGTTACTGGAGAGTATAGGGGCACCATGTGAAACTAATATGGGTTACATGACCCACTGATTATTACTCCTTAACATCACTTCCATCTCTTCCCTGTCCCTAACCTCTATCTTAATTCAGCCTCCATTTTGCCATTTCTGATCTTTGGCTAAAGATAACTTTCAGGTTTTACGTACTTTAAGATATATTTTCTTATATATTTAAGATATTTTCTGGTCAAGACACCCCCCTCACTTAGAACACGAGATGCACATTTATGGCATTGTCGGCTTGGCATCCTATTCTTCTTTTGGACACTGCTCCTCCCCTAATTCATTTTATTAGATTGGTTTCTGCCAATGTCTTCATGTTCTTACATGACATCTCTCTTTAACCGTATTCATTTGTCCAAGAATGAATACATGACCTAGAACAGACCAGTAGAGTTTTGCCTAGAAAATATTAGCTGTGGATCTAAGTATACCAGTTCGTCTCCTGAGGGTGGAATTTTAAAATGCAAAATGTAGAAGCTGTTAAGAGACTAGTTTTCTGCCATGTAGAGAAAGTTATTGCTAAGGAAAAAGGAAAGGTGATGCCTAACAAAAAAGGTACAGAGATTCGAGATTGACAGCATCCATACAGGGTTTGAAACTCAGTATGTAGCTGCTCTGAGATTCATTTCTGTGTCTGCCTTTCTGGGTCTTGGATCTTTGAGCTACCAAAGACTTATATGTAGGACATGTCTTTTACATGACTGCAAATCTTCTCAGCCCTAATTCTTGCATGTGGCCACTAGTTCTCTGTAAGCCTTCAAATACCTTAACATAAGCTGGTAGTGCCTTGTACCTCTCACTTGCTTTTTTGACACTACTACATGAAACACCCATGAGGATCCTCTGAGCCGTTACACGTCTACAACTCAGAAGTGTAGGGGAAGTTAATGCCTGTGCGGTCATCTTGATCAATAGTGAATGGAATCCAACGGATAAATGTGTCCCACTTTTTATTCCTGCTTCACTTCTGAAGCACATTTAAAAACAATGTTTATTTATTTTTGAGAGAAAGTGAGCCAGAGTGCAAGCTGGGGAAGGGCAGAGACAGAAGGAGACCCAGAATCTGAAGCAGGCTCCAGGCCCTGAGCTGTCAGCACAGAGCTCGACGTGGGGCTCAAACTCACAGACTGTGAGATCATGACCTGAGCCGAAGTCGGATGCTCAACTGACTGAGCCACCCAGGTGCCCCCTGCAGCACATTTTATCAGACCCCTCCAACAGCCTCATGGGATCTAACCAGTCACCTGTGAAATGGGACACTCATTAAAACATGCACGTATTACCTTTCCTTCCTCCCCTGCTTCACTCTTCCCTGACCCTCCCTCCTGTTCCTTGGGATAATATTCAAAGACCATCCACTTGCACGTTACCTAGGCGAAAAGAACACTTATTCATTGCTTCTGACATTTTGTTTAAACTGTTTCAAGTTGGTTCCTGCTCTTTGCTACTCAAAGACATGGTCCAAATGAATTCAAATAATGGTTCCCTCATTGCCCATAGAATACAATCATACAAGCAACAGAACTGGATGGGAGCATATGGCAATCTGATCCAGAATTTACATCCTTAACATATCGGGTGCCTTGTAAATGTTTATCACCCTCTCCCAGTCGATAGCTAATCAATTTCTGCCTAAGTATGCCACGTGCCTTTGAGAATACATAAAAATCCAGGCACATACACACACAAAATCCTACTGTCTCCAGGATTACCCCAGCTCGCTATTTGTTCTTTTCCTATTGTCACCTGTGTCTAGCTACCACACTTTATTTCACTGTTTATCTATTGTTGAAGTTTTAGGCTGCTTCTAGTTTTTCTTTTAAGGTTAACACTGAAGTGAATATTCTAAAAATAAAGTTTTCATCTCTAGCTCTGTTTATTTCTGAAGGATAATTCCTAGAGGTGGAATTATTGTGCTAATTGCTGTGGACAGATCACCAAGTAAAGTCACTTTAAAGATATTTGCTAAATTGACGCAAACAGGCATTTTGTTACAACTCACTAATTTTTATTAGTAGTGATAAATATTTTGCATGTATTTTTAACAGCCTTATTTTCCTTCTATGAATTGTTTATCCATATTCTTTCCCATTTTAAACTAAACCACTACCATTTTTCTTACTGATTTGTCTATTGCTTTTTTATATGAAGCCTTGTGGCACTTATTATTTATTTATTGTCATTGTTGTTTTCCTTTTATTTTTATGAATAATAATTTGACAGACTCACATACATGTGCAGTATTTTTTTTTGGTTATTTATCCCATTATTTAATTCTTGGTGAGAGATAACCCATTCTATTTTCTATATTTTTTATTTTCTATTTCTTTAAATAAATAGATTGCTATTTTACAGTTATTTTCTTTTCTTTCTCTTTATTTTATTATGATGAGACATAAATATCTATCTTTTTCTCCAAATAACTAACCAATTCTTCGGACACTGTTTTCCGAGAAGTATTTACTGAATAACCTACCTTTTCCTTTTCAGTTTTTTTCTGATCTTGGATCTATTTCCAGGCTGTTTGTCCTGTCCATCTCCCTGCCTAATTCTGTGACTGTGGCATAGTCTTTTCATTTTCAACTGACTCTTAAACTTTGGATAAGTAACATGAAAGTACAACTGATGTTTCATTTCTTCCTGTATGAGGCCATGGCTCAGCATACTCGAGCATTGACCTTACAGAAGGCTCAAGACAATGTCTCTGACTGGTGTGTGTCAGGACAATGAGCAGTGTCGCTTGCCCTGTCCATCCTGGTTCTGTGCCTGCTGGCTCCTAGTTTGGGAGCGGACGGATGAGGGATGGGCTATGGGGCCCATATCCCACTCCCCAGGTTCAACTAAAGAATGATTCTTGACTTTCCATCCTTGGTTGCAGAGCATGTTTATATTTATTCCATACTATCCTGCATCGTATGTTGGATCCGAGGGAAGCGGATGCTGAGGTGGACATTAGCACACAGAAGTTTGCTAGAAAGTGCTTTGGTGGTCAAGACTTTTAGGAGAGAAGAGAAGGAAACAGGATTAGGTAGAAGAAGGAGATGAGCTGTGGTGTAGTCCTAACAAGGACTTGGCCAAGTTCTGAAGCTGGATGACCTTTCTGAACTTCTCCTGAGTTGAGGCAAGGGGGCTAGGCTTCATAGCCCCGCATTGACCAAGCGCTGGTAGATGGCCATCCTAGAAAGGGGCATGGCCTTGAGTGAGGCATGTCTCTTTAGCATGTAGCACTAATCATAATGGCCATAATTATAATTACAAATTAACATGAATTTGTGAGATGCATTCATTATTATATGTCCCTCTCTATAGCGTAAGCTCCAGGAAGTAAAGGACCGTGTCTGTTTTTTAATCACTATTGCAGCCTTAGAGCATAGCAATTTTTTGTTGAGTACACACTTAGAGTTAAGCACTCAATAAATAATTTCTGAAGAAATAAATGACTAGAGGAGGGGATATTATCTTCTTTGTCTATATTTTACAGTGAAGAAAGTGAGGCACAAAATTTAGCTAATAAATGCTAGGGCTGGGATGTAAGTCCACATCTGTTTGGTTCCAGAGGCCATATTCTTTCCACTATGAAAGTGTCTTAGCTCAGGCTGCCAAAACAAAATACCACAGCCTGGGTGGCTTAGACAAAAGAAATTTATATTCGCACAGTTCTGGAGACTGGAAGTCCAAGATCAAGGGGCTATTAGGATTGGCTACTGGTGAAATCTCTCTTCCTGGCTTGTAGGGACACCTTCTCGCTGTGTCCCCACATGGCCTTTTCTCTGGGTTCACACATGTGCACGCACGCACACACACACACACACACACACACACGTCTCTGGTGTCTCTTCCACATCTAAGGGCACCAGTCCTATCAGATTAAGGCCCACCTTTATGACCTCGTTTAACCTTCACTACCTCCAATCACAGTGGGGATTAGGGCTTAATATGAATTTGGGGGGAGACATGATTCAGTCCATAATGGAAAGATTTCCAGGGTTTATTATAAAGACACACAGGTTTAGGGGAGCCTACCCTAGGCAGTACTGTGCCTCTCTCCTTGTGCCCTCTCTGCTCCTGTTATGGAAATAATGCTGCCATTTGTGTCCAATTATGTAAGAAATAAGAAAAAACCTGAAAAATGTTGAATGAACGATATGAGAAACTTAAAAAATAGACACCAGTAGGGCTCCCGGGTGGCTCTGTTGGTTAAGTGTCAGACTTTGGCTCAGGTCATGATCTCATGGTTCACGAGTTTGAGCCTTGCATGGGGGTTCGCACAGATGGTGTGGAGCCTGCTTGGGATTCTCTCTCTCCCTTTCTCTGCCCCTCCCCCACTGTCTCTCTCTCAAAATAAACACACTTAAAAAAAAAATAGATGTAGTACTTCAACATTAGGGTTATTGGGTCCTCCCCTAATAAGCCGTTCCAAATTGCTGCCAGACCATGAAGAAACTTAACCACTGTATCAAATCTGCCCCATATTTTCTCATTAAAAATATTTGGCTTTCAGCTTCTCTTCCTTGTATTCTGCAGTAGTTATGGTCTTCAGCCATTAATCTGGTTCGTCCTCCATATTTGGGCTAGTTTTCACCCTGAGAAGAAAATAGGACCTTATCATTCCCTTGCTTAGTCTCATTTCTTCCTGAGGCAGAAAGGTTCTAAAACTTCATTGTACGTCAGAATCACCTGGAAAAGTCGTTAAAACACAGATTTCTGTCCCTTCCTTCAAACCCTGCTTCCCCAGCTTCTGATGCTGTATGATTGGGATTAGACCTGAGAATTTGCACGTCTAACCTGTTCACAGGTGATGCCAATGAAACTGAATCCGGGACTACCTTTGGAGAACCTCTGCCCTACAGATAAGGCTAACCACAGCTTTTGCCTCTATCTGGCCCCCGTTTGCTTATCCCTCTCCTTCTTATCCTTCTGCATCCCCTCCTTCTGACTCCCATAGATCTTACATTCTACCCATACATTTTCACCATCTCTGGAACACCAGGCACTGTCATACTTTGTGCCTTTGTGGCTGGCAAAGCCTATTTCTTACCCAGCTCACATGCTCCTTTTCTGGGCAGCCTTCCCTTACTCTCTCAGAGTATTTTAATGATGATTCCACACTGTGTTCATATCTCTGTTTTATATTACTGCTTTATTTTTATTGTTTTTCAAGACTTTTTCCTTCGCTATGTGTTTGGGCGGTACAGGGGACATGTCTCACTTTTATATTCCTGATGATTCACACAGTGTCTGCCAAGAATAGCTGCTTGGTATATGTTGAGTTTGTGTTTAAGGTAATTCAGTTTAATTATTCATAAAAGGCTTAAGCCATTTATGAGATATACGGTAACTCTGACATCCTGTAAGTTCCCTTTCATTCTATTAGGATCCGAGACCCTACAGGGGAGCATTTCAACTTCTCTCAGCCACTGTGCATGGCTTTCCTTATTCATTAGATCTTACCTTCAATTTGTCTATGTAGCTGACCTCCAATCCAGGCTTTGCTGATCAAATTCTTGTCTGGCACCCTCTAGCATTCTCTTGGGCTTACACATTTACTTCTTGAGGTTCAGACTGGGTTTTCTAGCTCTCTGCTCACTAGCCTCCCTGGCCTCTACCTCCTGCCAGGATAGTATATTTTGCTTGATGTGATTTGGCTCACTGGTTCCTGAATTTGAAACTGTCTATAATCACTAGACTAATGGTCCATACACCTGCAGTCACTAGGATCTGGAGAAAGGCTCCTGGTTGAACCTCCCTCCTTGCCTTCCCTTTTCCCTAGTGCCCACCTGTCAACCCTTTTCCACTGCCCATGATTCATTATTCAACCATCCTTCAATTCATTCTTCTATTCATTCTTCGACTCAGGGCTCGGAGGTGACAAAGGGTATTGCATCATCTACTATATTTCTGCTTCAAACTACTTATGATTACACTCTGAAATCATAAAAGGGGGAAAATGCTGAACTGGAAAAGAAAGAAAAAAAATTCCTGGGTGGTTCAGTCAGGTAAGCATCCGACTTCAGCTCAGGTCACGATCTTGTGGTTCGTGATTTTGAGCCCAACATCAGGCTCACTGCTGTCAGCCTGCCAGTGCACAGCCTACTTCAGATCCTCTGTCCCTTTCTCTCAGCCCCTCCCCACCTTGCACTCTCCCCAAAATAAATAAATAATAAAACATTTTTTTTCAATCACAACCCACCTGTGAAATATTGCTAATGACAGCCTCTTCAATTTATCATTAAGAGGGCAAAATAAGCTGGATTTTCTGAAGATACGAATAACCTAACTCTTCATTAATTATACTGGAAGTATATAGTATTCCAATTATACAAATTAACAGCCATGAAAAATTTCATACCCTGTTTACTTTCAGGGTGAAATACACCTTCTCAGATTTGTAGATTATTTTTACTTTATAGGTTGGGCTTAAGTATAAATGATAATACATTTCTCAGATAAGCTAATAGGTTAAAAACAAAAAAGAAGCCACTGTCAACTTCTGGTAAACCAGATGCAAGAGATAATAGCTAAGCTACTATGTCGAATTTCAAATTAATAGTTTTAATTGTACTTGAGCAAAATAAATTGACTTTGTAAAAAACTCTTTAGTCTTAGAAATTATGGCATTTCTCATTTATATAAGAAGTTTGATTTTATCTTTACTAGATGAAATTCCCAATAATAGGTAATTTCAAATAATTACTCATATCAAACAAGAATAGGTGATATATAGCCTGATAAATATTATTCTCTAGGGTTAAAATGTTTCTAATTTTGATTCTTTGATCTCTTGTTTCCAAGAATGGATCCTTTTCTCAGTTTTAAAGGTATAGAGATATTTCTTTCTACTATGAGGGGAATAAAACAATCTTGGGATAACAGTAAAAAAAAAATGAGGAACAATAATTCTTAATAATGTCCAACTTGCAGTATTATTGTCAATGTTAAATAAAGGAATAATTATGGAAATGCTAGCCAATACATGGCACACAGCTGGTGGTCAATAAATGTTAGATGTCCCATAATAGCACCACAATCTGTGATTCCCAGAAATAACTTAGGCATCCATGGGCTTACTTACAGGAAATAAAAATGGTCATAAACAGTTATATTTTCTGGTCAAGTAGAGTTTATTGCTCCTTGGAATGTTCTTGAGAAGAATTGTTGGAGCACATGAAGTACCCAGTCAGACACATCTGGTATTCTAGAAAGCTATTGGAGGTGGAAAATCTCAGTGCCCTGGGGAATATGCATTTTCCACTATGCAAAACAGGATCACATTCACCAAGAGATTTATTGTCAAGAGTTGAGACAAATAGGAAATCATTAAAATTGCTGCCTTTGCAAATGGATTTGGAGGCTGGATGTATTGGGATCCAACCACAGCCCTCATTTTTCTGATTTTCTGTGACCTCCACCCCCCACCCCCACCTCCATCTGTCCTTTTTGAATGCCCTTTTCTCTGAACCAGATTAAAACTCTATTCACCTACTTCTCCCCATGCCTTCTGGCCTTTTTTGCTCTCTGATTAACCCTCTTCCATTTTTATTTATTAAAAAATATTTTTTTAATGTTTATTTTTTGAGAAAGAGAGAGAGACAGAGTGCAAGCTGGGGAGGGGCGGAGAGGGAAGGAGACACAGAATCCGAAGCAGGGTCCAGGCTCTGAGCTGTCAGCACAGAGTCTGACGCAGGGCTCAAACTCATGAACCGTGAGATCATGACCTAAGCCGAATTTGGATGCTGACCCGACTGAGCCACCCAGGCGCCCCCAACCCTCTTCCATTTTTAAATCCTTGACTTTTCCATTATGCTTGATCTTGAGATCTATGGTCTTCTCTGTGGCCTTTCTCTTGAGAATTAATCCATTTTTGGAGATGCAACTGTTGCAGTTTATATGGAAGTTTCCCAAATAGTACTTGAGTTCTAATTTCTCAGGTTTCAGGTTTGCATCTTCAGCTCTCTGCTGAATAATGCTGACATCATATCAATACCTCAAACTCAGCATATTAGAAAAGACTTACTTTCTGTCATCCATATGTCTCGATATTCTCAGAACTCAGTCCATGTTTATCATTTCAATCATGTTTGAATCAGTTCTGCATTTCACTCCGTAAACCTAAATCATGTTGTGTAACCTTCCGTAATACCATAGATCTTTCCTTCCTGACAGTAAACATCTTTCTTCAGACCCACATCCTTTCCCTCCTGGACTATTTTTGTAGGCCGCCAGCTACTTCAGACCTGCAGACTTTCTTCTCGACAATTCATTCTGTGCACTTCAGGTAGATTACGCCTTTCAACAGCCCTTACTAACTCATCATGGCATTGCTTACTGAAAATTCTTCAATGACACCAGATTTTTCACAGGCTAATTTCCAAACTTCCAGGCCTCCTGGGCCCACGTCTGGCCTACCCTGCCTTTATAATCCCACTCCTTCCCACTTATCACAACTCCTCTGGGGCCCCATTTCATTCCATTTATAGGAGATTTCAGATAGGTGTAACTCTTTAAAGGGAGGGTTAAAGGGACCTAAAACCTTCCTGAGATACTTTATTTTCTGTCCAGAACACCTCCTCATGATTACAGACCCCTACTTTAGAGACACAACTGATTCCACAAATATAAAGTGGCACTAGGATTCTAGAAGTTGCTTCTAAAAAGCATTTTTTGTCGCCCTACTATAATCTATACGCTGAGAACTAGCAAATTACCCAAGTGTTCTCTTAATTCATATAAAGATCATAAAAGGAAATAGATCCTTCAATGTTTGCATTTTTCATCACTTTAGAAATTAAAATTTTTTTATTATTAAGTATTTTAAATAGACAATATATTAGGTGCCCTCTGTACCTATCATCAGATTTAATAGATGAGAAAGGTAAAAGAAAGGTCATATTTACTGAATGTCACTTTAAAAGATGTTCTTTATTTTAGTTCATTCTACTAATTAATGATTTGCTCACTGAGAACTATTAATAATTAGATATTATGATTTTAATCGATTAAGAAGCAAACAAACTTGCATTCATTTATTTGGCTGTGTCTATGAGAATAACAGGATACAATGAATCCTATGACCCAAACTTCCTATTCACCTGAAGCTCTATATATTAATACTGTGCCAATGACTCAGAAAATATTTAAAAATATTGATAGTTGTGTAACGTTTGTGTTTTATTTTGTCTGCTACTTGATGGGAATGGAAACAGTCTATCTAGGAAACATTCTTTTATTAGACCCAGAACTGAGTTAGCCAGTGAATTTCCCATCATATCTTAGCTGCCAAGAAACTTGCAGTATTTAATTGCTAAGCTTCATAAATTATCTCATCCCAGGTCCCTGTACATCTGTTATTCTCCTTCTTTTTAGCAGGTTTTTGTACTTTTAATTCTTACCTGTCTTTCTTACATGTCTTAAAAGATGACTATAATCATTTATTGAACATGTGGGGGGTTTAAAAAACACAGAAACACACTAATGTGACATATTGATGAAAAGCATCAGATAATTCCAAGATCAGTTTTCCATGGCAAATTAGTCAAATTTCTTAAGATATGAAATCACTAGTTACTTGTTTTAAATGGGAACAATTAAACCTAATTTTTTTATATGTATATGAAATCCACAGTAATCTAAGGGGCGCCTGGGTGGCTCAGTTGGCTGAGTGTCAGACTGTTGATTTTGGCTCAAGTCATGATCCCAAGGTCATGGAATCAAGCCCCGCTGAGCCTCGAGCCTGCTTAAGATTCTCTTTCTCCTTCTCTCTCTCCCACTCTCCTACTCTACCCTTTCCTCTGCTTGTGTGCATGCTTGCTCTCAAATTAAACAAATAAATAAAATAAAATAAATAAATAAATAAATGCTTCAATTTCATTTTAGTGTTTACCTTCTCTTTAACATCAGACTTCTTACCAGACCAGTTAGATAATAAACAAAGAGCTGATAAAGGTTTGTCAACTTTTCTTATCATTTTGATAAGATTGTCAAGGATTCAAATTCAAATGATTGAAAAAAAAAAAGGAAAAGAAATAAGATACCTGATTAATTTACAAATGGAGAACTATGTTGCCCACTAAACTATCTCATTGTACAAGCGAGGCATCTCGGTCTCTGTTCATAGCCCATTCGTAAGTTTGGCCCCTGAATTCACTAAAGGAAAACAGTGGCAAGAAGTGACAGGACTTTGAAGTAGAAGAATAAGTAGATCTTCATTGACTTGCTCGATGGAAAATGAATCCATGCCTAAGTCCAACCTAGAGCCCAGATTTCTTGAGAGGCTTTTCCAGGAACATTACAGGTGAAATAGAGAAAGTTTTCATTGTTTTTGAGTAATAGCATAACCTGAGAGTTGGCTAAAGTAACCACTTTGAAGGACAAGATTTATTTGAATTTATGAATTCTCTCATGTCCGTTGAAAATCTATTCCCACTGTTGAATTACTACAGGCTAGGCATTTGACATAGGTGTTGATCATGCATTGGACCTCAAGACGCTATGTCTACAAAGTAGTTATTAATTATTATAATAATGTTGAGAAGTGGGTTGAGCTTTATGGAGATTGGGCATAAGAGGGATACCTAATGTAGCCATGGTTGGAGTGGAGCTGAAGGTCAGAAGTCCAGAAAGTCTTCTTAGAGGGACCGACATTTAGAATGTGAGATCAGGGGCACCTGGGTGGCTCAGTCGGTTAAGCGTTTGACTTCACTTCACGTCATGATCTCGCAGTTCGTGAGTTCGAGCCCCATGTTGGATTCTGTGCTGACAACTCTGAACCTGGAGCCCGCTTTGGATTCTGTGACTCCCTCTCTCCTTGCCCCTCCCCTGCTTATGCTCTGTCTCACTCTCTATCTCAAAATTAAATAAACATTAAAGAAAAAATTTAGAATGTGAGATCAATAGGAGTATTCAGACTAAAAAACAGGAGTGGGAAGAGAACAATGTTCCAGATTGAGGAAAGCATATGCAAAAACTCTGAAGGAAAGAAATCTTGATAGGTTTTAAAAACCTAAGGAAGTTCAGTCTGACTGAGGCCTAAGAAAAACTGTAAGACGTGAGGTTGTAGATACAGGCCCCTTCACCTTACAGGTAATGTTAACCGGGTTAGCATTGGTCAAGGAGCAAGGAGAGGACACTTAAAGAGCAAGGAGAGGACACTTAAAGGTTAAACAGTGAAGTGATACGAGATTACATTTTAGAACAAAAGACTTCAAACAGGGTAGGCTCATTCACTGGGGCTCAAGGGGTCACAGGCATGAACAGTTTTAAATAATCAATGTTCAGTTCCTCCTCTTCCTTTTATACTCTTTCTAAAAGAGGATCTCCTTAAGAAAGCACACACTTGCAGTGAAGGCATCACGCAGTGTTCTTTTCCTTCATGTACCTTACACCTAGCCTTCCTCTTTACAAAAAAAGAGACCTTCCCCTCACCCATTCTGAATGAATCTTGCTCTGGTGGGTTATTCAGGAGCTCCAAAAATGTAGACAAATCACAATACTGCTATCAGTGAAGTCTTCATTTCTCAAGACCTAGTAAATCTGCTTGTAGATTTGAGATTTCCCCTTGTTTAAAAATAGTTTTAAGTGCAAAACATGAAACCAGAGACAGATTGTTAGAATGTTTTGAAGTTAGGCATATAGCAGAGTGGAGATGCAGGAGTAATGCTAGCTCTTATTTAATAATTTTGTCCCTTTTGGGGTATCTGGGTGGCTCAGTCGGTGAAGCGTCCAGCTTCGGCTCAGGTCATGATCTCACAGTTAATGAGTTTGAGGCTCAAGTCGGCGTCTGTGCTGATAGCTCAGAGCCTGGAGCCAGCTTTGGATTCTGTGTCTCCCTCTCTCTCTGCCCCTCCCCTGTTCACACTCTGTCTGTCTGTCTCTCTCTCAAAAAGTAATAAACATTAAAAAATTAAAAAAAAATAAAGTGGTCTGGTTTCTTTCTTTTGTATGATTCTGTCGTTTTCTTAACACCATTTGTTGAAGGGACTTTTTCCCATTGGATATTCTTTCCTGCTTTGTTGAAGATTAATTGATCATATACATGTAGGTTCATTTCTGGGTTTTTTATTCTGTTCCATTGACCTATGTGTTTATTTCTGTGCCAGCACCATACTGTTCTGATTACGACAGGTCTTATGTTGAGTGCATAAATTATTATAGTTGTTATAGCTTGCTGGATTATCTCCTTTATTATTATATAGTGTCCTTCTTTGCCTCTTGTTACAGTCTTTGTTATAAAGTCTATTTAGTCTGGTAGAAGTATTGTTACTCTGGCTTTCTTTTGACATCAATCTGCAGGTGTCTTTAGGTGTCAAATGGGTCTCCTGTAGTTAGCATACAGATGGTTCCTATTTCTTTATCCATTTTGTCACCCTATGTCTTTTGGTTAGTCCATCTACATTCAAAGTAATTAGTGACAGATATGCACTTATTGTCATTTTATTACTTGTTTTGTGGTTGTTTCTGAAGATTTTCTCTGATCCTTTCTTGTCTTTCTTTCTTTTGTGTTTTGCTAATTTTCTTTTGTGATACATTTGGATTTCTTTCTCTTAATTCTTTGCATATTTATTAGTGGTTTTGATGTATGGTTACCATTAGGTATGTATATAACATCTTCTGCATATAGCAGTCTATATTAAATTGATGGTCATTTCCTCAGCCACAGCAATTTCTTATTTGACACATCTCCAAAGGCAAGGGAATTAAATGCAAAAATGAACTATTGGGACCTCATGAAGATAAAAAGCTTCTGCACTGCAAAGGAAACAATCACAAAACTAAAAGGTGACCGACAGAATGGAAAAAGATATTTGCAAATGACATATCGGACAAAGGGCTAGTATCCAAAATCTATAAAGAACTCATCAAACTCCACACCTGAAAAACAAATAATCCAGTGAAGAAATGGGCAGAAGACATGAATAGACACTTCTTTAAAGAAGACACCCAGATGGCCAACTGTCACATGAAAAGATGCTCAACGTCACTCCTTATCAGGGAAATACAAATCAAAACCACACTGAAATACCACCTCACGCCGGTCAGAGTGGCTAAAATGAACAAATCAGGAGACTATAGATGCTGGAGAGGATATGGAGAAACAGGAACCCTCTCGCACTGTTGGTGGGAATACAAACTGGTGCAGCCGCTCTGGAAAACTGTGGAGGTTCCTCAGAAAATTAAAAATAGACCTACCCTACGACCCAGCAATAGCACTGCTAGGAATTTACCCAAGGGATACAGCAGTGCTGATGCATAGGGACACTTGTACCCCAATGTTTATAGCAACTCTTTCAACAATTGCCAAGTTATGGAAAGAGCCTAAATATTCATCAACTGATGAATGGATAAAGAAGTTGTGGTTTATATATACAATGGAATACTACTCGGCAATGAGAAAGAATGAAATATGGTTTTTGTAGCAACATGGATGGAACTGGAGAGTGTTATGTTAAGTGAAAGAAGTCATACAGAAAAGAAACAGATACCATATGTTTTCACTCTTGTGTGGATCCTGAGAAACTTAACAGAAAACCATGGGGGAGGGGAAGGGGGAAAAAAAGTTGGGGAGGGAGGCAAACCATAAGAGACTCTTAAAAACTGAGAATAAACTGAGGGTTGATGGAGGGTGGGGAGAGGAGAAAGTAGGTGATGGGCATTGAGGAGGGCACTTGTTGGGATGAGCACTTGTTGGGTGTTTTATGGAAATCAATTTGACAATAAATTTCATATTAAAAAATAAAATAAAATAAGAACATAAGTATTAATATTTTAAAAAATAAAAGTAAATTGATGGTCATTTAATTGGAACACATTCTTTTCTCCTGTCCTTCCCACATTTTAGTTATATGTCATCATATTTTATATCCTGTTTTTGAGAGGTGTATGACTGATTTTTTTACAGAAATATTCATTCATACTGCTTTTGAGTGTCCTATTCTAATTTTTAATTAGGATAGTGTCCTATCCTAATTCTTAATTTTTGGTCCTTGCCCCTCAGAGTCCCTTTTAATATTTCTTGCAGAGTTGGTTCAGTAGTCATGAACTCCACTAGAGTTGCCTGCAGATTTTTCTCATTCAGCACTTTGAATATATCATGAATATATCACAGCACTCCCTTCTGTCTTGGAAAGTTTCTGTTGAAAAATCTCCTGTTAGCCTTGTGGGTTTTCCCTTGTAGGTTAATGATATCTTTTCTCTTTCTGTTTTTAAATTTTTGTTCTCTCTCACTATATTTTGCAAATTTAATTACATTATGCCTTAGTGTTTGTTCTGTTTTTTAAAAAATTGGTTTCAGGAGTAGAATTTAGTGATTCATCACTTACATGTAACATCCAGTGCTCATTGCAGCAAGTGCCCTCCTTAATGCTCATCCCCCCACCTGCCTTCCCTCTAGCTACCTTCAGTTTGTGTTCTATAGTTAAGAGTCTCTTATAGTTTGCTTCCCTCTCTGTTTTTATCATTTTATTTTTCCCTCCCTTCCCCTATGATCATGTTTTGTTTCTTAAATTCCACATACAAATGAAATCATATGGTATTTGTCTTTCTCTGACTGCCTTATTTCACTTAGCGGAATGTATTCTGGTTCCATCCATGTCATTGCAAATGGCAAGATTTCATTGTTTTTTTTATGGCTGAGTAATATTCCACTGTGTGTGTGTGTGTGTGTGTGTGTGTGCGCGCGCGCGCGCGCGCGTGCATCTGGGCTCTTTCCATAATTTGACTGTTATTGGTAGTATTGATATAAACATTGGGGTGCATGTGCCCCTTCAAATCTGTATTTTTATATCCTCTTGAATAAATACCTAGTAGTGCAATTGCTGGGTCATAGGGTAGTTCTATTTGGTGTGCTTTTGTTCATTCTGCTTGGGATTCTCTGTGTCTCCTGGATCTGAATATCTGTTTCATTCCCTGGATTAGGGAAGTTTTTAACTATCATTTCTTCAAATAAGTTTTCTGACCCCCCACTTCTCTTATTATTCTGGGATACTACAATATGAATGTTATTACATTTGATGGAGTCACTGACTTCCCTAAGTTTACTTTCATTCTGTATAATTTTTTTCTCTCTAATTCAGCTAGATTACTTTTCATTACTCTGTCTTCCAGGTCACTAATGTGTTCCTGTGCTTCTTCCATCCTGCTTTTCATTCCATCAAGTGTGTTTCTCATTTCATTTATTGTGCCCTTTATCTCTTCTATATTATTCTTTTCTTTCTGTTAAGGGTGTCACTATGTCTTCCAATCTTTTCTCAAGTCCTGTGAATATCCTTATGATCATTGCTTTAAATGCTCTATTAAAATCTATTTTGCTTTGATCTCTGGCTGTGGCCTTGTCCTATTCTTTCATTTGGGATAAATTTCTCTGTCTCCTCATTTTGTCTGCTTCTCTGTGTCTGTTTCTGTGTGTTAATAAAGTCATCTGTGTCTTCTGCTCTTGAAAGTAGTGACTTTCTGAAGAGGATGTCCTGGAGTGCCCTGCAGTACAGTATCCCCTGCTCACCAGAACCTGGCACTTGAGGAGAGTACCCTATATGTGTTGTTTATGTCTTGCTGTTGTGACTGAATCACCTTTCCTTTTGGTTCACTTATCTGCACTGACTCTCTGCCTATTGTGGCCTTTGCTTACTCTGTAGTGTTAGTGAGACCCAGTCAGGCCAGCTTTGAGGGGTCATGAGAACCTGGGAGCAGGGCAGCGGTGTTAGCAAAATTTGCACTGGGCTAATAGTTCTATGCTTGATCTTCCAAAGTGCTTCAAGGTAGCCTGGGGCACAAGGCTGGGCATAGCATGTGACAGTGGCTAGAAGTGAGTGCCTGGGTGTGGTGTGGTGGCTTGGCCAGGTACATGGCGGCTACGGTGTACCTGGAAACTGGGTGCATCCTGCATGTATGCAGATTTGACAAAATTTTCCCTAAGCCCATGGCTGAGGCTGATGGGCTTGGAGTATGTTGAGTCCTCAGGAGAACTCCTGATAAGTTTTGTTAAAGCTTTTTTGGTATACTTCTCAGACATTGGCCAAGAAAATATCTCTAACAACCGGTAAAACATCTTTCACAAGTTAAGCAGTAAAACTGCTTTCACAAGTTAAGCAGTGTCCAATTGTGTGATTTTTATAGGATAAAGGAGGACCTAATTATGTTATCAACTGATATATCAATGTAAAAACTTTAATAATATATCATGTGTTTTTTGGCATATTACTTGGAAAGAATTTAAAGACATGACTGTCATTGCTATAACATTTCTCCCTGGCCCACATATGGAATCAAAGCTTATCAAAAGTTATATCTATAAGGTGAAAAAATGGGCATAGAATTTATTCTGAATGCTTTATCATTCCAGAAATATGTAATGTTTATTCATATACACATAAACTAATAGAAAAAAGATTTATCTATCTCATTAAGAGATGGTTTTCTTATAAAATTTTACTTTCATATGTAATAAGTATTTTTCTAGACATGTAATATATTTCTGTTGTTTTCATCAGTTATTTTGTAACATAATTATAACAGTAACTCAATCATCTGTAAGAACATAATAATACAGCCTTATGGTCACAGGAAATTTTTAAACATTTATGTATACGCATACTTTTTGCAGTGTGATAGGACAATCAACCAGGACTGAACAATATTCTTTAGGATGAAACCTGTGGGAAAAAATGTAATGGAAATACAAGTTTATGAGAAAAAAATAAACCCTTGACATTTCTAGTTGTTAGGGAAGTACTTGTTCATATATTTTTTAAAAGGACGATAGATATCAAATCTTATCATTTAGATACATTTGGATCTATTTGAAAGAGAACACAGCTGTTTAACTTATTTATTTTTTGTATCAGTGTTACATCATACTGGATATTCCATCCTTTGTAATCAGCTAACCTTACAGTAAAATGATTTTATGTGAACTTAGAAATGTGTAAGAAAGTACACATGTTTTTCAAATTTTCCATAGGAGGTTTGTAAGCAAAACAGTTTAACAATCATCGTAGAAAATCTGTTTGAGTACATATGAAAAGGAACAAAAGTGGGGCAAAACTGGAGATAAGAAGTCTAGCTAGTATGATGTTGCAGTACATAAGGCAGGATAATGGTTGCCTGGACTGGGTAGGGCAATGGTGATCAATAGAAGTAGATGAATGTGAGAAACATTTGGGAGGTAGAATGAGTAGGATATGCTGAGAGATTAGATGTGGAGGTATGAGAGGAAGGGGGAAGGATGACACCCAGCTTCCTACCTGGGTAACTGATGTTACTGAGAGAGGGAAGCATAGTAAAGGAGCAGGTGCGGGACAGAAAGTGATGCCCTGTGTGTGTGTGTGTGTGTGTGTGTGTGTGTGTGTGTGCATGCACAGATGTGTGTGGTGTGTTTGTATGTGTACTTTCATACACTAATATGGAATTGAAGGTGAGGAGAGATACTTGGGCTACAGGTTTAAACTCCATGAGCATAAGAATATATACATAGTAACTGAATCTGCAAGAGTAAATGAGACCTCCTAAGAAGAGATGTAGGAGGAAAATTGGGACCATGTGATGGCATGGAAAACAAGAGAAGGCAATGTTTCAGAAAGAAAGGATTATTCAGTGCTAGCAAGTGTTACAGAAAGGTAAGGTAAAGGAAGATGGGAAAGACCTTTTCCAGAATGGTTTCAGCAAAGAAATGGAGACAGAAGCCAGTTTGGAGGGGGAGAATAGATGTATGCATACACCTATACCCACACCCACATTCAAGGTGGGGCAATACAACTACAAGGTTGAACAGCTGACAGTGTATTCATTTGGTGGTGATAAGTAAAATTGCTAGTTAGTAGAAAACATTTTTATATGTAACGAAAAAATGTGTGGCCAATTTATGAATTGAAAAATCATGTTCTTTAGGCTTTAAATAATTAAGTTTTTCCTGGAAAATGCAACTTTATAACAACTTTTGCCTCATCCTTTACTATTTAGCCTTGATTCAATAGACAGGGATGTCTACTCAGTATAAAGCACTGGCCTAATCTGGGGTGGGATAATGAATCAAGCATATAGCCAGATCTCACAAGATGTCAGAGGAGTTAACATGTCTTGAAAAACACCACACTATAAAGCAGTAAGTGATACGTGTCACAAATACACAGTTTGATTTTGAAAATATAAATATGGGTAAATATTTTTACACACACTGTTTAAAGTTTATTTATTCTGAGAGAGATAGGGAGCAAGCAGGGGAGGGGCAGAGAAAGAGGGAGACAGAATCCCCAGCAAGACTCATGCTGTCGGCGCGAAGCCTGATGTGGGGCTCGAAGTAATGAACTGTGAGTTTATGACCTAAGCCAAAATCAAGAGTCGGACACTTAGCCAACTGAGCCACCCAGGTGCCCCAATACGGGTAAATGTTTTTATCTAAAGGCTTTAAATACAATGTACACAGAATACTGGTTTTAAAGTTCTAGTAATTAGATCTGCATTCTTCCACAGTGTCTCTGCCTTTTCCCAATTGTCATTTCTTAAAGAGAACACCCAAGTAAGCTCAGAAAATTAACAAAATAATGAAGATGGGGCCTACCTCCCACTTTGGGCTTTTATGTATCAGACTACCAAAAGAGAATGTGCTGCGATAGACCAGCTATTTAATTATTCAGATTAGTCTGCATTTTAAATGGAAATCACAGTATCCAGAGTAAAAAAATAACTATTCACTCAAATGTGATTCTCCTTTCTTGGCTCTTCTTTGCGGACGGTCTTGAAGTATATCTCTCTTTTCCTTCTTAACTTCTCATATTAAAAATTGCTTAATTGGGGGAAAATATGAAATTTTCTTCTCTCTTTTTTGAGGACTCATGCAATTAAAAAGTTGAGAATCTGCTTGGATGTTTGAGGAGCACAGATTACACTGAACAATCCACCCTTAAAAATTAAATAGAATGTTATAATCATAAATAGCTCTGCCTTGCAGTCATTTCTGTAATTCCGTCTAACATTCATATTGTCATTTGATTAGTTAATCATCCATTTTCAAAGGTGTGAATGTGTTTTCACACTTCTGCTAAGACAGTGTTAACTATGAAACTATAGATAGCAATAGAGATTAATTATCTATTGCACAAGTTCCCACACCTTGTGCTTACCAGATAGAGGAAGAGAGTGTATGTCTTAACACAGGTGTGATTTCAGAAATGGGGGAAAAAAATACTTGTCAAATGAGTTCAAGGAGAACTTTCAATTGACATACCTTTAAAATGTTCACTGTCTTTACACTTTTAATTTTACTTCATAAAACAATTGATCTCCCACGTATGACCAGATTTATTTCCTGAGTGGATTAGTGCCTGTCTTCAGTTATAAATGAATGAGTGAAGGCATTTTACAAATGAATCAGTCTCTCATGAAATTAGAAAGGGAACAGAACTCTATCAGATTTTAACAGCTGTCATTCCATTAGGACAAAGACAGACATTTTAGACTTGGTCTTCTGAAAGCTTAAGTAAATACATTGAGCCTTCTGAGCACTCTAGGAAGCCAAATAATAATGGTAATAATAGGGGCGCCTGGGTGGCGCAGTCGGTTAAGCGGCCGACTTCAGCCAGGTCAAAATCTCGCGGTCCGTGAGTTCGAGCCCCGCGTCGGGCTCTGGGCTGATGGCTCAGAGCCTGGAGCCTGTTTCCGATTCTGTGTCTCCCTCTCTCTCTGCCCCTCCCCCGTTCATGCTCTGTCTCTCTCTTTCCCAAAAATAAATAAATGTTGAAAAAAAAATTAAAAAAAAATAATGGTAATAATAATAGTAACTATTATTATAGTTATAATAGCAATAAAGTCTCCATCTGGCTTTTGGTTTTGCTGCTCCCTGAGCCTAGTGAAGTCTGTTCATCTCGAACCTGGTTTACCACTTCTTTGGAGACCGATTTTTCTCTCGCAGTGAGTTGAGCTTTGATGGGTAGGGTATTGTGACTGAAAAGAGAGAGTAAGGGATAGAAGTTTATCTGTAACTGCATTCTGTTTAGAGGTAAAGATATGCTCAAATTTTGATCCATCATGAAAGGTAATAATTCCTCAGTCCTAGATCTGTATTAGCTTTGATCTTATGCTAATGTGATGCAATTGATCATTAATATCCTAAAAATCTTCTTTATGATGTAAAGCCAGGACTGAAAAGGAACAAAAATGTTCCAACTCATAAGCTTTCTGCTTTCCTCTTTCTTCAGATACGTGGGTGAAGGTATTCTCCCAGGTGTGGTTCTGTATGGACTCAGACAAACTTGCAGACCGCTGAGCCACAACCTTGTTTTTAAAGTGCCTCCTATTATAAATATATGGCCCCAAATTGCTTCTTCTTTCTTGGTCTGGGTATGACACCAGAGAGGCAAAGGCCAAGGGTTTTGGTAGCAAGAAAATGAGATAAAAACCAAATGCCATTGGCTTGTTAGACAAACTGGCATAACATTCCAATATTTCTTACCAGTCCTGTCAATTCATATTTAGTTACTCTTCTGTAATCTACATTCCCAACCCCATGCTAATACACTCTCCGTTTAATGAATGAGAATGGGCATCACTTATCACCATAGTCCCACTTAGACTGAGGACACTTTAGTTCTCAAGCTTATGTTTTATTTTCCTCGAAGGCCTGGGTTAACCAGAAACTTCCTGAGAAACCTTAGGCTTAGCAGCTTCACTGGTGACTTTTCAATCTTGGAATAGCAACAGTTAAGAGAAAAGGAGTTGAAAAGAAGATGGTGAAATGTGATCAGGACAGAGACTTGTTCTTACAAAAGATTCCAGAAAAGTAAACTTCACCTTCATTGGGCATGCCTCCTGAAGAAGAATGCCATGTCCTCATGTGTATATTTTAACCCTTCAGCTTTGCCCAACTGCTGACCTAAAAGAGAACAAACACAAATGGATTGAAAGAGGAAGGGGAGTAGAGGCGCCTGGGTGGCTCAGTCGGCTGAGCGTCCGACTTAGGCTCAGGTCATGATCTCGCAGTTCGTTGGTTCAAGCCCCATGTTGGGCTCTGTGCTGACAGCTCAGAGCCCGGAGCCTGCTTCGAATTCTGTGTCTCCCTCTCTCTGCCCCTTCCCCGCTCATGCTCTGTCTCTCTCTATCTCTCAAAGATGAATAAACGTTAAAAAAAAAATTTTTTTTTTTTTAAAGAAAGAGGAGGGGAGCTTGGAGTCTGAGAAACTAAGACATATTTCCCTGGAAACCTCAAATCTGAAGTTTAAGATTTTGAATGCTTTGACCAGCTTCAAAAAGAGAGCATGTTTCCATAAGAGCACCACACACATTAAAAATGTGCTCCTTGGAACCATACATTAGCTGGCCTCATTATCTATAGGCCATTTGATTTGGGGCAAAAATACAACTGTGAAGTTCCTCTTAAATTAACAGCTGGTTCTGAAACAACGTTTCTCTGGGGCATGAAATAGATGACTTCTCCCATTCTTTGGAGTAGTCTAAGCCAGAGAAGGCCCTGTGGATGACATAAATCCCCTCTTCATCCCTGTCTTTGAGTATGTTCTCTGAATAATTTTGACACATCCCAGAGCCATCTAGAGACTTGAACCATGTACAGGCCATCCAGTTAAGCCCAGATTTCCAGCCGTCCGCACCAAAGTTCTTCAGACATGTGGGGAGGCTGTCTTGGATTCTCCACACCAACTCTTTTGCCACAGTTGAAAACCACTGCGTGGCCTCAGTCAATGTCACATGGGGCAGAAAAATCAGTCCATTGAGCCTTGCCCAAATTCCAGACCCACAAAATAATGAAGTATCATTAAATTGCTATTGTAAGGGGGCACCTGGGTGACTCAGTCGGTTGAGCATCCGACTTTGACTCAGGTCATGATCTCACATTTCATGAGTTCGAGCCCTGCATCGGCCTCTGCGCTGACAGCTAGGAGCCTGGAGCCTGCTTCGGATTCTGTGTGTCTCTCCTTCTCTCTCTCTGCCTCTCCCCTACTCGCACTGTCTCTCTGTCTCAAAAATAAAGAAACATTAAAAAAAAAACCAACAACCTTAAAAAGAGTCATTATTGTTTGAAGCCATTACATTTTCGTGCGATTTCTTGTGCAGCAAATGGTACTTGGAAAGGAGGTGCTTCACCACAAAAATCTTAAGTATGTGACATTGGCTTTGGGACTGGGTGGATGCTGGCAGGACCTCAATAATACTATAAATATAATCACAAAGAGCTTCAAGAGGCCGCTGCTGAGGGCTCCTGTGACATTGAGGAAAGTGTTATTTGGAGATGAGGAAGAAAGGGAGCTTGCCATGTAGTGGCACAGTTTGCCAAAACTGCTATCTCTAGAGACGTGGAAAATCAAAAAGGGTACTACTTAAGGAATTCATGGGCTTGGCTGTGGAGATTTCCAGGCAGAGTGCAGAAAGTGCCAGCACTTCTATCTACTGATTATGATAACTTAGAAGAAGAAAGAGAGAGGAAATGAAGAAGAAACTATCAGGTTTTGAGGCAAATACAGAAGAATTATATATCCAGAACTTGCTGGACTTGAAAATAAAACTGTTTTCTATCCCCAGTCCAGTGTATCCCAGTAAAAGATTTTCAAAGTAATAAATGGCAAGATCAAGTCCAGAGTCATTAGTAGAGCATATCCTCTCACATAGATAGCTTTAAGACCCTTTATTAGGATTTCAGAACATTTAAGGGTAGACTTTTATAGATTGTCTCAGTTAAATGATAAAGCTTTCAAGAATTTTGAGGGTGTTATTCTACAGCAGCCTTAAACATGGCTCATGTATAGAAGAACTTATCTCAGAAAGAAATTTAATGGACGCCTGGGTGGCTCAGTCAGTTAAATGTCAACTTTGGCTTGGGTCTTGAGTTCGAGCCCCGCATCGGGCTCTCTGCAGACAGCTCAGAGCTTGGAGCCTGCTTCAGATTCTATGTCTCCTCCTCTCTCTGCCCCTCCCCCACTCGTGCTCGCTCTCTCTCTCTCTCTCTCTCTCAAAAATAAAAAAAAAAAAGAAAGAAGGAAACGTGGGTGCAGGTTTGTTTATTGGAGTTTATTATAAATTGATATAAGAAACTCAGAAAGCTGTTGAAGGAATCAAAACAGCTTGCAACGCAAGACACAGCGACAGTACAAAATTAACTTGAGCAGGAAGCAGGCTATGAAAGCTATCTTGCTGCAAACACAGGCACTTTTTCTATAGATGAGAAGTGATGGTTTGGAGGAAGGAGTCAAGAACCCACAGGTCCAAGCCAGGAGCCAAGAATAATCCATTCACAGGGAGCAGAACTGGACCCTAATCAATGGAATAAAGTGGTGCCATGTGCCTGAGTGGACTTCAGAATTGCTATGGGCCTATGATTGCTATGTACTTCTTGTTCCTTGCCTTTTTGGATGGGACTGTCTATTATGGCCATCCAATCTCTGTTTCACTGTTACAGGCTGAGAAACCTTTCTCTTTAATTCACAGGTCCTATAATCAATGGGAACTGTACTCGATCACCTATGGTGTGCCATAAGACTTTTAAAGAATGATCACAGTAGCTGCATTCATTACAATCTCAAAATGGGAACAATGCAATGTCATTCAACAATAAAAAGAAGCCAGACACAAAAGACTACATACTGTATGATTCCATTTATATTAAGTTCAAGAACATGCCAACTAAGCTACAATCATAAGGGTTACAGGAGTGGTTGGCTACCTCTAAAGAGAAGAGGAATTGACTGGAAAAAGGGTTGAGAAAATCTAAGGTAATGGAATATTTTTTATCTTGGTCTGGGTGATGGTATATGGATACATATGTAAAAATTAATTGTGCTATGCACTTAAGGTTTGTGCATTTTTATGGTGTCACTTCGATCACAATTAAAACTAAATCAATAGGCACCGTATTGGAAAATCCACGTGTGGCTGTCCGCCTACTGTTTAGGTAGATACACACTTGCCCTGAATTCTTTCACTATTCCTCGGGTCAATCATTAAAGGGCTTAACAGTGATTTCCTCTCCTCCTTCCCCGTGTATTGGCTACGAGGGAACTTCGTTTTTGTGTCAAGGAATCCTCATAACAATGATATGATTTAATCAGCACTCTGTATTCCTTGTTTTATATTAGAAGAGTCTCTCAGTTTGCATCATCCCCTTTGCAGAGTCTCACATTAATTTTGCTCTTGATGTTTCACTTTTGACTTATCCCGATTTTGGAACCTAACACTTTTCATCATCAATTTTACTTCAAAATCTTTTAACGTCAACATTTGCCACGTCAAGCTTCAAATCACAGTCGAACAATTCATAAACAATTAGAGCCATATTTATTTATGGCACTGATTGGCATTATGCAAATTAACTCCATTTATAGCACAGTGGCTTTTTAATGTTATAAAGTAACATTACTTTATATGTTAAATATATTTTGTTTTCAGATGGGTTATCTGAAGTTTTGTTTCTTCTCTTTTTTTTCTTCCTTTGCTTGAGAAAAATTCACTGCATATTGCATGTTCCAAATTTAAACCTGACACCTAGATAGAAAACTGACAAACAGGAAACGACTAAAAGGAAGAGGTTCTTCCTACCATGTTTGATACCATCAAAACAGACGCTTTTTGTAAAACCTTTCTCTTTTTTTCTTTTTTTTTGGGGCACAAAGGGGTGGGACAGTAACAGTGTCAGTTTATATATTTATCCCTTTGTGCCTATGTTAATAAAAAACTGATTGAATGGTTAGTGCGGTCTCTTCTGGTATATGCTTTATAATTTGGTTGGGATTAGAGTATTCCGCTTTCACATCCTTTGCCTAGAGAGTTACAAACCAATAATGAGAATCAAGTGCAATGTGTCCCTCTTATAGCATTTTCCCCAACCCTTAGAGATGAATCATGCTATATGCCTATTTCCTACATTCCTAACGAAGAAGGCCAATCAGTGCGCATGTAACCCATGGAGGCTATTATCTATTGACTGAACCCATGAACTTCAAGTCAGTGCCTTAGATACAAACGCTTCCATCTTTTAAACAAAATGAGGCCTGGAAAGAATCTATTGTTTAGGTGTGAAATTCTGGATGTTTTATAACTAGCCATGTTGGTCACCCCTGAATTAACTGTTGTAATTAGAGTTTTTAAACAAAAGAGTAGTACATGCCCGTTATAAAAATTAAAACCAGACAGAAGCATATTTTTTTTATATACATTTATTTATTTTTGAGAGACAGAGAGAGACGCAGCCCAAGTGGGGGAGGGGCAGAGAGAGAAGGAGACCCAGAATCTGAAGCAGGCTCCAGGCTCTGAGCTGTCAGCACGAGCCCGATACGGGGCTCAACTCACAAACCATGAGATCATGACCTGAGCTGAAGTTGGACACTTAACCGACTGAGCCACCCAGGCGCCCCACACAAAAGCATATAAAAAGTGAGTTTCCCCCCTGCCTCCTCTGCCTCTCCCCTTAACTCCCTTCCTACACAGTTACCTTCTTAACAGTTAGTGGGAATCTTTCTATTTCATCTATTTGCCACTTAAATGCAACATATATCTAGATAACGATCTTTCTCTTTTTACGCAAATGAAGTTATACTACAAGTAATGGTCTAAAGTTTATTTTGTCCCCTGAAACACATACCTCATCCTGTTACTGGTAGTAATCTACCAGCTTCAAAATTTTGAAACAAAAAATTTTGTGACTGATTGTAACAATTATTTATGTTTTTACAAATAATATATTGTATTCATAGAGATTAAAATATTACAGAGAGGCTAAAATCCCTTTGATCTTTGCTTTGATTTCTGCCCCCACACTTAATACCTCTCCCACCCATCACCACTGTTAGCAGCTTTGCAAATGTCCTTCCAGACCTTATTCTGTGCATTTATATATCATTATTTACAGAATCATAACAATGTACGGTATTGTTTTTGTGTGTATTTGTTTAACTTAAGTAGTTTTCTATTGTATGTAAGGTTCCACCGTGTTCTTCTTTACTCAACAATTTGTCCTGGTGATCATTCCATGTTAATACATGTAAATCTATCTCACTCTTTTAACTAAGCCTCTTGTACATTTTGTTTAGCACCTCCACTATTGGAGGCCATTTAGGTTGTTTCTTGTTTTTTTCATGCTTAAACATAATGCTACCTAATCTTTGTAACTTTAAATGTGGTTTCTTATGTAATTGTACAAAACATGTCAATTTATAAATACATTAAAAATGATACCTGCCTGGGGCCCCTGAGTGGCTCAGTTGGTTGAGCATTCATCTTCGGCTCAGGTTGTGATCTCACAGCGGTTGAGTTCAAGCTCTACATCGGGTTCCCTGCTGTCAACACAGAGCCTGCTTTGGATCCTCTGACCGTCTCTCTGCCTCTCCCCTGCTCATGCACTCTCTCCCCACGTGAAAAAAAAAAAGATACCTGCGTGCCAAAATTTGTAAGTCATGGGTAGTAACCTGAGCATTTTATTTAACTGATAATAAAAATATAGTAAAATGTGTGACTTTATCAATAATTCTGACAATATCAAAGTGTTTCATTTTGTTCAGAACAAGGGAAGTTAGTGAGAAGTGAAATTACTGGGTCACAGATGGTATGTAGATTTTTGTTTAATAAATAATAAATGTTATTTTTGTTTAATAAATAAATATGTGTTTAATAAATAATAAATGCCACTGAATTGGCCTGCAAACTGTACCAACTTCAGTTATACCAGCAATGCTTATTCCTTCACCTTATTGCTAATAACATTGTCCAGTTTTGAAATTTTTTATCAATCTGACAGGTGAAGAATGCTATAGAATTTATTATAATTTGCAAGCCTTCAAACCATGCCATCAGCATTCCTGGGTGTCCAGCTTAAAGATGGCAGATGGTGGGACTTCTCAGCCTCCATAATTTCATGAGCCAATATCTTATAATAAATGTCTTCATATACACATATATTTATTTATATACATATATATGAGATACATAAGATAGCCCTAAGATAGATCTTATGACTAGTATATTAGTCAAAGTTCTCCAGAGAAACAGAACCAATAGGACATATGTATATGTATATTTTATATGTGTATGTATGTATATATATCTATATATCTTATACATATATATACACACATATATAATATATATCTTTATACATATATGCACATATATATATATCTCACAGTTATACACATACATATACATAAATATCTTACATCTGTACACATATACACACATCCTATTAGTCCTGTTTCTCTGGAGAACCTTACTAATATTCTAACCATAACCTACGCAATTTTGTAGACAGTGAACATTTTTATTTTTATTTTATCTTATTTTTTTAATTTAAATTATTTTATTTTTGGGAGAGAGAGAGCATGAATAGGGGTGAGAGGCAGAGAGAGAGACAGAGAGAGAGAGAGAGAGAGAGAGAGAGAGAGAGAGAGAGAGAATCTCAAGCAGTCTCCACACTCAGCACAGAGCCCAATGCGGGCTCCATCCCACAACCCTGGGATCATGACCTGAGCCGAAATCAAGAGTTGGACACTCAACTGACTGAGCCATCCAGGCACTCAGAGAACATTTTTAATTGTCCTGTTACAATTAACATATTTTTGTACAGCTATTAGATATCAAGACTGTGCTATACATTGCAAGGTTTATCTAGAGAAGCAAGGCAAAGCATAGTGGTAGTCGATCTCTCTGCTGTTAGTCGTGGCAGTTGTGTATTTAGGGAAGAAGAAGATTACAGAGGGTCTTCAAGAAGTTCTGGTGGCATTTAAGACATGTCTTGATTTTATAGATGAAAAGTGCGCACAAATTATTTGACCCTGTTCCTACTGAATCTGGACAGGTCTGTGATTGCTTTGATGAGTAGAGTATGCCACCAGTGATAACCAGGGCAGTTTTGACCTAGAGTTTTAGAGGACTGGCAGTTTCAGCTTTGGTTTCTGTGAACCCTGAGTCACCACGTGGCAGTCTGACTATCTTGCTAGAGAGTAAGAGGGGAGCCAAAGTAAGCCTAGCCCTCCAGCTATTCTTGTGAAGGTACCAGTCTAGTAAATAAAGATTCCTTGGATTTTCTAGATGAGCCTAGCTGCCAGCTGAATACTTTCTGGCAACCCTAGTGGATCCCATGTGTATCTCAATTCCTGACCCAGAAAATTGTGAAATGTAGTAAGGTATTTTATGTTTTAAGTCATGAGTTTAACAGTGATTTGAGTAGCAGTAGATAATTGGAATAGAAGCCAATATAAAAGTGTGATCTAAAAGGAAAGAAAATGTTTCAGTTGTATAGATTAGTCCTCAGGGAGGACAGAGCTTATAATGTGAATCCCTTGTGATGCAAATCTTTCGCTTAATTTACAGTAACAGAGAGCCATTCTTTCCTACATATTTTTGTGCTATACCCACACACTTGTTACAGAGCAAACACAAACCCTAACAGAATCATCTAGGAATAAATGACAATATTCGGCCTGAAACAATTAGGTGTTTTTAGGTAGCTTCAATCTTAATGCAGAGTATGATGATTACAGCTTAACTCAGCCTGGGACTTGCATCCTAAATATTAGGAGAAGACAGGAGATCAGCTAGTACAATTTCCTTACTTTATATTTAAAAAACTGTGTCTGAGAGAGATTGAGCATTTTGGCTAAGGACTCATGAATGATTGTGTCAGAATCTGGAATAGACCTTTGGCTTCCTAACCCTTCTTCTGGAGCCTATTACTACACTACATTGCAAACCATCAGCTCATGCAAATGTGTGTGCGCACAGACACATAGGCACAAAAACATGACTGGGCTTTAAAATTTGAGAACTCAATCATTTTAGTACTATGCAACAATCCGATTTCTAGGACCAAATAATTGTTAAATGTTTTTTTAATGTTTATTTATTTACTTTTGAGAGACAGAGAGAGAGCACAAGCAGGGGAGGGACAGAAAGAGAGAGACACACAGAATCGGAAGCAGGCTCCAGGCTATGAGCTGTCAGCATAGAGCCCTACGCGGGGCTCAAACCCACAGACCATGAGATCATGACCCGGGCTAAAGTTGAATGCTTAACCGACTGGGCCAGCCAGGCACCCCTAGAACCAAATAATCATTTTAACTACCAGCATATACAGTGGTGTACTTGTAAATGTTTAACAACCGGCTCTTTGAAAAATGAAGAAAAGTCCTAATTTGTAGTATTTGCTGATTCTGTAGTGTAGATAATCCCACTGTGACCAAATTCAAGCTACCCAACATGAACTTGGGAATTAGAAGAGATCTGCCAAATCAGCTTTCTGAGCCAGTATAAGCCAGCTGTAGCACATTAATGATTATACCACTTTAAGGAAAGCCAACATAAAAAGAGACCTATTTGAAGTGATTAATCACAAAAGATTCTTTACAAAATACATCACTGCACCACTTCTTTAAAGAGCTGGAACTTTTAAGTGCATTAAAATATTATTTGGGAAGAAATATTTCAATTTACTTATAACTTATAAGCAATGAAACATTGCCCCAAACAACATTTATAGCCATTATGGACAATACTTTGAAGAGCTGGAACTTTTAAATGCATTGAAATATTATTTGGGAAGCAACATTTCATTTTTTTTTTATATAACTAATAAGCAGTGAAACATTGCCCCAAACAACATTTATAGCCATTGTGGACAATACACCAAATATTGCCCATGCCCCTTACATTTTCAAGACATTCTTGTAGTTGTGTTGGACCCAGGCAACAAGTTTAGGTCAAGGGCTCATGAGTGGAAGTGATACCAAGGACACAGGTAGTTAAAGACTATGAGTTCTTCATGTTTTGTCATGACACAAAAGCCTTGGAAGCTACAGGTTGAAATGGTGACATCACGAGATGAAGGGAGCCTGAATTCTTGAATCGCCAGATGGAAGTCAACTCTGCCGACCCTCTGCAGACTTTGCAAGAACAAGAAGTCATTAAAAAAAACTTTTTTTTAACGTTTATTTATTATTGAGAGACAGAGAGAGACAGAGCATGAGCACGGGAGAGGCAGAGAGAGAGGGAGACACCGAATCTGAAGCAGGCTCCAGGCTCCGAGCTGTCAGCACAGAGCCCAACGCAGGGCTTGAACTCACGAACCAAGATCATGACCTGAGCTGAAGTCAGACACTTAACCAACTGAGCCACCCAGGCGCCCCTGGAATAAGAAGTCATTTTATCTGTGTATGAAACCACTGAGATTTGGAGGTTTGTTACCACACCACAGCAAGAATTATCTTGACTAACAGAGTTATAAAAGCAATTTCATATATTTGAACTGATGGAAACAATGAAGAGCTATAACTTAGAGGAGAATGGAAACAGGACAGAAAGTAGGAGAGAGTTTCCAGCTTCTCATTAAGCAGCAACTGTTTCTGATTATAAGCTTCTGGTGCCCTTTTAATATAGGAGTAATGCTCCCTAGACTATTAGGATACCTCTAATAGAGAGCATTGATTTTCATTGATTTTCATTTCAGTTGAAATTATAACAACAATATTTCTACGTCCCTTTTAGAGCTAGCAAATAATTTTCATGCCTTATATTAATGACTTCATTTATTTATTTGTTCATTAAGCAACCATTTAATGAGTGCTTGTGATATTACAGTATGAGACGCTAGAAATATAATGGTAAGAAAAGACAGCACAGGCCCTGCCCTCATGGAAGTTCTAAGGCTGGGGTTTACACAGTTATTAATCAAATTATCTAACAATGTTAAGGGTCTCAGAGTAAAAGTATAGCATGCTGTAAAAATGTGACAGGGGCATCTTATTTGGATGTGTTTGCAGTCAAAGTGGAAGGGAAGTGATACTCTTTCCCCTGACGAAGTGATATTTGAATCAAAATCTGAAGGATAAATGAGTTAAAATGAAGAGGGAAGTTTCTTCTTGCTGCTTTAACACATTACCACGAACAATTGCAGGAATAAATAAACATAATTTATTATCTCATAATTCTGGAGTCCAGAAGTCTAGAATGGGTCAGCACGGCTTCATTCCTTCTGAATGAATTCCTTTGCTCTCTAGGACAAAATCTGCTTAAGGAAAAGATTGCCTTTTGTTGATTCTAGAGACTGCCACATGCCTTGACTCATGGCCCTCATTTAGTGATGGCATCTCTCTGAGCTCTGTTTCTGTGGTTATATCTCCTTCGCTCTGATTCCAAATTTCTTCCCTCCCATTTGATTACATCGACCCACATGGATAATCCAAGATAATCGTCCCTTCTCATGATCCTTAACTTAATCACATTTGCAATGTGCTATTGTCATGTAGAGTAGCATACTCACAGGTTTGGGGCATTAGGACATGGACATCTTTGGGGGCCGTTATTTTGTCTACCACATAGTACAAGACATTGGAAACAAGATTTATTAAAGTGCTGAAATAGAAGGACATGTTGCATTGGAAATACAGGATGAAGCTTCTGTGACTAGTGTCAGAGTAAAGGGAGCACAATAATGTGACATTGGCCTAAAGAGAGAGGTCAGGGCTGGGCCCTGCAGAAACCTGTTGTTTTAGTCGGCCCAGGCTATCCTAACAAAAACCATTGACTGGGTGCCTTAAATAACACGTTTATTTCTCATAGCGCTGGACACTGGGGAGCCGAGATCAAGGTGCTGGCCAATTTGGCTCCTGGTGAGAATGGTCTCCCTGGTTTGCAGACAGCCATTTTCTTGCTGTGGTCTCACATACAGAGAGACGGCAAGAACAAGCTATCTGGTATCTTCTTATAGGGGAACTAACCCCATCATGAGAGCTCTACCCTCATGATGTCACCTAAACCTAAATAATTCCCAATCCCCTAACATTGGGGATTAGCACTTCGACATATGAATTTGGGGAGGACATAATTCAGTGCATAGAACCTGTAGACTATTTCAAAGGTTTGGGTATATAATTATCATGGGAGTACTGGCAACCATCTTTATTTATCAAGAAAAAAAATCTATCAAGAAAAGATCACCTACGGGGACTTTCATCATTGTTTCTAACCCTGAGGTGCTGTGGAATTCAAAATGTGCCAATAAAAATTCACAATAACTTAATCTCATAAAATGGAGATAATAATCGTACCTGCTACACAGAGTTGGTATAAAAAAATTCATGGAATCACTTACAATAGTCTCTCGGAAACATATAAAGCACTCCATAAATATTAGCTACTATACCTAACTGTGCAAAATCAAATCTTCTGGTATTAAGAGAAAGAGCAATGTTATGGTTTCCCAACCCCATGAGGTTTCAAATGAAAGATGAGTGAGATGAGGTGAATGGGGGATGAGGAAGCTACACAACAATTCAGATTAAAAATGAAATGGCAGGCTAGAGAGTACAAAAAGAAAAAAACAAACAAAGTGGCTATCTAGTTGTATTTCCTGGTGAATCTAGTTCAAATGGAAAGGCAGATTGAGTGCATAAAAGAACAAATGAAGCACAGTTTGCAAATCTCTGGGAATTCTGAGATGTCTTAGGCTTCCCCTGATGGAGCTGAAAATCATAGCAAGCAGAATGCCGGAAGTGTGGTGTATTATCAAAGGACAGGGAGCCACTTATTCAAGCTAAACACTTAGTGCTGTCATGCTGATGTGACCAAGAATGACACTCGGGCACAGATATGGGGCCATTTTTGTCAGGATAAATACTCCACTCAGTAATTTAATATAATGGGTTGAGTCTGCTAAGGCATATAGACATTGTTTGAAGTTGGTCTGGAATGACAACTTTTCTACGCAACCTGTAAGGAGTGTTGTATTCTAGTAACTAGGAGGTACAGCTTACTCAAAGTTATTTGAATTTACACCATCTTGAGTTGGGTTTCCCCAGAGTGGACACTGAGATAAGGATTTGAGTATAATAGCTTATTTAGGATGTGACCCCAGGAGGCACGAGCACTGTAGGAGTGTGGACAAGTGAGACAGAGAAAGGAAAGCAGACAGTATGGGGTGAGCTAAGAAGCAGGTTAATGCCAAGGGCAACTGGGATCCAGTTCTCCTAGAGACCTGGAGGAGATGGCATAGCAACGTACTTAGAGCTGCCTGCTCACCAAAGGTGAAGACCCTGGGGTACTTATACTCCAACTCGCGTCTATCATTGGCTAATGACTGCTTGGGGGAGGAAGCGTCAGTATCTGAGAACCAAATCTGCTCTTCCAGTCAGAGAAAGCCCTCATGGTGTGCTTTCAGTGGAAACTGTAGGCAAGCATAGGACAGAAAGTGTCAAGAGGATATGGGTATCTACTGTGTGTATCTCAAACTTAACAAAATCTTGGCATCAATGAAATGTATTGAAATGTACATATCATGACTCAAATGTTGTGATCAATTCCCTCTTGCTTACCCAAGGATACCACTCTAAGGTTTTTTTCCCCTGTCTTATGTATCATCAAAGTTTCCCTCTGAACTGGATTTATTTTTGCATCATTATAAAAACATCCTCTGCCTTCCTCCCCACTGTGTCCACTTCTTCTTCTACTTGATTCCTGATGTCTCTCTTTCCTTTTATAGCAAGCTCATCGAAAAATATCATTTTGTACTCAATGCTTATAATTCTTTTTCTTCCATTATTTCTGGAATCAATTAGAAATGTATTTTTGCCCTAGTCTTTACACAAAATAGATAATGACAAGGCCGCCAATAACTTTCATGATAATAAACTCAATTATCAATTCTCAGCCCTTATTTTATCAACAGTATCTGACACAGTTGTATACTCCCTCCTTTTATGATAAACTTTTTTTCCCACTGGAACATCACATTCTCTTAGTTTTCTGCCCATCTAATTGATGTTCCTTATGTGTTTCTTTTGCTGAACCTTTTCCAGTTCCTCCTTATCTCCTTGACTTCCATATTTTGAAAGCCCTCACCCCAATCTCAGCCCTTGGACCTCTTCTCTTTTCCATCTGCCCTTTGATGATATCAACTGGTCGAATGACCTCAATCTGGGTACTCATGATTCCCAATTTATATTTTCAGCCCAGACTTTTCCATTCTAGTGGTTCTTACCCCAGGACAATTGTGACCCCTACTCTGACCCTAAGGGATATTTAGCAATGACTAGCTATATTTTGATTGTCACAACTGGGGGAATTGGTGCTACTTGCATCTAGTGTGTAGCAACCAGGGATGCTGCTAAACATCTAACAATGCACAGAACATCTCCCCACAACAAAGAATTATCCAGTCCCAAATGTCAGTGGTGCTGATATGGAGAAACCCTATTCCATTTTCATATAAACAACTGCACATTTAACATATCTGCATGAATGTCTAATGGACATCTCAAACTTAACATCTTCAGAAGTTAGTTCTGACCAACACCCCCAAACCTGTCCTATTTGCATCCTTTTACGGTTTAATTAATGGCAACTCTGCCCTTATGGTTGCTTAAGCCAACAGTGTTGGAATCATCCTTGACAACTTTCTCCACCTCTGACATCCAGTCCATCAGCAAACTGTGCTCAATTTTGAAATCTCCTCACCTTAGCATTATTATCCAGGTTCTAACCAGTAACATCTGTTATATTATGTTATCAATCTACTGAATTATTGCTTTCATTTCCAATGTGTTCCCCTGTTTCCAAGTCTCCTATAGTCTATCCACAACCCAGAAGCCAATGATCCACTTAAAATACATGTCATGTCACACTCTGCTCAAAACTATCCAAGGACTTTCTGTATCACATAGAATAAAAGTCAACGTCCTTTAAATGATCTAAATGCCTTACTTGATTCATCTTTCTTTTACTGATTTTAACCCCATTACTCTTGTCCTCACTCAGCCACACATACTTCCCACTTTGCTCTTCTGTGAGGATAACAGATGTGCTCCCACTTCTGGGCTGTTGCACTTGCTGTTTTCCCAGACTATTCATTGCTCCTCCTTTACCTCCTTGTAGGCTCTACACAGATGTCCTCTTCTCAGGAAGGACTTCTTCCAACATCCAATTTAAAATTGTACCCCCTTTTCTCTCCAACACACCCTGTCTTCCCCTCATTGTGTAGTTTTTTTCCATCACTATATTGATCAGTTTCCAGCATGTTACATATTTTACTTATTTTTCTCATTTATTGTCTGTCTCCTTCTTATATGATATCAGTTCCATGAGGTCAGGAAATTTGTTTTGTATACTGATGTATCCACAGTGCCTAGAATAGTGTCTAGTATGAAGCAAGTTTTCAGTATTTGTTGAATAAGTGAATTAGTGAACAAAAACATACAGCTGTCTTTGTTTTCTATAACTGATGTAATTTACTTTTTGCTCCTATTCTCAGTCATGGCAGGGAAAATAAAGAATAATGTAAATATGTTAAGTCAGTCTTATTGGCAAGACATAGAATAACAAGAAGTCCTATACATTCCTTATGAGAGCACAATTTGGCAAAAACATTTTAGGAAAGAACTAGGTATTATCTGATAAAAGGCAAAGATTAACATATCCTACAATCCAGCAATTCCACTCCTAGGTATATACTCTAGAGTTGAGAAATTCTTGTCCCTGTATGAAGCAAATTTTTTCATAACAAACCCCAAAGATAATCTAAATAGACACAGACAGAAGAGTGGATAACTAACTTCAGGTGTAATAAAACATGAATGAATTATAGCTACATACAGCAATGTGAATGAATCTCAAAATAATATTGAGAAACAACAGCAAATCGTTCATACTGATTTCAGAGTTTGTTGGGAGGACTTCTCTGAAAATGAGGGAGCTGGCAGGTGCCATTTTACTCCCCTATCCTCAAGCATAAGCACAGAGACACCTGCAGGAGGTAGGGCTGCACGGACACTTGCTAACCCGCTAGCAATGCACCATGCCCGCGAGCTCTCCTAAGGACTCACCCACTCCAAGCCTGCTAGCCTCAGGCCTGGGCTCGGGGCAATTTTGTTAAAGTCCTGAGGGGAGGGTGCACAGCTTCCACCACATGCTGATTCATTGCACTGCGCACAGCTGCACACCCATGGCCACCCTGGCATGCATCCTCCAGCTACCGCAGTGCTTCAGGGAATCACACATAGGACTAAAGGCCCAGTTCAAATTTGGCTATCATCATCACCCTGTTCCCAATGTCCCCAGTGGGCATACCCCCCCCCCCAGGGCTGCCCTGATTGTGTCCTGATAACACCACAGAGAGCAAGCAAAAACCACAACAGGCAGAGAGTCAGTGCAGATGACTGAACTGAAAAGAAAAGTGACTGAGACACAACAGCAAGGCATAAACAACACAATAGGATATTCTCCTGAAGTGCCAGGTTCTGGTGAACAGGAGACCCTGAACTGCAGGGCACTCCATGACCTCTTCTGCACAAAGTCAGTACTTTCAAGAGCAGAAGACACAGATGACTTTCTTAAGACACAGAACAGGTACAGAGAGGCAGAGAAAAAAGGAGATAAGTTTATCTCAAATGAAAGAGCAGGACAAGGCCACAGTCAGAGATCAAATCAAAATAGATGTAAGTAACATGCCTGATAGAGAATTTAAAGCAATGATCTTAAGGATACTCACTGGACTTGAGAAAAACTGGGAGGCATGATGACACCCTTCTCATAGAGATAAGGAATAGCATAGCAGAGATAAAGGGCACAATAAATGAAATGAGATACACACCTGATGGAGTAAACAGCGGTATGGAAGAAGCACAGGAACAAATTAGTGACCTGAAAAGTATCAAGCTGAATAAAAAGAAAGAAAAAAAATCATGCAAAATAAGAATAGACTTAGGAAACTCAGTGACTCCATCTAATGTAATAACATTCGTATTGGAGGAGTCCCAGAAGAAGAAGAGAGAGAAAGGGGGTAGAAAATGCATTTGAAGAAATAATAGCTGAAAACTCCCCAAATCTGAGGAAGGAAACAGATATCCAGCTCCAGGAGGCACAGAAAAGTCTGAACAGAATCAACAAAAGCAGACCAACACCAAGACATATTGTAATTAAATTTGCAAAATATACTGAGACGGGAAAATAATTTTTTTAAAGCAGCAAGACAAAAGAAGTCATTAACTTACAAAGGAAAACCCATAAGGCTAGCAGGAGATTTTTCAACAGAAACTTTACAAGCCAGAAGAGAGTTGCATGATATATTCAAAGTGCTGAATGAGAAAAATCTGTAGACAAGAATACTCTATACGGCAAGGCTGTCACTCAGAACAGAAGAGGTATAGAGTTTCTCAGGCAAACAAAAGCTAAAGGAATTTGTGACCACTAAACCAACTCTACAGGAAATATTAAAGGGGACACTTGCAGAGAAAAAGGAGAGACAAAAGTGACAGTACGGAGGTAGGAAACACAAAAAACAGTATAAATGAATGTTTCTGCAAAAAAATCTGTCAAGCAACTTACAAAAACAAGATATAAATTATAATAACATATACCTAAAATGTGGCAAGGGCAGGAGAAAACAAAGGGTTTGAACTTGAAGGACCATCAACTTCATATAGACTGCTATGCAGAAAAGCTTATATACAAAGCTAATGGTAACTAACCATATATCAAAATCCACCAACAAATATGCAAAGAATAAAGAGAAAGAAATCCAAATATATCACTAAAGAAAATCAGCAAAACATGAAAGACAAGATCAGAGAAAATCTTCAGAAACAACCACAACACAAGTAATAAAATGACAATACATACATATCTATCAATAATTATTTTGAATGTAAATGGACTAAGCAAAACACATAGGGTGACAGAATAGATAAAGAAATAAGACCCATCTATGTGTTGCTTACAAGAGTCCCATTTTAGACCTAAAGACACCTGCTGGTTGAAAGTGAGAGGATGGAGAAACATCCATCATGCAACTGGATGTCAAAAAAAAAAAAAAAAAAAAAAAGCTGAAACAGCAATACTTTTATCAGACAAAATAGACTTTAAAATAAAGACTGTAACAAGAGACAAAGATGGACACTATGTAATAATAAAGGGGATAATCCAACAAGAAGACATAACAGTTGTAAATATTTATATAAACAACACAGGAACACCCAAATACATAAAACAGTTAATAATAAACACAAAGGAACTAATTGATAATAATACAATAATAGTAGGGGACATTAACATCCCACTGACATCAATGGACAGGCCATCTAAACAGAAAATCAACAAGGAAACAATGGCTTTGTATGACACCCTGTACCAGATGGATTTAACACATACATTCAGAGCATTTCATCCTAAAATAGCAGAATACACATTCTTTTCAAGTGCACACAGGGCATTCTCCAGAACAGATTACTTTTAGCCCACAAAACAAGTCTCAACAAATTCAAGAAATTCAAAATCAAACCATGCATCTTTTCTGAGTGCAATGCTATGAAATTAGAAGTCAACCAAACAAACAATATGGAAAGACCACAAATACATGGATGTTAAATAACATGCTACTAGACAATTAATGTGTCAACCAGGAAATAAAAAAAGAAATTAAAAAGTACACGGAAGCAAATGAAAATGAAAACACAACTCTCCAAACATCTGGGGTACAGTAAAAGTGGTTCTAAGAGGGAATTTTAGAGCAATACAGGTCTACCTCAAGAAGCAAGAGAAATCCCAAACAATCTAACCTTACACCTAAAGGAGCTAGAAAAAGAACAGTAAACAAAACTTAAAACCAGGAGAAGGAAGAAAATAATAAAGATTAGAGCAGGAAAAAATGATATAGAAACTAAAAAAAAAACAAAAAAACAAAAAACAAAAACCAATAGACCTGAGCCCAAATCAAGAGTTGAATACTTAAGTGACTGAGCCACCCAGGTCCCCTAAGAATTCTAAAATTTATATGGAACCACCACAGACCCGAATAGCCAAAGCAATCTTGATAAAGGAAAGAAAAGCTGGAGGTATTACAATTCTGGGCTTCAAGTGGTAGTAATCTAAACAATATGGTATTGGCACAAAAAATAGACACAGATCAATAGAACAGAATAGACAGCCCAGAAATAAACCTACAACTGTATGGTGAATTAATGTTTGACAGAGCAAGAAAGAATATCCAATGGGAAAAAGACAGTGTCTTCAAAAAATGGTGTTGGGAAAACTGGACAGTATGCAAAAGAATGAAACTGGACCACTTTCTAATACCATACACAAAAATTAACTCAAAATGGAATAAAGACCTAAATGTGAGACATAAAACTATAAAAATCCTGGAAGAGAACATAGGCAGTAACCTCTCTGATACTCACCATTGCAAGAGTTTTCCAGATATATCTCCAGAAGCAAGGAAAGCAAAAGCAAAAATAAACTGTTGGGAGTACATCAAAATAAAAAGCTTATGCACAGAAATGGAAATAATTAACAAAGTTTAACAACGACAACCTGTGAAATGGGAGAAGATATTTGTAAATGACATATCTGATAAAGGGCTAGTATCTAAAACATATAAAGAACTGATACAACCCAACACCCAAAACCCAAATAATCCAATTAAAAAATGCCAGAAGACATGAACAGATATTTCTCCAAAGAAGATATCCAGATGGCTGACATATACACGAAGAGACGCTCATCATCAGTTATCATCAGGGAAATGCAAATCAAAACTACAACGAGATATCACCTTACACCTGTCAGAATGGCTAAAATCAACAACACAAGAAACAGTAGGTGTTGGTGAGGATGTTGAGAAAAAGGAACATTTGTGCACTCTTGGTAGGAATGCAAACTGGTGCAGCCACTGTGGAAAGCAGGATGGAGGTTCCCCAAAAAGTTAAAAATAGAACTATCTTATGATCCAATAGTGGCACTACCGGGGATTTATATAAAAAATTCAAGAATACTAATTCAAAGGGATACATGCATCCCAGTGTTTATAGCAGCATTATTCACAACAGACAAGACATGGAAGCAACCCAAGTGTCCATGGACTGATGAATGGATAAAGAATGAAATCTTGCCATTTGCAATGACATGAATGGAGCTAGAGAGTATAATGCTAGGCAAAATAAGTCAGTCAGGGAAAGACAAATGCCGTAATATTTTACTCATATGAAAAGAAACTTATGTTAAGAAACAAAACAAACAAAGGAAAAAAATAGAGAGAGACCAATAAACAGACTCTAGCTATAGAGAACAATCTGACGGGTACCTGTAGGGAGGTGGTGGCGGGACGGGTGAAATAGGTGATGGGGATTAAGGAGTGGACTTGTCACGATGAGCAATGGGTGATGTATGGAAGTGTTGAATCACTATATTGTACACCTGAAATTAATATAACACTGTTAACTAACTAGAATTAAAATAAAAACTAAAAAAAAAGAAGCCATCAAACTGGTTGATGTATCCAAAAAAGATGGCTTTCTGTAGCTCAGAGCAGGGCAGATGATGTTAGAGAATGGATGTTGAGGGGCGAGCAGAGAGTATCAAACAGAGATGATCATTGTGCTTGCTGTATTGGGTTTAATCCACTATCTTCAAAATTCCTAAGGAAATATAATACTAAATAATTTTACGATTTGTTTTCTCCTATCTATCTATCTATGCATAGGAAGAGTGACCAAATGACTTGTCAGACCTTGCTTTTAGTAGTTCAGTCTTGCCATTAACATTTAATTAAAGATTAATCAAAGATTAGTAGTTTAGTTAAAGATTCATAGTTTGCATAGAGAAAGGTGGTAATTTTCAAGTTCAGAAAAGCAAGAGGTAACTCTGTCAGTTTTTATCCAGTAGACTCTAGGAGCACAAGTTTCCAGTCAGTGGCACTCCAGTGAATTCTGTCATGAATCTGAACCACTTGGTTCAGATAGATCAGCCCTTGACAGACCTGTCTCCATTTATTGTTGAGGCCCATAAGTGCCCCAGATAAAGGTCTCTGACTATAACTCCACATCCCAAGACTCTCTCTGGACTTCACCTCCTTTCTGCTTGAACCTTAAAATCCCCCTTTGCTTCAGCCATGATTTTCCTTTGGACTCTTGGGATCTTGAATAACTCACATCCTTCTCTCTCTACTTGCTTTATACAATAGACTCTGGGTCAACTCTGCTACATTCCAGTGCTCATTCCTGATTCTCAGAGCTTACATTCTGGAAATGATGCCGTGTTCAGAGCCCCACAGCCCACCTGCCTGGCATGAGCATTTAGAAGACATAGAAGAGAGTAAGTCCACTACTTCATGGATAAAAGACCATTTAAAGCTCTTCAACTCTTCTTATTCTTTTTACAAACTTTTAAAATGTTTATTTATTTTTGAGAGAGAGAGAGAGAGAGAGAGAGAGAGAGCGAGCAAATGGGGAAGGGACAGAGAGAGGAGACGCAGAATCCAAAGCAGGCTCCAGGCTCTGAGCTGTCAGCACAGAGCCCGATGTGGGGCTCAAACTCAGCAACTATGAGATCATGACCTGAGCTGAAGTTGGACGCTTAACTGACTGAGTCACCCAGGCACCCCAACTTTTGTTATTCTAGGTCTATGATCTCCAAGAAAATTCCAGATGAGTTTTGTAAGTCCCTTGTGCTTGGGAAAGCTGACATAAGGATTTTGATCACAAACAACTAACTGGGCCACTCATATATATTTCCATCTGTTTGGATGTAGTTAATTTATTCAGTTTCTAGGGACTGATTAATTCTGAGAAAAATGGTAAAGCTAAATTTCTGAATGTATACCACTGATCAGAGTTTGCTCTTCAGATTCCAGTGCTTTTTGAGCATTAGCCTGCCAACCGTCTTACCTCTCCCATCAAGATTTCTGCATGTATGGGGGTTTCTCTTAGTTTGTAACTTGCTGTCCTCCAGTCTGCCTTCTTCCAACTTGTTGACTTTGATGATGTGTTCTTTGCAGCTTAGAAGATAGGGATGTTTAGGTAGCGTAAATGACTATTATGTCATGATCGAAGAGGATGCTGTACAGATTGGTACAGCAGGATAAATCCATATTGCACCACTTACGATACAGTATTGGAATTCTGCCTTCATAATTAGACATCAACTGAAACTTGGGAGGAAGAAAAACATAAGGAGTGATTATAGAGGGATTGGTTTTCTGTGAGGAAGTGATGAAGTCTCAGGTAGTCGAAAATAGTGCTCTGTTGGTGCTACCAGATGCACCTTTCAGGTGCCAGTTGGGACCAAAGAATGAGACTTATAGTTTTCGATATGGTTTTCTGTCAATTAAATTTGCTCATACCAACCAAACACTGACTAAAGTATGCTTTCCTTTTTTTTTTTGAAAGCTTCTGTGCCTATTGGCCTCTCAGGTTTTCCCATGGTCTTCAGAGTCTCTCCCGATCATTTTTTAAAATCTTGTATCTTCAGTTCTGTGAATTTTAGTATCTGAATCTGGCCTTGCTCTGACTCTGCTTTTCTCACATCTTACCAAAGCTCTCCTGTTTTTTGACTTCTTCCTGTTTGCCATCTGATAGTGATTTATTATTTAGACTTTGATACTAATAATTCATGGATAACTAGTTCTAAGGCAACGGTGGAAACAGTTTTTACAAACAGACTTACAATGACAAATCTAACTTCTAGTCCAGTATTCTAGCATCAAGCATGCAATTGGGGTCTACGAATATTAGTTGAATGAATAAATAAATAAATGAATCAAAGGTAGTCTTTATGCTTCCATAAAATGCACAAAACCCACACATTTTTAGCAACAATCATATATTTTTATAACATAATTACCAGCCATTTTACCTGGAAAAGAGAGAGCAAATGTGTATGTGTGGATATTTTTGGTATGTTTGAAAACGAAGCATAGCACATACAAAGCAGAACAATAGGTAACACAGCCATCTGCAAGACAGTGCAAAAAAAAAAGGTGTTATCAGATTTAATGTACAAATGGTAAACATTCAGTAAAACATTTTAGTAAATCTCAGAGACTCATAAATAAGAAAGCATAATCTACATTCAAATTGTGTAAATAATGCTGCACTTCACATTTAAGATTTTGAGGTCAGTTTATAACTCTACGCTAAGGAATGGGTACCCGCCATCTTCAAGATTCAGGTTTTTTAATAAAGTTTTTTTTGAGAGAGAGAGAGTGGGGGAGGGGCAGAGAGGTAGAGGGAGGGAGAGAATCCTAAGCAGGCTCCATGCTGTCAGTGCAGAGCCCAATGCGAGGCTCAAACCCATGAGTCCTGAGATCATGAGCCCTGAGACGAAACCAAGAGTCAGGTGCTTAACCAACTGAGCCACCTAGGTGCCCCCAAGATTCACATTTTTTATGGCAGAAATTCCAAGAAGAGAAACAAGTACAGATTTAATTTTTGGCCCTGTTTTTCTTTTAGTTCTAGAATAATTTATCCCATGGGGATAAAAAGGAGTTAAGACTTCCCTTCTTCCATGTTTTCCTGCAATTAGGCTATCGCAAATGTGTGTCTGAGTGGCTATCATCCTTTTTGTGCCCATGAAGATACCACAGCATTTCTCCCTGCTGAGCAAGGACCAATCAACACAGATTTCCAGGTAGCTTTTTGGTCGATCTTACCTGGTATCCCCAAACTTAGGTCATTCCTTACGTGAGGAAAAAAATCATTTGCCAAGTACCAGTCTCCATCTCATGGCATATTTATGATAAAGGGGACTTTTATCTCCCAGAGGGCCATTTTAACAATGTTTCCCAGTTTACAGGACTTCCATTGGGGCCTATGAAGAGTTTCCTTTGTTTGGGGGTGCCTTAGTCACTGATGATGTCTCAAGTCTGAAGTCGTTCTTGGCTCCTTTGAGGCCTGGAGTGGAAATAGCTACATATGGTGGGAAAGCAGCATATGGAGCATCCAGTTGCCTTGACAGAGTTTTACCTGGGCCCACACATGTGCCCACTTCCCTTCCTTTTTCTCCAAAATGTATTCCTACCCTCTAACTTGCCAGTGATTCTCTAGGATGCAAGCTTCCCAAGGGCTATGGCCACGTCAGTCCTGTTCACCACTAAATGCTCAATTCCTAGAAGTGTCTGGAATAGTGTATGTGCTCAATGATGACAATGGAAGGAAAGGAGGGAAGGAGGGAAAGAATGAGGGAAGGAAGGAGGGAAGGAAGGAAAGAAGGAAGGGAGGGAGGGAGGGAGGGAGGGAGGAAAGAAGGAGACAGCTTGGATGATTATCCACTCTTGGTGCCCTACTTATCTGGTTTGTACATTCTAGCTTTGTGTGCCATCATTGTTTGAATATGATTCCACATCCCCTTTCCCTGCCCCTGAATTGTTTCTGCTGATGTCTGTTTGACTCCTTTTGGTACTTGATTTCTGTTTCAGTGGCCATATGTATTCTCTTAGCATTCTAGGGACTATGTTTTGTTTTTTCTGCCATCAAGAAAATTTATTAATTAGATGATTTCTACCTATAGTAACAAAAATCCTGACTCAACTGCTTTAAACAAAAGGAATTATTTCACATAGCATGAATTCCAAAGACAAAGCAACTCCAGATAGAATATAATTAGGACTCTGACTCTGCTTCTTGGGATTTCTTGTGGCTCTGCCCTCTTTGTGTTGACTCTTCCTTCCAATATTTCCTCTCATTGTTGTAAGATGACTATACCAGTTCCAGCATCTCACCTAGACATGAAAAAATTCAGGGGCTGAAAATAAGCTGGCTTTTCCTTTGTCTCTAAAGTCCTCTAGCTGACTCTCTATCATGTCTTATTCGTCATATCTGAGCTAACTGCTCACGCTAGAACAAGAATGCCATAATTGATCTAGAGTAGTTAGGATCCCTTCCTTGGGGTGATATGAGCCAGCCCATGATGCCAGGGAGGGGGGTGGGAACTTCAGGAAAACTGAAGTCATGTTAACAAGGAAGAAGGCAATAGCTATTGAGAAGATAATGGTCTTAGTTTGGGTTACCCTAGAAGCAGATCCTAAAACAATGTGTAAGTTGTGTGTTTAGGAGATGAAACTAGGAAGCATAAGGGAAGTAGGAAAGTGAGAGAAGGAAGGAAGCTAGCTAATAAAGGGTACACTATAAATCAAGTTACAAGAATGGGCAACTGAAGATTAATTCAGCAGGGGAATCCTGGGAGTCAGTGTAGACACTTCTCAGAGTTATCCCAACCAAGTTGTCCCATTTGTCTGACAACTGCCATCTGCCATTGGCTTAGGGTTCCTCCCAGTTGTATTAACCCCCGCAGCACTTCCAGCCTGCTACCCAACTCTCCTCTGGCACAGAGTCACAGGTGCTTTTGGTAAGACAAATCCTACAGGATATGGGCGGAGCACTGACAGCATCTGCTACAGCAAACAGCAGGCTTTGCTACTAACATGAACTATTTAAATTTGTGAGTCCACCTTCAGACTTTTAGAACAACAATGCCATCCCCAGACTAATTTAAAATAAATGTAATCTTCACCATACCATCATACCATGTGCCTTATACAACACAAACAGTTGTTCCAACCGAGCAGAAGAGATTTTCAGAATGAATTCCATGTTCTTGATTACCCTTGAGACTCAAATGTCAACTTGGAAACCAGAAGTGGCAGGGGTAGGCCTGTGGGGAAGTCTGCTTCAGATTTTTTTTCTATGTTAAGTTACTTTTTATAATGCCATATATTTTTTTAACAAGGCATAATATTTTCAGAAGAAATATCTTTTTAAATAGGAATGAATTATGTAGCTCTAAGATCTTTTAAAAAGTCACTTAAAAAAAACCCACCTTCTTTTAGAGCAGCTTAATGTTTGCAAAAACATTTAGGGGAAGATACAGAGATTTCCCAGATACACCAGACCCATATATGCATAGACTCTCCTGGGATCAGAATCCCTCTCAGAGTGGTAAATTTGTTACAATTGATGACCCACATTGATATGTCATAACCACCCAAGTTCCATAATATACATTATGGTTCACATTATGGTTCATTTTTTCTGTTGTACATTCTATGGGTTTGGAAAATATATAATAACACGTATCCATTATTATAGTAACAGAGTACTTTCACTTGCCAAAAAAAAAAAATCCTCTATTCATCTCCTACCCCCAACTCAGCCCCTGGCAATCTGATATTTTTACTGTCTCCATAATTTTGTCTTTTCCAGAATGTCATATAGTTGGAATCACACTATACCTTTGTCATATTTTTTCACATAGTAATAAACATTTATGGTTTTTCCATATCTTTTCATAATCTGATAGATCATTTTTTTAAATTGCTGAATAATATTCCAATATCCAATATCCAATATCAAATATTCCAATATCCAATATCCAATATCCAATATCCAATATCCAATATTCCAATATCACAGTTCATTTATTAAAAGACATTTTGGTTGCTTCCACATTTTGGTGATTATGAATTATGCTGCTATAAATATCCATTCACAGGTTTTTGTGTGTATCTAAGTTTTCAACTATTTTGGGTAACTACCAAGGAGTATGACTACTTGATTGTATGGTAAGAGCACGCTTGGTTTTGTAAGAAACTCACCAAAATGTCTTCAAAAGTGGCTATATACCATTTTGTATTTTTACCAGCAATGAATGGGAGTTCCTGTTGTTTCACATCCTCACCAGCATTTGGTGTTGCCAGTGTTCTGGATTTTTCCCAGTCTAATATGTGTGTGATAGTATCTCATTATTTTCATTTGCATCTCCCTGATGACATATACTTTGCATACACTTATTTGTTATCTATATATCTTCTTTGGTGAGGTATCTGTTAAGGTCTTTGTGCCATTAAAAAAATTTTTGTTGTTTTTGTTGTTGTTGTTGTTGTTGTTTTACTGTTGAGTTTTAACAGTTCTTTGTATTTTGGATAAGATATGTCTTTTGCAAATATTTTCTTCCAGTCTGTCTTCTTGTCTTCTCATTCTATTGCCAGTATCTTTTACCAAGTAGCACGTTTTAATTTTAATGAAGCCCACCTTATCAATTTTTTAAAATTTTGTCTTTGGTGTTGTATCTCAAAAGTCATTGTGATACACAAGGTCATCTAGGTTTTCCCTTATGTTATCTTTCAGGAGTTTTATACTTTTGCATTTTACTTTATCTATGTTGAGTTAATTTTTGTGACAAGTGTAAGGTGTCTATCTAGATTCTCTTCCTCCCTCCCTCCCTTGCTTCCTTCCTCTCTCTCTCTCTTCTTTCTTTCTTTCTTTCTTTCTTTCTTTCTTTCTTTCTTTCTTTCTTTCTCTTTCTTTCTCTTTCTTTCTTTCTTTCTTTCTTTCTTTCTTTCTTTCTTTCTTTCTTTCTTTCTTTCTCTTTCTCTTTTTGCATGTGGATGTCCAGTTGTCCCAAAACCATTTGGTGAAAAGACTTATCTTTGCCCCATGATATTGTCTTTGTTCCTTTGTCAAAGATCAATTGACTATATTTATATAGGTCTATTTCTGGGCTCTCTATTCTGTTCCATTGTTCTATTTGTTTACTCTTCTATCAATACCACACTGTCTTGGTTACTACAGATTTACAGTAGGTCTTGAAGTTGAGTAGGGTTCGTCCTCCAACTTTTTCCCCTTTAATATCATGTCGGCTCTGTTGGATTTTTTGCCTCTCCATGTAAACTTTAAAATCCATTTGTTGATATCCACAAAATAAATGGCTGGGATTTTGGCTGGTATTGCATTGAGTCTGTAGATCAATTTGGTTAGCAACTGATATCTTAACATATTTAGTTTTCCTATTCATGAACATGAAATATTCCTCCATTTATTTTTCTTTAGATTCATTCATCAGAGTTTTATCGTTTTCTTCGTATAGGTCTTCTACGTATTTTGTTAAAATTATACTTGAGTATTTCATTTTGAGGAGTGCTAATGTAAATGGTACTGTGTTTTTAATTTCAAATCCCACTTGTTCATTGCTGGTATATAGGAAAGTGTTTCACTTTTGCATATTAACTTTGTATCCTGCAATCTTGCTGTATTCACTTATTAGTTCCAAGAGTTTCTCAGTTCCTTTGGATTTTCTATATAGACAATCATGTCATGTGCAAACAAAGATAGTTATATTTCTTCCTTCCCAATCTGCATGTCTCTCATTTTATTTTATCGTCTTATTGCATTGGCTAGAACTTCTAGTACAGTGTTGAAAAGGAGTGGTGAGAGGGGAGGTCCTTGTCTTGTAGCTGAGCTTAGTGAGAAAACTTCAAGTTTTTTACCACTAGGTATGCTGTTAGCAATAGATTCTTTTGTAGATACTCTTTAGCTAAGGAAGTTCCCTTTTCACCTTTTTTTTTTAATTAAAAAGTTCAAATAAAATATTTTTCTGGGTGGATTATAAATAATTATAAAATAAAGAGGATACACTTCTGTGTTGTGATGGGTTGAATTTTGTGTCCCCAAAATTTATATATTTAAGTCCTAATCCCCTGTACCTCAAAATGTAAACTTACTTGGAAATAGGGTCGTTTTTGATATGATTTCTTAAGGTGATGTCATACTAGAGTAGGGTGAACCTCTGCTCTAGTAGGACTGGTATGCTCGCAAAAAGAATATCTTGTGAAGGGACAGATATGCACACCATGAGAATGCCACATAAACATGAAGACAAAGATCAGGGAGATGCATCCATAAGCCAAAGAATGCCAGGAAACTGCCAGGAGGTAGGTGAGATGCATGGAACAAGTTCTCTCTCACAGCCTTCAGAAGGAAACAACACTGCCCACACCTTGATCTTGGACTTATAGTCTCCAGAACTGTGAGACAATAACTTTCTGTTCTTTAAGCCACTCAGTTTGTGGCACTTTGTTATGTCAGCTCTAGAAAACTAATATCATGTTGTGATATTTTTATGAAGACTTCCTTTTAGTATAATTACTAGTCAAGATTTCTGAGAAAGGTTGTCCCTTTAGATGTGGATGAGTGTTTGTGGTTCTGGTCTCTTAGCACCAGTAGTAAATCACAAAGATTTGGGTCATCTTATCCTGGCTGCAGGAGTGGAGGAGACAATGTGAATATATATTTCAGGAACAGTTAGACTTGCCCAGATTCATCAGGACAAAAATCACTCTAGGAAAAACATTGCTGCCATGATTACTGGAGACTTTCAATAAGTTTTTTCTTTCCTTATTATGAAACTGTATACTACTTGCCTCTTATGTGTCTGATAGTCACTTACAACCTATACATTTGCTTACTGGTCAGTTAGACTAGAGGTAGAGAAGGGATGTGAGAAGCAGAGAAAGATTCAAGTTACCTTGCCAAGAAAGTTGGGATACCGAGGGTGAGGTTTAGATGGAATTATAGTTCTAAACTTGCCAGCTCAGTTTATTTTATAAGGAGCCCTTCAACAGTTTTGCAAAAATTGTTTTAGAGTGCCCATCCAATAAGTGTTTGCAAAATGTCATGTGTGCATTACCTTGGGGAGAGAATGTGTTGTTCCAGTTTCAACGTGAACTGGAAAAAGTGATGTCAACAATAATTTGAAAATCACTTTGTCAGGCAGGATTGGCATTTTTGAAATGACATTAAAGAAGCTTTATTGCATACTTTCTTTTTATAATATTGAAATACTCTGCATCAGTCAGTGCTTTACATATCTTATTTTCAATTCTTAAAGGCAGCCAGGTGGTCATTTTTTTTTGTTATGTTATGTTGTGCTACGTTATGTTATGTTATGTTATGTTATGTTATGTTATGTTGTTATGTTACGTTACGTTACGTTACGTTACGTTACGTTACGTTACGTTACGTTACGTTATTTATTTTGAGAGAGAGACAGCATGAATTGAGGAAGGGAAGAGAGACAGAGGAAGAGAAAGAGAATCCCAAGCAGGCTCTGCAGTCAGCAGGGAGACCCATGTGGAGCGCCATGGAGATCATGACCTGAGCTGAAATTAAAAGTTGGAGGCTCAACCAGTTGAGCCACCCAGGCGCCCTGGTCATTATTATTTCTATTTTGCAAATGGCAAATGAAAGGCTCAGAGAAGTTAAGTAATTTGCCAAAGGTCACAAAGCTCATAAAGAGTGAGGACCCCTAGGGGTACCTAGGAGGCTCAGTCAGTTAAGCGTTGGATTTCAGCTCAGGTCTTGATCTCATCACTTGAGTTCGAACCCCACGTCGGGCTCTGTGCTGACAGCTTGGAGCCTGGAGCCTGCTTCCGATTCTGTGTCTCCCTCTCTCTCTGACCCTCTCCTGTTCACGCTCTGTCTCTTTCTCTCAAAAATAAATAAATTAAGGGGTGCCTGGGTGGCTCAGTTGATTAAGCGTCTGACTTTGGCTCAGGTCATGATCTCACGGTCCGTGAGTTCGAGCCCCGCCTCGGGCTCTGTGCTGACAGCTCAGAGCCTGGAGCCTGCTTCAGATTCTGTGTCTCCCTCTCTCTCTGACCCTCCCCTGTTCATGCTCAGTCTCTCTCTGTCTCAAAAAAATAAATAAACATTAAAATAATAAATAAATAAATAAATAAATATTAAAAAAATTAAAAAAAAAAAAAAGAGTGAGGACTCCTATATGATTCTGTCTTGCTCCAAAGACTGTTTTTATTCTAAGTCCTTTGCCTCTTTGCTCAATGGTAGTCTTCTCTTTAAAACCCTTCTTTCTAAAACTTTATGTTTTGTTAAAGCCAGTTGTAAGCATCTACTAGTGTAAGATTGCATTGTTACATAGTATAAGACCTATAGACAAAGTAAACTCTAAGATTCTTACCAAATTCCACGATTCTGGAGAACTGTGAGAAACCCCAGTTTTTTGCCTATCAGGGCCTTAAACAGAATGAATGGAAATGTGAGGTCTCCTGACCGGGCTCTCACCCTTATCTGTTCCCCCTTCCCTTACAGAACTTGTTTAAATTGCAGCCAAGCAACTTTGAAAAGGCATGAATAAGGTCATGTCATTCCCAGGGCGCCTCAGTGGCTCAGTCGGTTAGGTGACCGACCGACTCTTGGTTTCGGCTCAGGTAATGGTCTCGCAGTTGCAGGATCAAGCCCACATTGGGCTCGTGCTGACAGAACAGAGCCTGCTTGGGATTCTCTCTTGTCCTCTCTCTCTGCCCCTCCAATGCTTGCTCGCTCTCTCTCTCTCTCTCTCACTCTCTCAAAATAAATAAATAAAGTAAAAAAAAAAAAGCTCATGTCATTCCCTTGCTTGAAAGTTCCCAGTGGCTTTCACCTGAACCAAATCCAAGCAATTTGCCATACCCGATAAGCTTTAGAGGGTAAAAGAGAGAATCATTAGTTTATTGATAATTGGGTTAAAGGGTGTAACTGGGGTTATCTAGGGTCAAACTCTTCCTTCAAGGTTCTACCTGATCTGTCCTCTGTTTATCTCTCTGACACAGTATATTTTAAACCTCCCTTCACTTCCTCTCTTTAGCCACACTGGCCTAGTTTCTGAGCCTTGAACACATACCTGCTAGTTTCTGCCTGTAGGTGTTTGCTGTCCTTCTGACTGAAATGCTTTCCCCAGACCTTCACATGCCTCTTCCTTTCTCATGGTTCAAATCTCAATTCAAATATTTCCCCTCTTTAAAAGTGGTCATTCTTGTCCACCAGAGTTAAAGTGTCCCCTGCCTCTTCACTCATTCCCTCCCATAGCACCCTATTTTATCTTTTTCCTAGCATTTGGTGGATATTTATTTCTATTTATTCTTTTATGGGTTTAGTGTCTGAATCCCTCTACTATTAGATAAGCTCTTTGAGGACAAGGACTTTATCTTGTTCACTGTGTGGTACATAGCAGTTTCTCAAAATATAAATTTTGGTTAGCTGGCTCTTTTTAAAAAATATGGCTATTAGAATAACTTTCATGTCTGTAACAATAGCCACACTGTAAGAATAGGGACACATCTGTCCCCTCTCTACCTCTCCACGCTCACTAGTCACCCCCAGCTCCCACCATCTCTGACCTTCTGTGCCCAGGTCTCAACTTATGGGACTCTCCTCCCTGTGCATTCTTCCTTCTCCTTGTCCCAGACCTGCACGTCCACTGGAATTTCTTCACTTGTCTAGAATGTGGTCCTCATCGTATCATGGATCTCTAGTATTCCGACACTGCTCACACTTTATAACCTTTATCTGGTTAGTTATTTTCCTTCTGTTAGATCATCACCTCCATCAGGAAGATGCCATGTCTCTCTTGTTGATTTCTGTATTCTGAAACCTAAGATGCTACCCACCATGTTGTCATACTTGGCCCATGAATGAATGAACGCACAAACGTGCAGATCTCTCAATATATTTGCTTCACTCTGGCACTCTCTTCGATTTTTACATCCTTGCCTTTATCCTAAAAATATAACAGTTCCACACACCAGGCATCAGCACAGGATTTATCACCACCTCCTGATTCATTCTCAATTTCTAGATGTTAGGATATCCTGCTGTCCACAGCATCAGTGCTAAGCTAAAAATCTTCAGTCTCTTATTAGCTTTCAACATCTAATGAGTCACCACATGTGGTACTTGTTTAAAATTGTCTTGCCTTTTTCCAGTGCTTGGTGCCAGATATCTGCTCTCTTGTCCCTTGAACAGAAAGTCTCCTTATTGCCATCATTATGGTCAAAATTGGTGAATACACCTGCTGTCAGATTTTAGTGGATCTCACGGTGTGCAATCAGCTGTTGTTTGAGCTCTCTAATTTCAGCATTAGAGTACTGGGAGATCAGATTCTGCCTGCCACAGAGAATTCTTATGGCACAGAGAGACTGATGTGTGGTGCTAGATGTAAGCTACGTGCCCCAACTACCTCTGAATTAGTGCGATGCCAAAATCAAGATCACTGGCACAAATGTACACTTAACCTCAGCACTCTGTACCCCAAACGATAATGGGGAATAGGTTTTAAATGGTGAAAATTTTAGTTATTGCTTTTACTTATTTGTATTAGGGATAGAGCTGCTAATTCTTTGAGGATGTTTGTGCATACACAGAGACCATCTATCATCATTCCCATGGAGGAGCAGTATACCAAAAGCTCTGGATCAGGACTCCCTGAGATTAAATCTCAGCCTCTCCTTGTTATATGACCTAGACTAAGCGTCAGTTTGCTTGATTGCAAAATGCAGATTACAGTAGTAGACAATTTATAGACTTGTGTAGGTCATGTACTTAATACAAATAACAGGGTTTGACGTGTATTATGCGCTGTTATTATGATCATCAGTTATCGTTATCCCATTCTGCTAACTATTCAGTCAATAGAAACGGAGAAATTAAAAATCCATTAGCTGGTGGGGGGCGCACCTGGGTGGTTTAGTCGGTTAAGCATCTAACTTCAGCTCAGGTCATGATCTCAGGGTTTGTGTGTTTGAGCCCCGCACCTGGCTCTGCACTGACAGTGTGGAGCTTGCTTGGGATTCTCTCTCTCTCCCCCTCTCTCTCTGTCCCTCCCTCACTTGCTCATGAGTGTGTGCCCTCTCTCTCTCTCAAAAAAGAAATCCATTAATGGGGCATGTGGGTGGCTCATTCAGTTAAGCGTCGGACTCTTGATTTCAGCTCAGGACAGGATCTCATCATCCCACATCAGGCTCCATGCTGGGTATGGGGCCAGTTTAGGATTCTCTCTCTTCCTCTCTTACTCCCACCCCCCACCTCACTCCCTCATGCACACACATGTGTGCACTCTCTCTCTCAAAAAAATAAAAAAATAAAAACCCATTAGGTAGATTTTTTTTGGCAAAACATATTAAATTAAATTAAATTAAATTTAATTTAATTTAATTTTATATTTTTAAGTTTTATTTATTTTGAGAGAGAAAGAGAGCATGTGAGCAGGAGAGGGGCAGAGAGAGGGAGAGAGAGAATCCCAAGCACGCTCCACGACATCAGCACAGAGTCTGAAGTGGGGCTCAAACTCATGAACCATGAGATCATGACCTGAGCCGAAATCAAGAGTCGGACACCTAACCAGCTGAACCACCCAGGTGCCCCCAAACATATTAAATTTTAATTACTACCCAAATCGCACTTGCATTTTGCCTAGGACAAGTCACATTTAGAGAAGGAAGGAATTATGAAAGCAATTCTTCATGCTTTACAGCTGTTTCAAAAGTTATTATAAGTTGCCCTGCCACAGTTCATGTCCTTGTGCTATTTTTCTTACCTGTCACCCTTCCTTAGCACACTGCTCTTAGCAGGCTACAAGTGGTTTAGGTTAACTACCTCTAGGTCTGCACAGTGAACTAAAGGGCATTTCTGGATATTTTTCTATTTGAAAATCTATAGAAGTAGCACATAGTAGTTGTAAAACATTTATTTTATTTTATTTATTTATTTATTTTTTAACATTTATTTATTTTTGAGACAGAGAGAGACAGAGGATGAGCAGGGGAGGGTCAGAGAGAGAGGGAGACACAGAATCCGAAACAGGCTCCAGGCTCTGAGCTGTCAGCCCAGAGCCCGACGCGGGGCTCGAACTCACGGACCGCGAGATCATGACCTGAGCCAAAGTCGGACGCCCAACCGACTGAGCCACCCAGGTGCCCCAGTTGTAAAACATTTAAAGAATATAAAAGAGAAAATAAAAATTATAGTCCAAACCAAACAATAATTAAAAAAAAAAAACTCCAAAACTTTTCCATTCTAATCCTAATTCCCAGTAATCGCCATTGATAATAGCTTAGAGTGTATATGAGTATATCCCTTCAAATGTGTCTTCTCTCTACTTATCTATCAGTGTGTGTGTGTGTGTGTGTACATATATATACATACATAAATACATCTATGTCTGCACACATATATATCACATGAAAGAAAACAATACTGTTCTATAACTCACTCTTTTCTCTTAAAATACAACCTTGACATTTTTCTGTCCACCAAGAAATGTAAAAATGACTCATTTCTTTTTTAAAATGGCTGTGTTATTTTCTATTGCATGTTTTGGAGACTGATGCATTGGTGGTACCTAAAGGAGCCCATTTTCTGGTGCCCACGACTCTGTGCAGTTCCCTCCCACACTGACACTGAGCTTGGCTGCATGACTTGATTTGAACAAATGGAGAGCAAAAGCTTGATAGGTGCTACCACAAGGGGGCTTGTCCTCTTGGGATGCTGTCTCCTGAAAACCATCTGCCGTGTAAGAAGTCTGACTACCATGACAGCACCATCCTGTGTGGAGAACCAAACTAGCCATGTGAAGAGAGAGAGGCCATGTGAAGTGCACCGAGGCACTTGACATGAGTGATGCCTTTTGGAACTTCCAATCTAGACAAGTCACCAGCTGTTGTAGCACATGATTGACCACTAGTCAATACCATACCTGTATTCCCACCCCACAGAATCATGAGAAATAATAAATTATGTTTCTGTTAAACTATATGTTTTGGAGTGGTTTTTTATACAGTATTAGACAACTGAAATACTATAATTTATTTTTCTAGTATTCTTTAAATAACTGTATGGATTAGTATAAACTTTTTGCTATTTAAAATTTTTTTTCTTTTCTTAATGTTTATTTACTTTTGAGAGAGAGAGAGAGAGCGAGAGAGCGAGCGAGAGAGGGAAGGGGGAGAGAGAGAGAGATGGAGGCAGAATTGAAGCAGGCTCCAGGCTCTGAGGTGTCAGCACAGAGCCTGACACAGGGCTTGAACTCACAAACCGTGCGATCATGACCTGAGCCAAAGTCAGACACTTTTTTTTTTTTAATTTTTTTTTCAACGTTTATTTATTTTTGGGACAGAGAGAGACAGAGCATGAATGGGGGAGGGGCAGAGAGAGAGGGAGACACAGAATCGGAAACAGGCTCCAGGCTCTGAGCCATCAGCCCAGAGCCCGACGCGGGGCTCGAACTCCCGGACCGCGAGATCGTGACCTGGCTGAAGTCGGACGCTTAACCGACTGCGCCACCCAGGCGCCCCCAAAGTCAGACACTTAACTGACCGAGTCACCCAGGTGACCCAAACTTTTTGCTATTTAAAAATTTTTTTTAATTTAAAAATATTTTTATTTATTTTTGAGAGAGAAACAGAGAGAGAGAGAGAGAGAGAGAGAGCGGGCAGGGGAGGGACAGGGGGGGGGGGAAGAGAGAGAGAGAGAGAGAGAGAGTTTTGAAGCAGGCTCCAGGCTCTGAGCTTTCAGCCCAGAGACCGATGCAGGCCTCAAACTCACAAACCACGTGAGTTGAATGAACCCAGGTTGAATGCTTAACCAACTGAGCCACCCAGATGCCCCTGACTTTTTGCTATTTTAAACAAAGTTTAATAATCATTCTTTTATAGATACACGTGTACACTCATGTCAGTATTTCTACAGGATAGGCTTTCCCTTGATAAGATTGTTGGGTCATAGAATACAAGGATTTAGCATATTGATACTGTTGTAATATCCTTTCATAAAGGCTATATCAGTTTACATTTTCACCAATATGAATTACATTGCCTATTTCTTTACATTCTTGTTAACACTTTGCAATCAATCTTCTAATTTGCCACTATATTTCATTGTTATTTACTGAGCATTTCTTTATTAGTGTCTGACTATGATTTTAACATCTACTTTTACCTCTTCTGGGAAAATTTTTAAGTGGATTGTTTGCTTTTCTCATTCTTGATTTGTAAGAACCATTTAGGTATTAAACATGTTAGCCCTTCATCTGAGCTAAGTGTTCAGAATATTTTCTTCTAATCTATTTATTCAAACTACATACCTTTGTTTATGATAATTTTCAGTTTACAAAGGTAATGAAATTGTATGTTGTCCAGTCTTACAAATTTTTCTTCATGTTTTCTATAGTTTTTGAAAAACTTTATAATTATCTTCCTTATAGTGAGATTACAAAACTATTTACTACATTGTCTTCTATAACAAACACAGATAAAATAGATTTAAATTGATAAATAGATTAATTTACCTAGAATTTTTTCTTGTGGGTGGTGTGAAATGACATAATATTTTTTCCAGGTAGATAGCCAATTGTCTTAAAACTAGTTATTGAGGGGCGCCTGGGTGGCTCAGTTGGTTAAGCTGCCGACTTCAGCTCAGGTCATGATCTCACGGTCGTGAGTTCGAGCCCCGCATCAGGGTCTGTGCTGACACTCAGAGCCTGGAGCCTGTTTCGGATTCTGTGTCTCCCTCTCTCTCTGACCCTCCCCCATTCATGCTCTGTCTCTCTCTGTCTCAAAAATAAATAAACGTTAAAAAAAACCCCACAAAAACTAGTTATTGAATAGTTTTCCCTTTCCTTGCCGATTTTAAATGCCATTAAGGTTACGGGAAGAAGGTGGAGCAGGATGATCCTAGGCTTACCTCTTCCCACAGATAACACATAGATAACACCTGTATCAGTGTAAACAACCCAGAAAATGACAAGAAGAGGCCACAATAAAGAGGGAAGGAAGGACAGAGACACAGTCAGGAGCCAAACTGACCATGAAACTGTCTGTGGGAAGAAGGAGAAGCAGGGAGTACAGAGGGGGAAGAGGAGCAGGTCCCACACCAGGTACCCCAGGCAAGGGGATCTGCACTGGGAAGATAAATTCCCATAACATTTGGTTTTGAAAACCAGAGGGGCCAAATTTCACGAGTTCTTATAATCAGAGGGGCTTAATACCTGGAAATTTAAAAATTAGCAGGCTCAGCTCTGGGAGAGCCAGAGGGCAATAGGAAACTGAGTCACTGCTTTTAAAGAGACAGCATAACAAACAACCCCACTGAGATATAGCATAGGAACACAATTTGAAAAATGGGGTATATGGGAGGGAGATTTGTTTACTAATCTCAGAGCATGTGCTGGAGGGGCGGGGATATTTGGGAGACTTCTCCAAAAGCAAAAGAGCTGGTTGGCACCATTTCCTTCCCATGATCCCAAGTCAAGATACACAGACATCTGCCAGTAACAGTGGAGACTAATGCTGCCCACCTGGCTTGCTAATAGCATGTCCTGACCCTGTGCCTTTCTGCAGAATTAACTCTTGCCCTGATAAGAAGGGAAGATAACCACCCACACCAATTTGACTGTGGTCCCAGCAGTGGGCAGGGGTCAGATATCTGGTCTGGTCTGACTGCATCCTGCCCACCGACAAAAACTTTTTAAGCTACAACACAGGAAAATCACCCTGCAGTCCGATGCTACTGCAAGTACCTGGTCTGACTCAACTCAAGCCCAAGGGGTCCCAGAATGGCCCACTAACAACACAGGGACCAAACCCTGCCCACAACAGGCAGAGAGCCAATGAAGATGACTAGACAGAAAGCAAACATGGATTGGTCACAACACTAGGACACTTAATAAACATAGAAGACACCCCTGAAGCACCAGGTTCTGGTGAACAGGGAATGGTGAACTGCAGAGCACTACAGAACCTCTTCTTCATAAGGCCACTCATTCAAGAACAGATGTAGCTGACTTTCCTAACACACAGAAACAGAGAGTTAGACAAAATGAGGAGATAAAGGAATATGTGTCAAATGAAAGAATAGGACAATATCATAAAAAGAGAGCTAATCAGATGGAGATAAGTAATATGCCTGATAGAGAATTGAAAGTAATTGTCATAAGGATATTCAGTACACATGAGAGAAGAATGGATGACCTCAGCGACACTCTCAATAAAGAGAAAATATAAAAAAGAGCCAATCAGAGATGATGAATTCAATAACTGAAATTAAAAATACACCAGAGGGAATAAATAGTAGATTAGAGGAAACAGAAGAATGGATCAGCAACCTTGAGGACAGAGTAATGGGAAGCAATCAACCTAAAAAGAAGAGAGAAAGAAATAATAAAAATAAAAATGGAATAAGGGAACTCAGTGACTCCATCAAGCATAATAATATTTGCATTATAGATATCCCAGAAGGAGAAGAAGAAGGGGGGGGTGGGTAGAAAATGCATTTGAAGAAATAATAGCTGAAAACTTGTCAAATCTGGGGAAGGAAACAGAAATCCAGATCCAGGAGGCACAGAGAGCCCCCAACAAAATCAACCCAAGGAGGTCCACACCAAGACACATAGTAACTAAAATGGCAAAAAGTAATAATAAAGAGAATGTTAAAAGCAGCAAGAAAAAATAGTTACATACAAGGGAAACCCCATAAGTCTAGCAACTTATTTTCAGCAGAAACTTTGCAGGCCAGAAAGGAGTGGCAGGATATATTCAAAGCACTGAAAAAACAAAACAAAACACAACAACACCCTGCAAGTATACTATATTCAGAAAGGCTATCATTCATGACTGCTAAATCAGCTCTATAAGGAATGTTAAAGGGGACTCTGAATGGAAAGTGAGGACCATAAGCATGACCGTATTTTATGTTTTTATAAATCTGTTTATATATATATATATACATATATATATATATATACACACACACACACATATATATACAGTAACAGTGGAGTATATATATACATATATACATATATATGTGTATATATATATACATATATATACACACACACACATATATATATATGTGTGTGTGTGTGTGTGTGTGTGTGTGTGTATCAGATTGCATATCAGGCCCCAGAACAAGTCTTAACAAATTTAAAATGGTTGAAGTCATACCATGCATTATATATATTAGTCAAGAGATTCACAAAATAAAAGGATGTAAACTATGACACCATACACTTAAAACATGGGAGGGGAGAGAGAAGTAAAAATTTAGTGCTTTTAGAATAGGTTCAAATTAAAGAGACAATCACCTTAATATGGACTGCTATGTGCATAAGATGTTATTTATAAACCTAATGGTAACCACAAATCAAAACCCAGTATTAGATATGCAAACAATATAAAGAAAGGAATCCAAGTATATCACTATAGAAATGAGACAAGAGAGCAGAAGAAAGGAAAGAGAAGAACTGCAAAAACAACTATAAAACAAGTAACAAAATGGCAATAAGTACATACTTATAAATAATTACTTTGAATGTAAATGGACTAAATGCTCAATCAAAACATAGGGTGATGGGATGGATAAAAAAAAAAGGCAATCTATATGCAGCCTTCAAGTTTCATTTTAGACTTAGACATATACAGATTGAAAATTAAGCGATGGAAAAGCATTTATCATGCAAATGGAAGTGAAAAGAAAGCCAGGGTAGCAATATTTCTATGGGACAAAATAGACTTTAAAACCAAGACTGTAAGAAGAGATAAATAAGGACACTATATAATCATAAAAGGGACAATCCAACAAGAAGATAGCAACTGTAAATATTTATGCATTCAACATGGGAGTATCCGAATACAGAAGGCAGCTAATAGCAAACATAAAGGAAGTAATTGATAATAATACAATAACAGTAGGGGATTTTAATGTCCCCCTTGTATTGATGGATAGATTATTTAAACAGAACATCAACACGGAAACAATAGCTTTGAATGACACATTGGAACAGATGGATTTAACAGATATATTCAGAATTTTCTATCCTCAAACAGTAGAATACACATTCTTGTCAAGTGCATATGGAATATTCTCCAGAAAAGATTATATATTAGGCCATAAAACAAGTCTCAACAAATTTAAAATTATTTAAGTCATACCATGCATCTTTTCCAACAACAATGCTATGAAACTAGAAATCAACTACAAGAAAATATATGGAAAGACCACAAATACATAGAGGTTAAATAAAATGCTATGAAATAATGAACGGGTCTACCAATAAATCAAAGAGGAAATAAAAAAATACATTGAGACAAATGAAAATGAAAAACAGCTTCCAAAATCGTTGAGATGCAACAAAAGCTGTTCTAGGAGGCAAGTTTATAGCAATATAGTCTTACCTAAGGAAGAAAAAGTGCAAAAAAAAACCCCACAAAAACCTACCCCAAAACCAATAAACAAAAAAAAACAAAAACCCACACCAAAAAACAAAACAAAACAAAACAAAACAAAAAACTAACCTTACATGTAAAGGAGCTAGAAAACAAAGAAAACATAAAACAAGGAAAGGAAGGAAATAATAAAGATTAGAGCAGTAATAAATGAAATCAAAACTAAAAAGAGCAATAAAAAAGATCAATGAAATGCCGAATGGTTTCTTTTTTTTCTTAATTCCAGTATAGCTAACATACAGTGCTGTATTAATTTCATGTGTACAATATAGTGTTCAACCATTGTATACATCACTTGGTGTTCATTGTAGTAAGTATACTCTTAATACCCTTCACCTGTTTCAACCATCCCCAACCCACCTTGCCCCTAGTAAACACCATTTGCTCTCTATAGTTTTGCAGACATTTGTCTTTTTTTCTTTATTCATTCATTTTGTATCTTAAGTTCCATGTGTAAGTGAAAACATGGTATTTGTTTTTCTCTGAATGACTTATTTCACTTAGCATTATACACTTGAAATCCATCCATGTTGTTGAAAAGATAAGCAAAATTGAAAAACTTTTAGCCAGAGTCATAAAAAAAAAAAAAAAAAAAAACCAACAAGGGAAAGGACTCAAACAAACCAGACAAAGACACCACTAACAAAGAGAAATACAAGCCATTATATCTGATGACTGTAGGTGCCAAAGTGCTCAGCAAAATATTAGCAAACCAAATCCAACAATACATTAAAAAAAAATCATTCACCAGGATCAAGTGAGATTTATTCCTGGGATGCAGGAGTGGTTCAGTATTTGCAAATCAATCAATAGGATACATCACATCAACAAGAGAAAGGATAAAAACCATATGATCATTTCAATAGATGCAATAAAGGCATTTCACAAAGTACAACATCCATTGTGATAACAACTCTCAACAAAGTAGGCTTAGAGGGAACGCACCTCAACATAATAAAGGCCATATATGCAAAACCGATGGTGAACCTCATATGCCATGGGGACAAACTGAAATTTTCCCCTAAGATGAGGAACAAGTTAAGGATGTCTACTCTTACCACTTTTATTTAACATAGTACTGGAAGTTCCAACTGCAGCAAATCAACAAGAAAAAAGAATTACAGGCATCCAAATCAGTAAGGAAGAAGTAAAACTTTCAGTATTTGTAGATGACATGTTACTATATACAGAAAACCCTAAATACCACACACACACACAACTACGAGAACCAATAAATGAATTCAGTAAGGTTGCAGGATACAAAAATCAATATACAGAAATCTGTTGCATTTCTATACACTAATAATGAAGTAGCAGAAAGACATTAAGAAAACAGTCCCATTTATAATTGCACCAAAATAATAAAATTCCTAGGGATAATCTTAATCAAGTAGGTGAAAGACTTGTACTTTGAAAACTACAAACATTGATGAATCAAATTGGAGATGACACAAACAGAAAGATATTCCATGTTAATGGATTAGAAGAACAAATATTGTTAAAATGTCTATACTACCAAAAGCAATGTACAGATTGAATGAAATTTCTATCATAATACCAATAGCATTTTTCACAGAACAGATCAAACAATACTAAAATTGGTATGGAACCACAAAAGATCCTGAATAGACATAGAAATCCTGAAAAATAAAAAGAAAACTGGAAGTATCACAATCCCAGATTTCAAGATATGCTACAAAGCTATAGTGCCCAAAACAGTGTGGTACTGGCATAAAATAGACATTGAGCAATAGAACAGAACACAGAGTGCATGAATGAACCCACAGTTATATGGTCAATTAATCTTTGGTAAAAGAGCACAAATAGGCAATGTGAAAAAAGAGAGTCTCTTCAACAAATGGTGTTGGGAAAACTGGACAGCAACATGTAAAAGAGTGAAACTGGAACCACTTCCTTACACCACACACAAATATAGACTCCAAATGGATTAAAGAACTAAATGCGAGACCTGAAACCATAAAAGTTCTAGAAGAAAGCACAGGTAATAATTTCTCTGAAATTAGCCAGAGCAAAATTTTACTAGATATGCCTCCTGAGGCAAGGAAACAAACAAAATTAAACTATTGGGACTAGAGTCCTGTCAGGAAGATGGCGGCGTATGAGGACGCTGGGCTCACCGCACATCCTGCTGATCACTTAGATTCCACCTACAGCTGCCTAAATAACCCAGAAAACCGCCAGAGGATTAGCAGAACAGAGTCTCTGGAGCCAAGCGCAGATGAGAGGCCCACGGAAGAGGGTAGGAAGGGCGGAGAGACGGTGCGCGTTCCACAGACTGGTGGGAGGGAGCCAGGGCGGAGGGGTGGCCGGCCAAGCAGAGCCCCCCAGTCTGGCTTGCAAAAGTGGAGGGGCCAGACGGAGTGTGTTCGGACAGCAAGCGGGATTTGACATCTGGAAGGTTATAAGCTAACAGCTCTGCTCGGAGAACGGGAGGGCTGGAGGACAACACGAGGGAGAGTTGCTGAGCCCCGGACGACAGAGCTCAGTTTGGCGGGGAACAAAGGCGCTCGCCAGAGCCATCTCCCTTGCCCATCCCCCAGCCAAAATCCCAAAGGGAACCGGTTCCCACGAGGGAACTTGCTTGCACCACACAAACACCCAATGCTGTGCTTCTGCAGATCCATCCCTCCAGCAGGTCTGACTCCCTCCTGCTGCCACAGGGCCCCTCCTGAAGTGGATCACCTAAGGGGAAGCAAGCTAAGCCTGCCCCTCCTGCCCCTGTGCACCTTGCCTACCCACCCCAGCTAAGACGCCAGATCCCCAGGATCACAAGCCTGGCAGTGTGCAAGTAGCCCAGACAGGCCACCCCACCCCACCCCACAGTGAATCCCGCCCCTAGGAGAGGAGAAGAGAAGGCACACACCAGTCTGACTGTGGCCCCAGCGGTGGGCTGGGGGCAGACATCAGGTCTGACTGCGGCCCACCCACCAACGCAAGTTATTCAAGACAGCACAGGGGAAGTGCCCTGCAGTCCCGCACCACTCCAGGGACTATCCAAAATGACGAAACGGAAGAATTCCCCTCAGAAAAACGTCCAGGAAATAACAACAGCTAATGAACTGATCAAAAATGATTTAAACAACATAACAGAAAGTGAATTTAGAATAATAGTCATAAAATTAATTGCTGGGCAGTATAAAGGACAGCAGTATAAAGGACAGCAGAGAATCTATTGCTACAGAGATCAAGGGACTAAGGAACAGCCAGGAGGAGCTGAAAAGCACTTTAAACGAAATGCATAACAAAATGGAAACGACGACAGCTCGGATTGAAGAGGCAGAGGAGAGAATAGGTGAACTAGAAGATAAAATTATGGAAAAAGAAGAAGCTGATAAAAAGAGAGATAAAAAAAATCCAGGAGTATGAGGGGAAAATTAGAGAACTAAGTGATGCACTAAAGAGAAATAATATACGCGTAATTGGTACTCCAGAGGAGGAAGAGAGGGAAAGGGGCTGAAGGGGTACTTGAAGAAATAATAGCTGAGAACTTCCCTGATCTGGGGAAGGAAAAAGGCATTGAAATCCAAGAGGCACAGAGAACTCCCTTTAGACATAACTTGAATCGATCTTCTGCACGACATATCATAGTGAAACTGGCAAAATACAAGGATAAAGAGAAAATTCTGAAAGCAGCTAGAGATAAACGTGCTCTAACATATAAAGGGAGACCTATAAGACTCGTGACAGATCTCTCTACTGAAACTTGGCAGGCCAGAAAGGAATGGCAGGAGATCTTCAATGTGAGGAACAGAAAAAATATGCAGCCGAGAATCCTTTATCCAGCAAGTCTGTCATTTAGAATAGAAGAAGAGATAAAGGTCTTCCTAAACAAACGAAAACTGAAGGAATTCGTCACCACTAAACCAGCCCTACAAGAGATCCTAAGGGGGATCCTGTGAGACAAAGTACCAGAGACCTCGCTACAAGCATGAAACCTACGGACATCACAATGACTCTAAATCCATAACTTTCTATAATAACACTGAATGTAAATGGACTAAATGCGCCAACCAAAAGACATAGGGTATCAGAATGGATAAAAAAACAAGACCCATCTATTTTCTGTCTACAAGAGACTCATTTTAGACCTGAGAACACCTTCAGATTGAGAGTGAGGGGATGGAGAACTATTTATCATGCCACTGGAAGTCAAAAGAAAGCTGGAGTAGCCATACTTATATCAGACAAACTAGACTTTAAATTAAAGGCTGTAACAAGAGATGAAGAAGGGCATTATATAATAATCACAGGGTCTACCCATCAGGAAGAGCTAACAATTATAAATGTCTATGCGCCGAATATGGGAGCCCCCAAATATATAAAACAGTTACTCACAAACATAAGCAACCTTATTGATAAGAATGTGGTGATTGCAGGGGACTTTAACACTCCACTTACAGTAATGGATAGATCATCTAGACACACGGTCAATAAAGAAACAAGGGCCCTGAATGAGACATTGGAGCAGATGGACTTGACAGATATATTTAGAACTCTGCATCCCAAAGCAACAGAATATACTTTCTTCTCGAGTGCACATGGAACATTCTCCAAGATAGATCACATACTGGGTCACAAAACAGCTCTTCATAAGTATACAAGAATTGAAATCATACCATGCATACTTTCAGACCGCAATGCTATGAAGCTTGAAATCAACCACAGGAAAAAGTCTGGAAAACCTCCAAAAGCATGGAGGTTAAAGAACACCCTACTAAAGAATGAGTGGGTCAACCAGGCAATTAGAGAAGAAATTTAAAAATATATGGAAACAAACAAAAATGAAAATACAACAATCCAAACGCTTTGGGATGCAGCGAAGGCAGTCCTGAGAGGAAAATACATGGCAATCCAGGCCTATCTCAAGAAACAAGAAAAATCCCAAATACAAAATCTAACAGCACACCTAAAGGAAATAGGAGCAGAACAGCAAAGACAGCCTAAACCCAGCAGAAGAAGAGAAATAATAAAGATCAGAGCAGAAATAAACAATATAGAATCTAAAAAAAACTGTAGAAACCAAGAGTTGGTTTTTTGAAAAAATAAACAAAATTGATAAACCTCTAGCCAGGCTTCTCAAAAAGAAAAGGGAGATGACCCAAATAGATAAAATCACTAATGAAAATGAAATTATTACAACCAATCCCTCAGAGATACAAGCAATTATCAGGGAATACTATGAACAATTATATGCCAACAAACTGGACAACCTGGAAGAATTGGACAAATTCCTAAACATCCACACTCTTCCAAAACTCAATCAGGAGGAAATAGAAAGCTTGAACAGACCCATCACCAGCGAAGAAATTGAATCGGTTATCAAAAATCTCCCAACAAATAAGAGTCCAGGACCAGATGGCTTCCCAGGGGAGTTCTACCAGACGTTTAAAGCAGAGATAATACCTATCCTTCTCAAGCTATTCCAAGAAATAGAAAGGGAAGGAAAACTTCCAGACTCATTCTATGAAGCCAGTATTACTTTGATTCCTAAACCAGACAGAGACCCAGTAAAAAAAAGAGAACTACAGGCCAATATCCCTGATGAATATGGATGCAAAAATTCTCAATAAGACACTAGCAAATCGAATTCAACAGCATATAAAAAGAATTATTCACCATGATCAAGTGGGATTCATTCCTGGGATGCAGAGCTGGTTCAACATTCGCAAATCAATCAACGTGATGCATCACATTAATAAAAGAAAAGATAAGAACCATATGATCCTGTCAATCGATGCGGAAAAGGCCTTTGACAAAATTCAGCAACGTTTCTTAATAAAAACCCTCGAGAAAGTCGGGATAGAAGGAACATACTTAAAGATCATAAAAGCCATTTATGAAAAGCCCACAGCTAACATATCCTCAATGGGGAAAAACTGAGCGCTTTTTCTCTGAGATCAGGAACACAACAGGGATGTCCACTCTCACCGCTGTTGTTTAACATAGTGTTGGAAGTTCTAGCATCAGCAATCGACAACAAAAGGAAATCAAAGGCATCAAAATTGTCAAAGATGAAGTTAAGCTTTCACTTTTTGCAGATGACATGATATTATACATGGAAAATCCGATAGACTCCACCAACAGTCTGCTAGAACTGATACATGAATTTAGCAAAGTTGCAGGATACAAAATCAATGTACAGAAATCAGTTACATTCTTATACACTAACAATGAAGCAACAGAAAGACAAATAAAGCAACTGATCCCATTCACAATTGCACCAAGAAGCATAAAATACCTAGGAATAAATCTAACCAAAGATGTAAAAGATCTGAATGCTGAAAAGTATAGAAAGCTTATGAAGGAAATTGAAGAAGATATAAAGAAACGGAAAAACATTCCGTGCTCATGGATTGGAAGAATAAATATTGTCAAAATGTCAATACTACCCAAAGCTATCTACACATTCAATGCAATCTCAATCAAAATTGCACCAGCATTCTTCACGAAACTAGAACAAGCAATCCTAAAATTCATATGGAACCACAAAAGGCCCCGAATAGCCAAAGGAATTCTGAAGAAGAAGGCCAAAGCAGGAGGCATCACAATCCCAGACTTTAGCCTCTACTACAAAGCTGTAATCATCGAGACAGCATGGTATTGGCACAAAACCAGACACATAGACCAAAGGAATAGAATAGAAACCCCAGAACTAGACCCACAAACGTATGGCCAACTCATCTTTGACAAAGCAGGAAAGAACATCCAGTGGAAAAAAGACAGTCTCTTCAACAAACGATGCTGGGAGAACTGGACAGCAACATGCAGAAGATTGAAACTAGACCACTTTCTCACACCATTCACAAAAATAAACTCAAAATGGATAAAGGACCTGAATGTGAGACAGGAAACCATCAAAACCTAGAAGAGAAAGCAGGAAAAGACCTCTCTGACCTCAGCTGTAGCAATTTCTTACTTGACACATCCCCAAAGGCAAGGGAATTAAAAGCAAAAATGAATTACTGGGACCTTATGAAGATAAAAAGCTTCTGCACAGCAAAGGAAACAACCAACAAAACTAAAAGGCAACCAACGGAATGGGAAGATATTTGCAAATGACATATCGGACAAAGGGCTAGTATCCAAAATCTATAAAGAGGTCACCAAACTCCACCCCTGAAAAACAAATAACCCAGTGAAGAAATGGGCAGAAAACATGAATAGACACTTCTCTAAAGAAGACATCCGGATGGCCAACAGGCACATGAAAAGATGCTCAACGTCGCTCCTCATCAAGGAAATACAAATCAAAACCACACTCAGATATCACGTCATGCCAGTCAGAGTGGCCAAAAGGAACAAATCAGGAGACTATAGATGCTGGAGAGGATGTGGAGAAATGGGAACCCTCTTGCACTGTTGGTGGGAATGCAAATTGGTGTAGCCATTCTGGAAAACAGTGTGGAGGTTCCTCAAAAGATTAAAAATAGACCTACCCTATGACCTAGCAATAGCACTGCTAGGAATTTACCCAAGGGATACAGGAGTATGATGCATAGGGGCACTTGTACCCCAATGTTTATAGCAGCACTCTCAACAATAGCCAAATTATGGAAAGAGCCTAAATGTCCATCAACTGATGAATGGATAAAGAAATTGTGGTTTATATACACAATGGAGTACTACGTGGCAATGAGAAAGAATGAAATATGGCCCTTTGTAGCAACGTGGATGGAACTGGAGAGTGCAATGCTAAGTGAAATTAGCCATACAGAGAAAGACAGATACCATGTTTTCACTCTTATGCGGATCCTGAGAAACTTAACAGAAACCCATGGGGGAGGGAAGGAAAAAAAAAAAAGAGAGGTGAGAGTGGGAGAGAACGAAAGCATAAGAGACTGTTAAAAACTGAGAACAAACTGAGGGTTGATGGGGGGTGGGAGGGAGGGGAGGGTGGATGATGGGTATTGAGGAGGGCACCTTTTGGGATGAGCACTGGGTGTTGTACGGAAACCAATTTGACAATAAACTTCATATATTGAAAAAAAAACCAAAACTATTGGGACTACATCAAAATAAAAAGCTTCTGGACAACAAAGGAAACAACCAACAAAACTAAAAGATATTTGCAAATGACATATCCAATAAAGAATTCGTATCCAAAATATATAAAGAAGTTAAGGGGCGCCTGGGTGGCACAATCGGTTAAGCGTCCGACTTCAGCCAGGTCACGATCTCGCGGTCCGTGAGTTCGAGCCCCGCGTCGGGCTCTGGGCTGATGGCTCAGAGCCTGGAGCCTGTTTCCGATTCTGTGTCTCCCTCTCTCTCTGCCCCTCCCCCGTTCATGCTCTGTCTCTCTCTGTCCCAAAAATAAATAAATGTTAAAAAAATTAAAAAAAAAAAAAAAAAAAAGAAGTTAATACAACCCAACACCAAAATATCAAAACCCAATTAAAAATGGGCACTAGACATGAACAGATATTTCTTCAAATCAGACACAGGTGGCCAATAGATATGAAAAGATGCTCAGCATCACTTATAAACAGGCAAATACAAATCAAAAGCACACCTGTCAGAATGGCTAAAATAAAAAAGACAAGAAACAAGAAGTGTTGGTGCAGATGTGGAAAAAAAGGAACCCTTGTGCACTGTTGGTGGGAATGGAAACTGGTGCAGCCACTTTGAAAAACAGTATGAAAGTTCCTCAAAAAGTTAAAAATCGAACTACCATATGATCCAGTAATTCTACCACTGAGTATTTACACAAAGAATATGAAAACACTAATATGAAAGGATATATTCACCCCATATGTTTATTGCAGCATTATTTACAATAGCCCAAATATGGAAGCAACCCAAGTGCCCAAGGATAGATGAATGGATAAAGAAGTGGTGTGTGTGTGTGTGTGTGTGTGTGTGTGTGTGTGTGTGTGTGTGTG
>NW_024412400.1:14655168-14907171 GCF_014898765.1 Herpailurus yagouaroundi
GTGTGTGTGTGTGTGTGTGTGTGTGTGTGTGTGTGTGTGTGTGTGTGTATATATATATATACATATATAATTAACATATTAACATATATATAATGGAATATTACTCAACCATCGAAAAGAATACAATCTTGCCATTTGCAACAACATGGATGGATCTCGAGGGCATAATGCTAAGTGAAATGCTAAGTCACTCAGAGAAAGACAAATACCATATGATATCACTCATCTGTGGAATTTAAGATACAAAATCAATGAACGAAGAAAAAAACCGACAAACCAAAAAACAGCCTCTTAACTATACAGAACACGTTTTGGTTACCAGACGGGAGGTGGGTCAGTAGGTGGTTAAAATAGGTGAAGGAAACTAAGAGTACACCTAACACGATGAGCACTGAGTAATGTATAGAATTATTGAATTGCTATATTGTACATCTGAAACTAATATAACATGGTATGTTAGTTATATTGGAATTAAAATTTTACAAATGTGAAAATAGATGTGGAAAAATAAAAATAAAAAATAAAACGACGCAGCACCTGGGTGGCTCAGTTGGTTGAGTATCTGACTTGTGATCTCAGCTCAGGTCTTGATCTCAGGGTTGTGAGTTTGAGCCCCATGTTGGGCTCCACACTGGGCGTGGAGCCCACTTAAAAATAACTAAATTAATTAATTACATTAACAAACAAAAATAAAAAAAATCAAATATTATTAATTTCCTGTATGTAACCTGGGTTTGTTTCTGGACAAACCCTTGTTTTCCCCCTTTATTTTTTTACTTATACAGCATCACGTTTCTTAACGTCATGAGTTTTTCTTAACAGTATACTGAAGTTAACAAACTGTTTAGCTCACACCAAAATTTTGAGATGAGAAATTCTGTTCGTTAAAGAGTTGGTTTATATACACCTACGTTAATAGTGCATACTTAGAATTTTTTAAAGAGGACAACACGCACCATATATTTCATTTAGATTCATGGATAATTAAAATCTGAAGCTAACAGTAAATATGAAAGTTAATCTGAGAAAGCATTTGTGTGATGTCACATAAAATTGTCTTAAATTTTATATGATGACAATCCCAGTACCTTATCTGCCTTCTTTTCCATACCTCCCAGCCATGTAAAAACTAATGAATACTACGTAGAACTAGAGGGGGAAAAATCCGCTGAGAAGATTAAAGCTGGTTGGGGAGGAAGGATGCCAAGATTGGTAATTGAAATTCTGATTTTAATCCATTTGGGATAATGATAAAATAATGCTATCTAATGCATTTGAGAGAGAGTGGAGACCTTTTCTATATTTTTCAGGAGCAACACAAGAGACTTCTCCTGAGTCCAAACTGGGTGTAGTCTTTATAATATGTTAATTAATTTCATAAAACTTTTTGATTTTACTTTGTTAGATTGCTTTTTGCTTTTTTTTTTTTTTTTTTTTTTGAGGGTATAGAAACTTTTATATTGTAGGGCATCCAAGCAGGGGATGGGTAGACTCATCTCATGGAATATGTCATTAGACAGGCTCAAGTATTACCCAACTCACAATACAAACTACACACAAATCATGCACAGTAGGACCATGTATCAATCAATGGTTGATGGGGAATGAAAAATAACAGGTCTTGGCTCACAGACAGTAGAGATGCACTGCTTCATAGAAACCATCCCCAATAACCCGATTTTAATTGGCCTGCCTCTCCACAGACAGTGTTTCATGACAGCGGCAGGTGTTTTGCTCACCACTGACCCCAGGACCTACTGATATCCAGCACAGAAAAGGGGGGTGATAAACAGTGGACATATAAACGAATGGGTTGAATTAGGACTGCAGGGGAATTGCGATAGGCAGGGGTGTGGAGAATGTTCTATGAGGACAGAGCGCTTGAGGCCAACATTTGAAGGTGAGAAAATACTAGCAAACACAAGCCTGCCTGCATTATTTTTAAAACCTGGTGACTTCACATTAGGGAATTACTCAAATTTTAATATGGGGCCCAGCCGGACAGATGGAGAATTCCACAGGAGTGGATAGATTCCAGAGGATGAAGACTAGCATGTCCACAGCAGTGTTCAGGTTTTGTTTTTTGTTTTTTGTTTTTTTTAATTTGAGAGATGGGGGGGAAGGGGGAGGTGAGCAGAGGGGGAAAGAGAGAGAGAAATAGAGAGGGCGGGGAGAGAGAGAGAGAGAGAGAGAGAGAGAGAGAGAGAGAGAATGAGAATCTCAAACAGACTCCACGTTCAGCACAGGGACTGACATGGGGTTTGATCCCACAACCCTAGGATCATGACCTGAGCCAAAATCAAAAGTCGGTTGCTCAACCAACTGAGCCGCCCAGGCGCCCCAGCAGTGTTCAGTTTTAAACAAGTAAAATCTTGTCCCTCATTTAAAGGAAATGCTCAAACTCTCTTTAGGTTTTGATGCAGCTCTACCACTTAAATAATCTGCTTGAATTTTCAAGGTTTTGATGGTTTGATTAGGTTCATGTAATTATCTTGGTTAAGTTTTTTACTCTCTTTCATAAAATGATATACTAAAATCCGGTTTCCTAGAGTGACAGAAAAGTGTTATAACAAGTTCTTTGACACAGATATTGATCTTGGGCAACCTGTAAAAACAGTAAGTGGTTTGAAGTCTAAGAGTTGTAATGTCCTCAGCTAATTCTACCCTTGAATTTGTGGGCATGCTTTTAAGAACAGTTGACCAATAAATGCATCTTTAACCTTAGAACAATTCAAAACTAAATGGACTTGAGTATTAACATTTAATTTTTTTTAATGTTTATTTTTGAGAGAGAGAGAGAGAGAGACAGCATGAGCAGGGGAGGGGCAGAGAGAGAGAGGGAGACACAGAATCTGAAGCAGGCTCCAGGCTCTGAGCTGTCAGAACAGAGCCCAAGGTGGGGCTCCAACTCCGGAGCCAGGAGATCATGACCTGAGTGGAAGCTGGATGCTTAACCGACTGAGCCACCCAGGTGCCCCTGAGTATTAACATTTTAAAAACTTGGCATTAACTGTGACTGCCCTCTCCTTTTTAATAGATTTGGCATTTTCTCTTCATTGTTTCAAAATTGTATTTTTTCCTTAGTACCAAAATACAACTTGAAAAATAGAAATGTGAAAAAACAAAAACAAAAACAAATGATTCATAGTCCTACTATCAAAAGTTAAGAGGTATTAAATAATTTTCTCTATGTTCTTGGAGCCACATACATTTTTCAAAAATGTTTGTGTGCTCACTAGGAATAAATTGTAACATGGTTTTCATTTTATTATTCGCCTCTCTTTGTGAAATGCAAAAACACAAATACCACATCTGCCTCCTCTATGCCCGCACCCCCCAAAGATCAGTACATTCATATTTTACCTATGATTTAGGGCCCAGTTCAAATGGCATCTTAATTTCATTGATTATTCAAATAATTACTTCCATAAGTAAACCTAGCCTCTGCAAGCTCTTTATCTTTTGAAATGCCATTTGTAACTTGGTGTTTTGCATTATAATTGTGTACCTATCTCCCCTATTACATGTAACCTTCTTGAGGATACTGCATTAGTCGAGATTCATCTCCTTGTAAGAGATAAAGTCACAATGTAAGCAAAATCAGATAATTTATTGTCTCTGAACCCTGACAAATCTGATAGGCGTCAGGCACGGCTGGATCCAGAGGCTCCGTTCCTTTCCCTCCTCAGCTTTGCTTATTTCACTCTGGCCTTATCCTTCTCACAGACATATTTTACATCTATTTACTGAGCAATTCATTTTGAAAGAGCAATTCTTTCTTTTTTTTTAAATATTTTTTTTCAACGTTTTTATTTATTTTTGGGACAGAGAGAGACAGAGCATGAACGGGGGAGGGGCAGAGAGAGAGGGAGACACAGAATCCGAAACAGGCTCCAAGCTCTGAGCCATCAGCCCAGAGCCCGACGCGGGGCTCGAACTCACGGACCGCGAGATCGTGACCTGGCTGAAGTCGGACGCTTACCCGACTGCGCCACCCAGGCGCCACAGCAATTCTTTCTTAATACATATGGCAAAAAAAGTCCCACATATCTATCTTAGAGAATTCATCCGTCCTGAACCTATCACACTAGCCAGAAGAAAAGAACATGTTGATTGGCAGGCCTGGGCCATATGCTCCATCTTGTGGCTGAGTATGCACAATGGAAGAAATCAGAAAGGGAAGCAAGGAATCCAGGGATATGTGCCAATGATGGGATCCTTATTTGATTTACCTTTGGGCACTCCATGCTTCTTAGACGGTGCCTTAGCATGTACTTGGTAAGTATTCAATAAATATTTTTTGAATGAAATGACCGTATCATTAATTTCTATTTGGTAGTGGGTAAATAGGGGGGCATCAACATCTTTTAAAGATATTTTCAGCTCCTTGAGATCTGCTAACATAATTAAGAAGACTAACTTTGCTGTTTAGAATTGTTTCCTAAAGGAACTCCATTAAACTGATTTTGCATAAAAGGAAAAGAAAACTTAAGGGGAACAGATGCTTGTATCTACAGTAAAAAGTGGGGAGAGAGAGAGGTACTTACTTGGGACTTAAACAGATAGCTTCTATTTGCCCCTGCTGATTCCCCGTTCACCTGTCCTGTGTCTGGGGAGGCTGATCTGTAGGATGGCATCACCAGCTTCCCTTGCCCTTTGCTGGGTTTAGCTAATGGGAAGCATCTGCAGAAAATCAGAGGGCAGGAAGTGAGAAGGGTTGAGTATTTGTTCCTCTAACTGCTGCACTGCCAGGTCATTGTGGGTTGGCTACAAGTCTCTTCAAAAAGCCATAGTTCATTTCGTATAGCCTCCTCTGTAGAGTTTGATAATGATTCCTTCTTTTTGCCCCTTGAGTCTGAGGGGTGGTAATGGCTACCAATATTGCACCTTGCTGGTTTCTCTAACCCCCCTTCACAGCTTTATAAATACACTATTTACTGAACTCTCCTTAAATTAGCCGGTTAGAGTATGCTCTATGTTTCCTGTTGGATCATTGATACCTGCCTAATGGAAACAATACAAACAAACAAAACACAAACAACAAACAGAGCCTACCTACAATCTGCTAACCTTAAAATGTTTACTCTACGGGCTAGAGGGGAGGAAGACAGGTTGGTTCTTGACAACCACATCTTTGGAACCCTCAGTCTTCATACTCTGTAACACATGTCCCATTCAGCCTGCCCTTGGTGGTCATTCTCATGGAATTTTATTGCTACGAACACCCTTTCTGTTGGTTGGTTGGGTGGTTGCTGAAGAGTCATTTTTGTTTGTTTGTGTTTGAGGATTAACAGGTCCAATGAATTTTAGTCTTCCGAAAGATAGAGTTTGACTTCTAGAGACACGGCTAACATAAATCCATTGGCCCTTTATTTAGACATAAGTTTTTAACGAATGATTTAAGAAAACAGAAGGCAGAAAAAAAAATATTTCATTAATCATTACTGCATCAAAACCAAAGGAAGTAGCCGAGCAATTCCACTTGCCTGTGACTCAAATGACAAAGCACACTTAGAGTTTGCAAAAAAGAAGTGTTCCTCTCATCCCAATTAAAGCAAATTAATATTAAGATATTTCAAATGTTATCAGGTAAGAAGCTTCATCGTGTTGCTTGGTTTTAAAGCGAATTACTTTTGCAACAAAGGTAAAATGTATTATTCTCCTTCCTCTGTGACATTTACTCCCAGCCTGTTTATACCAATGCAGCTGCTGTGTAAGTCACTGCTTTTTCTTCTTCTTTCTTTCTTCTTTCTCTTTTTATTTTAAAGGCATATGTACGAGTCATCTGACCCAGGTTGTACATGAGCTATACAGCATATGGTTGGGGTAAAGCACATCGTATCTTTTGTTCAACAGTTTTTGTATTTCTTTCCAGTCTTTTGCTTCCCTGGTCCTCAAATAAGGCTAATTACAAAGAAAAAAAAAAAGGTGGGACTGGTGGAGAGGGAGGCTTTAAAACCATTCCTTTTGCAGCATGGAACAAAAGAGAGTAGCAAGGCCATGGCTAGGCCTCCACAAAAAAGAAAAGAGAAAAATCACCTAATGAGGATGTCGAGATAAGTGCTTGTGAAGAAAACTGGCAAAAAAGAGCTTTTAGTCTAAAATCCATAAATAAGTGTGCATCAGATGGGTACTAGAACATTTTTAACAAGATAGGCCATGAAAACTATATCCTTCTATGCAAGAGCCTCAAAAAAAAACACCTCCTTTCTTTACAGGATATTTTTCTTTCAAAAATTAATTTAAAAAGAAATACTTGAGAATTAAGATGTTTTATTCATGTCTCTGAATCCATTATAGAGTGGATACCATATAAAGAGTTGTTTTTGAGACATAATTACCAATGCTGCTGGCTTCTTAGGGGTCAAAGGTCTTGCATGAGGATATGAAGAAGTCGTTCACGAAGAAGAGCTGAATACAGGAGATTTTGACCTTGGAGACTTCTGTTGCATTTTTATTTTTACAATAGGAAGGAGAATAAGCAGACAGGTTTGAAGTTTGTTAATTCTATGTAGCTCTTCTTTCTGTCTTTCCCGATACATCTGAGCCTTACCCTGGGCACTGACGCAATAGAGGTCAGAGGCTTCAGCCTAAATTAATTACAAAAATACCAAAGAGTCATAGATTTTTAGAGTTAGAAGGACCTTAAATTACCTACCTCTATAAAATATAAGGGTGAAAAAAAGTCCAAGCTGGAAGGAACTCTTATGACCTTAAAAAGGATTTAATTTTGTTGTGTGTTTGACCTGAATGTGTCTACCTTCGGTTTATGTAAAGAAGAATATAGGAATGTATGTCATGGTAACCTTGATATTATGCTGCCACATAAATATAGTGCTGTATTATATATGGAGGACTTAATTGGTTGGTCTAAAGATTTTCTCCCCCCCCCCTTTTTTTTTGCCACTTGGTCAGGTAAATACACACATTCTATATATTTGAAAGTTTACTTTCTTCTTTTTTGCTCACCAATCATCTCTCACTGTAATATGGTGATGAAAATTATAATCACTTTGGCTTTATCTTCTCCATGTCCCATGAGTTTAATACAAAAATGATGCTTTTATCTTTTATTTTATACCTTGCTGTAAGTAAAGACTTTATATTCTTCCATGGAGTTTATTAAATTCAAAGTCTTCCACTCTTCTCCTGCTGTTGAATGTGAGAGGCTGTCTTTATTTTCTCAATATTATCACTATTACTACTCCTTTGCTCAGGACTCTACCATGGCTCCATGTTGCACTTGATAGAAACCCAACATGATTCCTGCCTGTTCTAGTACCTTAAATGCTGATCCTCGTTGCCCTCCTCTGCATTTTTTTCCTGTAGCACCAATAGCATTCTAACATACTATAAATTGTTGAATGAAATTGTTTGAAATTGTTGAAATTGTTATTTATTGTCTGGTTTCCCCTGGTAGGCATAGATAGATCCTCATCTTTTCACTCCCCTATGTACCCTGGGCACCTACAACACTGTCTCCCACAGCAGGCTCTCTGTTAGCATCTGCTAAACTGAATTGAGCTCTAGACCAGAGAAGCTCTAAACCTTTTTCTTTGTTGTATTGTTTTTTCAGGGTAAATCCTTTGGTACTCTAAAGAGCCTAGCCTAAGACGAGTTTTGGTTCCAGAGTATGAACATTTTCATGATTTTTAATAAAAGTTGCCTGATTATCCTATAAAATAATCACCTTTGTTTATACTGTAACCAGAAGTATATCAATGTACATTTTTCCACATTCTAATTAAAATATAAATGTTTTAGCTACTATACTGGGAGCAAACATATAGCAAATTACTGGTTTTAATATGATTTTTCCAATAAATTTTGTTTAATATCTTTACTTTTAAGAATTTTTTTAATGATTTTTTATTCTTGAGAGAGAGAATGTGTGTGTGGGGGGGGGGGAGGGGCAGAGAGAGAGACACACCCACACAGAATTAAAGCAGGATCCAGGCTCCAAGCTGTCAGCACAGAGCCCAGCATGGGACTCGAACTCACGAACCCTAACTGAGGTCATGACCTGAGACGAAGTTGGACGCCTAAGCGACTCAGCCACCCAGGCACCCCTAATATCTTTATATATAATCAGTTGATATAATTTGTAATGTCAATATATATGCTATTATATTATCTAAGTTTAATATTAGATCACTTATATTTTTCTTTGTAAAATATCTACTCATTTCTGGGGTTTATTATATTTTGGAGTTTTGGTGATTTTCCTAGTTGTCATTACCAGTTCTATGTTATATTCACTAACCTGTTTGTCTTATATTTTCCTTTTATATAATAGTAATGCAGATTTTCTGTACTATGGAAAAGTTGAAGATGTTACCTATTTTTTGCTATTTGCATTTTTCTACTATTCCAATTGTACAGAAATTAACAATTTTCTATACTTATAATGTATTGATATTTGAAACTTATTTTCAGGTCTTTGTTTCATAAAAAGTGGTCTATAGACCAATAACGACCTATTGAATAGGAATCTGCTTTTTCATAAGATCCTTAGATGAGCGTGCACATTAAAGTTTGGGAAGCACTGTTTTTGGTACTCTCTCTCATATCCTGACATTAACAGACTAGTTTTGCTGTATTGGAAACAATGATAGATCAGACACACAGCTATTATCTACTTTTGGTTGTTCCTCCCCAGACAAGGCAGCAATCTTCTCTAGATTGGTGGGCAAACTAGAGTTTTCTAGAATTATCTAGAATAATCTAGAATTTTCTAGATTAACTGGGCAATCAAGCACCCTGGCTTTGACGTCAGACAGACTTGAGTTCAAATGATGCTCTATTATTTTTTTCCCATTTTTTAAAAGTTTATTGAGAGAGAGAGAGCGAGCAGGGGAGGGGCAGAGAGAGAAGGGGACAGAGGATCCAAAGTGGGCTCCATGCCAACAGCAGAGAGCCTGATGTGGGACTCAAACTCACGAACTGTGAGATCATGATCTGAACCAAAGTCCAACGCTTAATTGACTGAGCCACCCAGGTGCCCCAGGTGCTCTATTATTTACTAAACGTATTGGCCAAATCACTTAACCTCTCCATGCTCAATTGTCTCACTTGCAAAATAGAGACAAAAATAGCACCTAAGAGGTTCATCATGAGTGATTATACACTGTCTGGTATATGGTAAGCATCAAACAATGGTAGCCATCATTATAATTATGATCTCATTGCAATCCAGAAAAAACCTTATCTGTCCCAAACAGTGCTTCTCGGGGCGCCTGGGTGGCGCAGTCGGTTGAGCGTCCGACTTCAGCCAGGTCATGATCTCGCGGTCCGTGAGGTCGAGCCCCGCGTCGGGCTCTGGGCTGATGGCTCAGAGCCTGGAGCCTGTTTCCGATTCTGTGTCTCCCTCTCTCTCTGCCCCTCCCCCGTTCATGTTCTGTCTCTCTCTGTCCCAAAAATAAATAAACGTTGAAAAAAAAAAAACCAGTGCTTCTCAATCCTCTTAAACTCAATGTTGCAAAGATTTTGTGAGTATTCTGATATTCATAGATTTAAAGAAATCCCTACCTAGAAATAAAAGAGAGGGAAAAGGAAAGTAGTTTATAATGAAACAATTATGAAAGTTCAGACATAACCATACAAGAAAACATAAAAAATAGTCACATGATTACTTTAATAGAATCCACACAAATGGGAGAGACAAAATGCTGACTGTCTAAAAACTGGTGTTTCAAATATCATAACCAGGACTATAATTAGGAACACGATTTTTAAAAACTGGTTAATATCTTTTTGTCAAATTGTGAAAAAAACAAAGGACAAACTTCCATTGATTTACATGGTAGTTACATTTCTAGACTTGTCCGTGAACCTAAAAATTGTGCAAAGTATAATATATGTTAATACATAAAAGAGAGCTGGGTTCTGGGCTCGGGTAATGAGGATATATCATCTTCATGAATATCTGGCATGATGCTAACCTGTGCTGATTGTTGGACAATTCTTCATCACACGGGACTTTTCTGCACATCATGGGTTGTTCTAGCATCCTTCTGGCTATTGCCCACTAAGTGCCAGTGGTAATGCCTTCCAACAATTGGGACAACCGAACATGCCCCATAAATTTGCAAAAGACCCTTAAGGAAAACTGACTGTGGCTCCTGCTGAGACACATTGCCCTCATTAAATGCAGGGTTCTCTTCTAAATATGATGTCTTTTTGTTGTTCATCATTGTAGCTGAGAAGTAACATAACCTATGTAATATGATTTAAGAGGGACCATCCAAGAAATAATTACCACACTTGTAATTTTAGGTAAAAACAGACAGAACCATTACACAATATAGTTATGCCTAAACCTAAAAGTAAATGCCTTTCAGACTGAGGGACTCACAGTGGAGGGATTAAAACTTTCTCTCTCTCCTTAAATCTGGAGATACTTTCAGATACAATTTAGGACACTTGAAGTGAAACTGTGATACACTACCAATTGTAACTGACTTTCAGAGAACAGACTTCAGCTTTTCAATGCCCCGAGGTATGTGATCTTACATTAATACACACTTTGTCGAATCTGATTGCTTAATTAGGACCCAGAGTTCCTGTGATAGTTGGAAACTTCTGGGGTATTTTCCCTGGCAAAAACTTCATGATCCACACAATCGCACGATGAACAGTTCAAGACTGCAAATGTTATTAATGCATTTTTTTAATGGTTGCTGTTAACGTATAATTAAACACCATGACAGATGTTCACCAAGCAAGTCTCCAACAGAGATTGTTTATTTATTTATTTATTCATCCTTTAAGATTATAGTAGCAAACTTAAGAAGGAAAAGTTTGAGAAAACGACTAAGTGATCTAATAAAGGGGGTAAAATAGTTATGCTGAAAAGCCAAACAAACAAACAAAAAAACTGTGCCATATTAATCTTTCTTTTGCGCATACCTGCCCTTTTCTACTTTTGGTGTGAAAGCATCTGTGGGTTATGTTCAGAGGGTTCAATGCAGCTTAATAAAATTTCCCAGTGAGCTCTTACATGACAGAAAATGTGAACTTTACATGTCCCCTTGGACGAAATGCTTTTGCAGAACTCGGATCTCACCCAACTATTTATGCACATAATTGTTCCTGGTGTCTCACCTTTACAAGGAAGTGTGGCAGGATGGCCAGCCTTCTGGCTAAATTGTATGCTTTAATAGCACAGAGTTGTCATTACGAAGAGGTTTCTAGTCAGACACCATTGCTCAGCATCCCTGCATCCAGGCGAGGTCACGTGACAGAGTACTAGCCAATGGAATGTGGATGGAAGGGAGGTCTACCTCTTCCTGCCCTGGCCCATCAAGTCCCTGGCCCATCGTCTATGCCCTCTTACGCCTCATCTGCTAACTCCGTACTTTTATGGGAGCCGTGTCTAAACGACGGCAGATACTCCACCACGCGGTTCCTGAATCACTAGGTGGAGCAAGCGTCTCCTCCTTCTTCCCACATATTGGATTTTACACAAGCCAGAAATAACACATTCATAACTTTAATCCGATGGAATTTGGAGTTTTATTCATTACGGCATCTAATATTACCTTAAGAAGTACTAACATTCACTACTGTGCACACAAATCCTGGAAGAACATCTGGCACATAGTAGGCCCTCAATGAGCAAATGAAAGCACGCTCCCTATAGACAGGCAAAGAAAAATGCCACATAAGCACAATTCCTTGGTCTTCTAGGGAAGACCTTGGTCCAACAGACCAGATCGTAAACTATCTTAAAGGAAGAGTAGGAAAGACAGTGGAGCAGGTAATGCTATCTGCTGTCTAATTCCATGGGACAGTATTTTCTTATGTGACTTTGGGGATCAGGAGAGAATCTGATAGTAATTCCAGGTCATTGAGGAGCCATACAAATGATAGTTGCATCAGAGACACTAGTGCAGTTTCACAGAAAAGCTACCATGGAAATTAGTACTAAAAAACAAAAAAACACAAAAAAACGTGGTGTCGTCTCTGTGACAGAACTCTGGGTAACCACCTGCCACATGTAAGAAAAAATGCAAAACTTTTGCCCCTACAGCTAGTTGAGGAAAAGCAACCCCATATGACCATTTAAATGTGCTTTTTAAAAACAATTGTTTTAAATGTTTATTTATTTTTGAGAGAGAGAGAGAGAAAGAGAGAGAGAGAGACAGCACAAGTGGGGGAGGGGCAGAGAGGGAGGGAGACACAGAATCTGAAGCAGACTCCGAACTGTCAGCACAGAGCCCAACGCAGAACTCGAACTCATGAGCCATGAGATGGTGACCTGAGCCGAAGTTGGATGCTTAACCCACCGAGCCACTCAGGCTCCCCCCAATGTGCTTTTACTGTGAGAATAATCACCATTATTTGTGGAGAGCGCACTCCGCCAATATCCACGATTGTGACAAAACCCTTCACGGTAGGTTCTATAGTATTCCATTCAGCCTGATCAGAGATGGGTTTCGTTGATTATGCCAAACACTTGCACACACATTTTCTTATTTAAGCCTTCATACATTATCATCCCCCACCTCCCATGAGGGGGAAGGGAATGGAGGCCTAAAGTTGTTGGTGATGTAATTTGCCCAAAGGCACCCAGCTGTGTGCCCCACCAGACATCTCATTCTCTACTCACCACTTCCTAATATCCCCGGGTCTCACACTTCCATTGTGGCTCCAAGCATCCACCACCGTATCACCACAAAACCGCTAGTTTAACATCAAAGACAAACTCAGACAATTAATTCAGGTACAGCACACCGGGGTTTGGAATAATTTCCTTTGGATACTGGCTTCACAAGTTCACTCAAACTGCAAACAGAGCATCTCTGCTGTGGTTGCTGTGTTCTAGTAATCAACTGTTTTCCTCTAGGCGCGCAAGCTTCACCTTGCGCCATGGCACCTTCAGCTTGGGGTTTTTTTCCCCCCTTCTTACCTGGAGATTCACTACATGTTGCAAAGTGTTCACTGTCTAGCTCAAGCTGTGTTTCCTAGAGATGTCTGTCTTCCCGGTGGGGTCCCATTACAATCCCTCGGCGCTCTATCCTCCAAAAAAACAATCTTTCATAACAGGGCTCATCAAACTCGCTTCCATAAAGGGACAGGTAGTAAACATTTTAGGCTGAGTGGGCCCCACAGTGTGTCACTTAATGGCTACTTAATTGTCTCCTTGTGGTGCAAAAGCAGCCACAAACAATTTGTAAGTGAATGGGTGTGGCTGCATTCCAAAAAAACTTGACAAAAATAGTCTGTAGGTTAGACTTGGACTGTGGGCGGCGGTTTGCCAATACCTACTTGATACACATATCATTTCTAGGATCAAATTTCATGTTTCCCCCAAGATTTCTCTGTTTTACAATTTTCCTATCTTGGAGGCTTGATGTGACTGTCTAAACAAAAGCTGATACATCCCCCCTCGGGTTCTTTTAGGATTGTTAGAGTTCATGCGTACTCTGTTTGAAAAAAAAATTTGTGTAAGGGAACTTTGGACTCAGGAAATATTTTCTAATGAGAAAAGGAAAGAAAGAAATGATTTCTGGCCAAGAGCAGAGGGCACACTAATATGAGAGAACACAAAATTAATGTTGGATACCTAATATTGGGTAATTACTACTGCATACAGTGAAGGTAGGAGAGATTGGCTGTATTTATTTATTCACTAGAAATGTTTGCTTTGTCTCTTTGCTCCAGGCCCTGGAATCACAATGTGAAAAAGACAAATTTGGTCCCTGTCATACAGAGTTCATGGTTTAATTGGGGGGAGACATGCATTTGACAAATAATTATCACAAAAGGTAAAGAATGTATGGATCTGGCAAGTACAGATGAGGCTGTCGCTTGGCTAGAAAAAAAGGAATTAGCAGGGGAAGAAGACAGGAAGAAACTGATATTAGTAGAAAGAGACGGACAAATGGTGTTGGAATTTGAGGAGAGTTGAATACGTATCTACAAGACTTTGAAAGGCCAATGACAGACGTCGAAATAGGGAGCGCCAGTCAAAGGATTGGGAGATTTTTGGTTTTTTTGTTTTTAAATGTATTTCTAATGACCTTTCAGATTAACTGGAGGCAGAGGTGGGGAGAAGCAAATGGAAAGCAGCAGATACATAACTAGATGGCAACTCTCAATGAGGGGTTTGGTTGTGTTAAGGAAACAATAAGTAACTCATCTGCCTGGGGCTCTGAAAGAAGGAAAGAAAGTAGCTGGAGTTAGGGTGGGAAACAAAGGTTGGAGCCAGACGGTGGGAGGCTTTGAACGCCAGGATAAAGAATTAGATCCACTCAAACAGACTGCGCCAGACCTGAGTAGCCAAGTACGGGGTCTGCGCCAGGCAAGTTTTGGGAAGATAAGAATTAGAGAGGGACGATCTGGAGGCAAGAAAAACAGGTAAGAGACTCTATGAATAGTCCAGGTAATAAAGGGCTGGGAGACGAACAGAGTTCCTCCGTCTTGTGAAATTGCTTCCCTCCTGGAAAAACTCCTTTGACTTAAACGCCGCATCTGTGCAGCTGCCTGTGGCACAGTTTTTTCTGGAGGAAGAGCAGCACCGTATTCAGTGGCTGCTGACAGTGTCTCTCCTTGTGCTCTGCTACGTTTTAATTACGTTTCATATTCATCCCGTACTATCATCCAGTGGAAGCAAAGTGAAGACATACAGCTTCATTTGAAATCCAACAAAAGCGAGGACACATGTAATTCTATAGTAATGTATTATTCCTCGGAAGCCAGGAGAGTTTTAGGTTTAATGTACCTGTGGCTTCCCAGCTACCACCCACTCCCATATCTCACTTTGATTCAATTGTAAGAAGCCTCAGTCCACAATTTAATTACAAATATCCTGAACAAGGAATCCAAAAATGACATCAGGAATCAGGAGAAGGCGGTACTTTTCATTACAGATATTTCAGACACCTACGAAAATAGAGACCAGTGTAATAATCTCCCTGAACACATCATTCAGTTTCTACAATCATCATCACATGGCCTAACTGGTTTCATTTTTAACCCCACCTACTTTTTACCCTTTGCCCACAAATTGGATTATTTTGAACCAAATTTCCAGCATCCTTTAATGTCACCCATACCTACTTCAAACTGTATCTTTGAAAGAGAACTTTTGGGGCACCCGGGTGGCTCAGTTGGTTAAACATCTAACTCTCGATTTTGGCTCAGGTCATGATCTCACAGTCGTGAGATTGAGCCCCACGTCAGGCTCCATGTCACGTGTGGAGCCTGCTTAAGATTGTCGCTGTCCCTCTCCCTCTGCTCCCCCCTAATTGCACAGGTGCTCTCTCTTTCCAAATAAATAAATAAATTGATAAAAACTTTCTAAAAGCACAGGCTTAATTACTATTATAATGCCTAAAATAACAATGACTTTTCAATATCATTAAATATCTAGTAATGCTTTAAATATCTCCATCTTTATTTGACAGTGGTTTTCCTTTGTTGCTCAAACGAAGGAGGAACCAGAGCCACATGTGGAGTAGGTTGATATATCTCTTAAGTTTCATTTATTTATAGATTCTTTCACCTTTTGTTTTTTTTTTGTTTTTTTTTTTTTGGTTGCTATTTATTTATTAAAGAAACTGGGTCATTTGTCATGTAGAATTTCCCACTTCTTGGATTTATTGATTAGTCACGAGTAACATGTTATTCTAGACCATGGCTTTTCAATAAACTGATAATTAGACCTAAAGGCTTGATAAGATTTGGTTTTATCATTGTTGCAAGAATATTATGGGTGGTCTTGACTTCGATTGTACTAAATTAGGAGGCAGTGAATGTTTGGTTGTCTCTCTTTTGGTGGTGTTAAGAGAGATGAATGGGTTCATGTGTTGTCAACCTAGTCCAATTGTTTTAAAGTTCTCCATTAGTTATTTTAGAGCAAAAGTTTATGAAAGAGAAATAGAATAAATGGTGGATTTTTAAAAATATCTTGTCTATTATTAGGAAATTTGTGGATTTTTGAAAATACACTTTTTGAAAAAATGTATTGTGTTTCTTCAATAAAATAATATAAAATTTTTGAATGCACAAATTATTTTATCTTTGCCCAAAGGAGAACACTTCAAGTTGGCTCCTCCTTACTTTTGGCTTTTCTTTGATATCTTTGGTAGCTTCCTTGCTTTCTGGTACGACAAAAGGCTCATTTTGCACTTTCTGGAATCAGCCACTTTTCCAACAAACCCTGTTTCCTTTTTTTTTGAATGTTTATGCATTTATTTTTTGAGAGAGACAGCATGAGTCGGGTGGGGCAGAGAGAGAGAGAGAGAGAGACAGACAGACAGACAGAGAGAATCCCAAGCAGGCTCTACACTGTCAGTGTGGAGCCCAGTGTGGGACTTGAACTCATGAACCATGAAATCATGACCTGAGCCCAAATCAACAGTTGGACACTTAACCAACTGAGCCACCATGGTATCCCAAGCCCTGTTTCCTTTTAGTGAGATGGTATTTAGAAACCACAACCTGGGCAATAAGGGTGTTTATTGATGCAGGACTGATTATTGTTTCTAGGCCTTTTCAAAAGACAGAACTAAGAAATTTATTTTCAAGAAAAATATAAATCATGAGTTCATACTAATATTTCGAACATAAATGTATAATTTTTATTTACTTGATTTTATAGGGATAACTCCTTTCTCATGTGCTGCAAATCTTAGTTTCTAATGAAATATAATTCTTTGATTCTTATAACATATAATTTCAAAGTAACCATACTACTATTATTACTATCAATATGATTATTAAACATAGCTTAAAAAAAAACCAAAAAAACAAATAGCTTCATTTCCTTGTAGGTTTTTTTTGTTTTTGTTTTTGTTTTTTTTGTCTTTAGGGTATATTACACTAAGCCGTATAATTAAATATACAACATATACTTGATACATTAATAAAGTCATATGTATAAAATTAAAGTCATCAAAATGATTTTTATCTGGGTGGATAAGCCTACAACTATGTTCATTTCTTTCATTTTGTTTTTATTTTTTAGGGATTTTTAAAATTTTGGTAAATTAATCAAGGTGCTCCAGAGAACCAGAACCATTCAGATATAGAGATGTGTATATAAAGAGATTTATTTTTTATTATTTATTAAAAAAATTTTAACATTTATTTATTTTTGAGAGAGAGAGAGAGAGAGAGACAGAGTGTGAGCAGGGGAGGGGCAGAGAGAGAGAGGGAGACACAGAATCGGAAGCAGGCTCCAGGCTCTGAGCTGTCAGCACAGAGCCCGACACAGGGCTCGAACCCACGAACCGTGAGATCATGACCTGAGCCAAAGTTGGAGACTTAATCGATGAGCCACCCAGGTGCCCCAGGGGATTTATCTGTTTTAAGTTTATCTATTTATTTTGAGAGAGAGAGCAAGCATACTCACAGCCTGCAAGCTAGGGCGGTGCAGAGAGAGAGGGAGAGAGAGAAGCCCAAGAAGTCTCCACCCAATGCAGGGCTCGCTCGATCCCATCAACCATGAGTTTACGACCTGAGCTGGAACTAAGGGTCCTATGCCCAACCGACTGAGCCACCCTGGCATCCCATGAGAGATTTTTTTTTTTTTCAACGTTTATTTATTTTTGGGACAGAAGAGACAGAGCATGAACGGGGGAGGGTCAGAGAGAGAGGGAGACACAGAATCGGAAACAGGCTCCAGGCTCTGAGCCATCAGACCAGAGCCTGACGCGGGGCTCGAACTCCCGGACCGCGAGATCGTGACCTGGCTGAAGTCGGACGCTTAACCGACTGCGCCACCCAGGCGCCCCTCATGAGAGATTTATTATAGGAATTGGCTTGCACAGTTATAGAGGCTGAGAAGCTCCACAGTCTGCCATCTCTAAGCGAACTAGGAAAGCCAGTAGTATGATCCAGTCTGAATCCACAGGCCCGGGAACTAAGAGTGCTCCCGAGAATCCTGATGTGAGTGCACACACCTGTGAACCGGGAGTGCCGCAATCTGAGGGCAGGAGGGGATGGATGTCTTAGCAGATGCTGGGAGAGTGAGCAAATGCACCTTTCTCCAAATTTGCTGCTTTATGGAAGCCTTCAATGGATTGGATGCTGCCCGCCCACACTGGGGACGGCCATCTGCTTTACTGGGTTCACTAATTCAAATGCTAATCTCTTCAGAAAAATACCCTCACAGATACACCCAGAAATGTTTACCAGCTATCTGGGCATCCCTTAACCCAGATAGTTAGTTAAAATTAACTGTCACATTTGGGTTAATTTGGTTTTCTGTTACATAAAACATTTACATGGGCCCAAAGGTAAAACTATATAACTAATTGATCCAGAAAAGTGTAGCTTCCATTTCTTTCCTCTTCACCTTGTTCCCTCCTGATCATTATAGATAACCATTTATATTTATTTTTGGCTTGTGCTCCCGCTAAAAGTGCAACTGTTTAATCCCTTCTTTTATGTACTTTTATACTCCTTCTTTCTTAAAAAAAGATGTACCTTTATATTCCTTTTTTCTTAAAAAAAAAAAAAGCACATGCTTTCATATTCATTCTTTCTTAAAAATGGACAGTATGTTATACATACTGTTCTCAAGAGGACAGTGTTTAGAAGCTATGGAATAAAGTTCTACAAATCTGAAGTTACTACTCTTATAGAAGTAATTTGTTATCTGTGTCATTAAAATTCAGATCTATTTAGTATAAAATCACTATGTTAACATAGATCTAGTAGAAAAAGTTACATCAAAATGAATTTTGTTTGGCTACACCTTTATAATATATGAACCAAAACACTTTGCTCATCTCATGATTATATATTCAGCCTTTACTCTATGCCAGGCAGTGTTTTAAGCACTTTCCAAATATTAGCTTATTTAATCCTCATAACAACCCCATGAGGTAAATATTATTATTAACCTCAATTTAGAAATAGGAAAACTAAGCAAGAGAGATTTAGACAGTTGCTAGAAATTTCCATCTAGTAAGCCACAGAGTTAGGATTTGAAGCCAACATCCTGGCGTCAGAGTTCAGACACTTAACTGGATCACCAGGCTGCCATCCCCCAAAGTCAGACATTTACCTTGTATCCTTTTGTTTGCTATAATAAACTGCATGAATTGCAGTGAACAGTGGGCATCCTTGAAGACAAATTTTAGTTCTCATCAATTTAGTACTTCTCTACAATGATGACTTATCTAAGTGGGATTTCTGAGTTGAAAGACAAACATGTTTTAAAGTAAGTATTTTGGAATTTTTTAACTTTAGCTCAAAGCAGTGAGAAGAAATCTTTCTGAGTGTGTGGACAATCTCTCTGTGTACATTTTTTTTCTTTGATTCAACTCCATGAGGTATAATTTGCATATGGTAGATGCATTCAATTTAATTTGTATGACTTGATGTCTTCACAAATGTATACAGCCACGTAATCCCCGCTGCAATCAAGAAATAGAACATTTCCAACACCGCCAAAAGTTCCCTTGTGTCCATTTGCTCTTGCCATAAGTTTTGAGGATGGATTCCTTTTACTTGGGGTCTGTTTACAGGGATAAACAGACTTTTTTAGATACAGGCCATCTCATTCCCAAATGAACCATCTCCAGGCAGAAATAACTTTTCATACTCGTCTGTTTTCCTTTATGCTAGAATCCACGTCAGAAAGCATTGACTTGAAGCTATCAATATTAACTGCTGCTTCCACTATGTGAGCGGAGAGCTGACATCCACTGTGCTGTTCATAACAGGACAGCGACTCTCACATCTCCTGGGTGACTCCCACCAGCCAGCCCTGCTTTTGTTAGATGTGTATATTTAACTTTTATTTAGAGAGAGGAAAACACCCACATAGCTATCACAGCCTGTTTCCCCAAGGGAGTGTTATACATCTGTCCAAAAGATGGGAAAGTTCAGTTTTTGGATGATTAGGAAATTTCACTTTGAATCAAGAATATGCAAGTGAGTTCTACAGACATGACCAACTATATTGGCATGCAATCATGGAATATTATAATTTTAACTTTGGCATCTATTTATAAGAAAAGCAAAGACCAAAAAGCTTAAATGGGTTGCACAAGGTCACATCATTTAAGACACAACTGAGATTAAAATCCTCAGTCAAGGGATCCAGTACATCTCCCCAATTCTCAGCCTGCTGTCTTAATTTCATGTTCTTTTCATGGTATGATGCTGTCATTTCATATATTTTTAAAAATTTTTAAACATGTTTTATTTTATTTTTTGAGAGACAGAGTGCAAGCAGGGGAGGGGCAGAGAGAGAGGGAGACACAGAATCCAAAGCAGGCTCCAGGCTCTGAGCTGTCAACACAGAATCCGATGCGGGGCTCGAACCTACAAACATGAAATCATGACCTGAACCGAAGTCGGACGTTCAACCAACTGAGCCACCCAGGTGCCCCAAACATATTACTCTTCCTTAGGCATGAGTTTTCCCAGACAAAATTTATAGATACTGTAATCATCATGCTAAGAGAAAATTCTCATGGCCTACACTTTTGGTATCATGTAGATATTAGTTGCAAGTCACAATTATTATAGTTGGGCTCGTATTTACTTGGTATAACATATGCCTTCTCAAACAGCATGTGGTGCCAGAGTGGGGGGAAAACACATGCACAACATATCTGTAAAATCTAACTCTTGCAGTCAATTACTATAATACAGAGCCACACTGTCACCAATTGGAAAGGGAGCTGCTGTATGCTTTATAGAATGTTTCCTGTGATAGTGTGGGAAGTCCCACAGGATAGTGTGAAATATGTGACCTTCAAAACCAGTGGTTTTTTAATGTAAAAGTATTTTTCCCATTTGGAAAAACTAAATAATAACAATAATAAAACAATAAATGAATAAAATAAAATTATCCCCAACATTGAAAAATTGCTTTCTACTGTTAATATTTTAGTGTATACATTCCTCAACTTATAAAAATATTCCAAATTTTTATAGGTTCAGTTTTAATAACACAATCAATACATGAGTAACGTGTCCTTCTTATTAGACAGAAGAGAGTATGTTGATTAAAAAGACAAACCCTAGATTACTTGGTTAGCATCTGGATTCTGCTCATTGTTAGTCAGGTGATCTTGAGTAAGTTAATTTGCCCATGTCTCAGTTTTCTCATCTATAAAATAGTTTAATTTTAGTGGTTACTTCCTAGGGTTGCTGCCAGAATTAAATGGATATGTGTGAAGTACTTAGAAAAGAATCTAACAGATTATTATTATAGTATCATCACTACAAAGCAACTTAATCAGCATGAATGTCCCCTTGGCCTATTGTCTCTCTCCCCCATTCCAATTCCCTCTACAGAAATCACCCAATTATACACATGACAACCCAGACATTCCAAAGTTGTGATCTCCAAGGATAAATTTATGATAGTGTTCTGGTTTATGCTAGATTTAAAAGGATTAAGGACATACTTCAGGCGTCCTGAATAAAGATTTCTGAATGGAGTGAAATTTGGGGAGGGGCAGAAATGGTCAGAAATAAGCTAAGTTGTTTCCTTTATTGTAGAAAAAGTGCCTAACTTGCTACAAGGATAAAACAGCCCGGCTTCTTTTACAGGTGTGGAAAGGGGGAACAAATGATCTAGGTCCTGCTCTGGCCACTCTTGACTGTAGCTGCCAACGTTGGATACTCCAGTTTTTACCGTGGCCTTTAAAAGTCTACACCGTTACCTACATAAGTAGGGAGAGACAGAAGTAGTTATGTCTGAGTTCCATCTGTCTTTCATTTCAGAGATTTTTCTCCTCTGAAACCCAACTACAACTATCTCCTGTCTTTGCTCCCCACTTCATGGTGGTGTTTTTGTCATTCTTTCTAACTGTAGACTATTTTTCTCCTCTTAGCTGGAGACATCACTACTGACAGCTCTCTGATTTTCATCTTGTTTCTCACCACCATTGGAGAAGGAATGCCTCTTTTGACTTAGCTCAAATTCTGGGCAGAATGGGTCTAGACTAGGTCAAGTGCTGACCTCCTGAGATAATCAACTGCAGTGAGGGAGACTGGGAACCTGTAAAAACATGACAGCCCCTTCCAGAAGCACATGCTGGGAGTGGTGGGAGAGTGTTTTCCACAAGAAGGACGCAGGAGTGGGTGGGGCATGCTGCTCTTGTAATGACGGTGGGAGCTAAGCAGTCCATAGCACCACCATGACCCCTTCTTAATTTCCTTCTGCTCTCTGCCTGTGCGTCACCTCACTTTCATTACTCAGCAGCATGCTGTGGCTGTGACTTTTGCTCTTGTATGCCATTGGTGCCATCTGCTCCTGCCTTGTCTCCTTTGATGTCATTACATACAGATGGCAAGGGCACAATGGGAAGTGGCACTTAGTTCAATATGGTAGCTCTGGATGCATCAAGCCTGACCTTGTATCAATGCTGCTGATAAGTAATCCTGCTCATGTGTAAGTCTAATAATGGAATCACTACTAGATTTTGGTTGAGCTTCTGAAATCCCATTATAAATTATTGGAACCATATTCATCCATTCTAAAATATGTACCTTCTACAGCTAGTATATATGATTGTTTTAAAGGTAATCTAGTAGATTTCTACCAAAAATGAGGACAATTTGCTACTAACAACCTACCAAAGTTCAGAAATATTGTTGATATTAGAAACAATGGAAAATGTCTTTCAAATGTGCTTGTTAATTTGACCATGTAGGTGTCAGAGCTAATCAGTCAACAGCTACAGCTAATGCAGGAAAGAAAAAAAATTAATATTCATTAGACTCTTGTTTACACTTCTGTTGTCAAGGTTAATCAGTTTGCTTTAAGCACAATGTTTCACTCTTATTAAAGTCATTAGTATCCTTCAGTACACGGAGAACACTTGGGTTTCACAAGTGTGTTTGATTTATACATCACATACACTGCACAGGGACCTAGGCTTAGGGCATATTTTGCTGGGATTTAGACATAAACCTTTATTTAGACTAACCAATTATTATTCTTCACAATTGAATAGTAGTTAAAATTTTCAGGTATTCAGTAATATTCCCAGTTGTAGAAACTCACAAAAACTCAGCCTCTCATCTTCGATACAAACATTACATAGGCTCATATCAAAACACTACTGGTACTGATGGTGGAAGAGGATTCTAGGTGTTTTTGTTTACCTTTATATCAAAACAATCATTGTAAATAACTCAACTGTGACTAGAAATTTTTACTGAGGAACAATATATTCCATGGATACAATCTCATCAGAGGATCAGTTTTTCCTATAAATAAAAAAGTAATTGTTCATGCTCTTCCAAGGGTGGGACTATCAATCTGATAGAAATCCCAGATTAACATTATTCTAGTTTACTCATCAACAAACTGCAAGTCTGGGTTTCCCAGGGGAAGCAGGCTTTTCTGGGTTAGCTCTCTCACCACTGGTCACCCTTTGTTATCCCATGGAGAAATCTGATAGAAATAATAGAATCTGGTTTTCAATTTTTACTTATGTTTCCTTGGAGTTTGGTTCCAGACACAGGAACTACCATGGGTTCCTCAGCAGACTGGATATGGACTCTAATGGCTTATGATTTTCCGAAACTAACTCACTACTCACTGACTTGAGAATTAGAACCCACAGAAATAGTCTGTTCATTTGGGCTTAATATGGAGCTGTGTTGTTTTTTTCTTTTTCAAATTTTATATTCTGATAACTAGGATGCTCTAGGTATATGCCTCTTGGCTAAAACATATATGACAAACAATATTCCTTCTGTATATAAATTAGATATGCTTATGATATTGAATGTAGAGGAACCTCTGAGGACAAAGGGTTCTTGAATAATTGCTGTAAAAGGACTTAATATTAACTATTCTCAAACTACTAATTTTTTTAGCAAATCTTCACTTAAAATTAATTAACACATAGCCAATACATTCATAGAGTAGGAGAGTTCATTCATACTTTAGTGCGGTGGGGACCATTTGTGGTCAATCATTTCTGGTAGTTTTTCTCCCGAAATCTCTTAAAAATAATTGAATATTCACTGGAGCACTCTTGACATTTTCTGTAGATACGATAGGTGACACATATAACTTCCAGCACAAAATAATTTCCACAATACTATAGAAGTATAGACTATAGTACTTTGGGAATTGCATTAATTATTTATGAGTGAGAAGAGACTAAATCTGTAGCCAGGTTGGAAATGGCCATCTATCTGGTTTGGAGCCTTTGTTTGGCTTCTCAACTTATTTACTATCTACAAATGCACCGTCCAATATAGTAGCCACTAGCCACAGTTAGGTGTTAAAGGTTGAAATTAAACTAAATAAAATAAAAAATTCAGTTCCTTAGCCACATTTCAGTATTTAATATCCACCTGTGGCTAGTAGTCACCATATCAAACAATGCCAGAATAAAATATTCTCATCATCTCAACGTTTTTATTGGACAGTGCTGATCTAAAACTTATGCGTCCTTAATATCACAAAAATGATCACTGCCCAGGAGATTTTTACCTCAAGGCTGCCTAACAAAGGTATATTTTGACCTTGTGCCTTCAAAGATCATCCTCAAACAGTAACAGGAACAAGAAACAAAAGACAAATTCCATTACTAATGAAACTAGGAGATGTTTAATTCAAATGGAATATGAAGATAGAAAAATACAGAGAAATCATAGATGACATAGCAGGTGAGAGGAAGGTCAAGTGACTGTGTGTTCACATGTGAACAGTGCTAACCATAAGCAAGCAGATGAGCTTTGCAGAACCTGAGAGAGGCTTAGAAATCAGAGGTAGTTTCTAAAAAGTTTCACTTCTATCCTATAGGGCCAGAGTACTTCCCTTATTCTATTGAAGTGGGAAGCTGGATGTTTATTTTCCAGATTAACCAAACCAGAGATTCTGGACTGGGGACCCCAAGCATAGAGGGCAGACAGTGGAAGAAGGTGGCATACTGAAAACAGTGTCACCAAGAGAATAGGAACATCCTGAACGATGAGCAGCAGGTTATTTATCCTCCTCTGTCATCACCTCATCTCTAAAACAGGAGACTAGAACCTCCTTCCTTGGAGAAAAGAAACAAGTCCAGAGGAAAGACACGCTGATATGGACATGGGGGGGTCTACAAATAAAAAGTCAGTGGGTGTCTCCATTTCTCTGCATTACAGCCACTAGCACACAACCTCATCCTTGCACAGACAGATGCAAGGTGATTTCTTAGTGCCTCATTCTTAAACACAGAAGAATAGCCAGTGATAACTGGGGATTTGAGGACAAACTTCAACATAAAAGAAAGAGAATGAAATAAGCAACAAGGGGAAAACATAGGCAGGAAAAAAAGGAAAATACAAAACACAAAATCTCAAAGAAAACAGGAGAGAGAGAAGAGAAATATTGCACATATAAAACAAGAACAGCATACCATGAAAAGAAACGGAAAAGGAAATTTAAAATATGAGAGTAAATATGATAAACTCAGTGGAAGCACTGGGAAGATAGAGATGAGGGAACCTCCCCCAAAACTGAGCAAAAATAAAGAGATGACATCAGGAAGAAAAAAAAATAGAGGGACAATATGTGATGAATAGGAATTCTGGGGGGTGGGGAGGGGAAGAATAGAGAAAATGGTGAGAGAGAAATACAAGAATATTTTCCCCCAGACCAGAGGAAATGAGTCCAGCAAGATGCATGAGGAGAACCTATGTGATTGTGAAATGTCAAAACATTAGGGACAGAAAAAGATCTTGGAGATACATCATATTGCAAGGAACAGAAATTAGAAGGACATTGATCTTGTCAACGGAGACTCTGGTTGCCACACAGAATCAAGAGATAAAGGCTGTATACATTATTTTAAAATATTGATATAAATTCCAGAGGAGACAACGACAAGCTGAAAATGATTCACTCTGGGCACAGGAGTGAGGAACTGGGGAGAGGGGCATTAAGAAGAGACTGCCGTATTTTTGTTGGAAGCCTTTCAACACTCCTTGATATCTAAGTTATTTGTCTGGCCTATATGAAACAAAACCTAATCCAAGAAAATGATCTTGAGTTATTTAACATCCAATTCTTATCAAATTCCCAGTTTAGAAAATAAGCAAGCAAACAGATAACTGAAACTTTAGGACTCAAATCTCAGAAATACCACAGTATAAAATGTATGGCTATAGGTTATGCTACAAAATGAATGAAGGAAAGTAATGAGTAAGTATTTGGGTCTTTTTATCGTGTGGTGATTAGAAGATATCATAAAATATGTAGTTTTCATTGATATAATACAACTGTGCCTTTTAAAAAGCAACCATAAGAAAAAAGGTAACCATAACCACGTTTTTAATCTTACCCTCAGAATTCACAATGAAGACTCCTGAAATTATTCAGCAAGCAGAGAAAATAATCTAAATGGCTGACAAAGAATACTTTTTCATGTTCAGTTTCAAAAATGCATTAATACTAGTCAAGCCTAACATCTTGACCATGACATTTTCGTATGTCAATGATTATGTAAAAATTCTAAGAGCACTCTTTTTCAGGATGATTTTTCTGGAAACTGACGTTTATTAAGAAGAATAACAAAAATCCAAATATGTTATCACAGAAATCTTGAAACGCCTGTATTTCCTACCAGGTCTTTCATTGGAGTATTGGTAATGTCTCAAGACTTGAATATTATAGAAGATGTCAAGTTATTAATGAGGGCAAATTTAAAAAGAAAGACTGAGAGTGTGATTTTAAGGTATTTTTCCTCTTCCAAATCAAAGTAAAATTGAAATCTTTCAATTACCTGTGTAAGACTGGAAGCCTGGTGGCTTCCTTTTGTCTAGCATATAAAAATGTGAATTTCTTAATATTTTATTCAACAGCCTACGTCGATTTTGTTTTCTCCTTACTCTTCTTAATACTTCATTAGCTCAAGCCGGATGAATCTATTTGCTTTTTGCAAGCCTGCGTTTGTTTCAGTTCTGCCGTTATGTTTTCATCTATATTTGTTTGCCTTGAATGTCTTCATTTCCCCCTTTACCAAACCTTATTTTTCTCAAGGCCCTTCAGGATTGATTCTAACTTTCCGTGTTTGTTGCTACGCCAAGCCCTTCTGAGAACTAGTAGTAACTTTACTAATATTTTAGTTTTCATCATGAACTTACAGCAAATTACTGACCAACTTGTTTCCCTTGATAGTGGCCATGCCTTCGCTACCTACTGGGATTTCAACTCTATAGTAGCCTATACAAAATTAATAAAACCTTCCTTTATCTCTTTATGTATAATATTATGCTTTCTTTAAATTATAGATCCATTGATCACATGAATTTGCTTCATATGCTCAGTGTATCTATTTCCTATAGTGATTGTGTTCCTCAAGAGCCTAGATATTTTGGCCTGTGAGGGTTTGTTCCCCGGAGGGTTTTGGCAACATCTACTAGCATCATGTGGGGGTGTAGGCCAGGTCATGGTTGGTGCCCCTACTGGTGAGAGTAGGCAGAGGGGAGAAATGGGTCCCAGGGCACAGCACTCCAGGCATCACAGAATGACAATTGACCAATGGGGGCCTAGGATTATAATCCACTGACTCTGGTGGCTTAGAGGAGGAGAAGAAGTGGATACCCTAGCTCTGACTCTGTCCATACTCCAGCAAGTTTTGATGCCTCGATATGCCCAAACCAGACACTTGGGCTTCTTTTGTGGATGTTGATCTCCAAATGCCCACCAGGCTTGTGGTGACTCTTCTTGTGCAGTACGGGGTGGGGGGGGGGGCGGCGGGGGAAGCAAGACCAGAAGGTAAAATAGCTCGCCCATGGCTGCATGGCTGGCCACCCTCTACCCTGCTCCCTATCCTTTGTTCTTTAGGTTCCAAGTTTTCCTCTAGCTATTCAGCTTCTCCAGGGTTTTCTGGGGAGGAGGGGTGAAGCTTAGTTACCCCCCTTTCAGCAAATGTGGTATCTGTTCAGGGATTCTTCATCTTTTTTGTTCCGCTGGCCCTTTTGGAACTCTACACATGCCTGTGGACCTCTCTCAGAATAATACTTCTAAATGAATACAACGAAAGGTATAGCATTACAAAGGAAATAATTATATTAAAATATAGTTAACAAAGCCAATTTACGATAGTTATATGTATGCTTATTTATTCATGAATAAATAACAAGATCTAGTATCTCATTTAATAACTGGGATTTCTGATGATGCTGAGCTTCATAATTCCCAGATAGCTGAGACAACTGTAATGTGAAATACATGATTTTCATTGATACAAGTCATAGATATGGTGAATATGGCAATTTAAACATTTTTAAAATTAGTTCTAAAAATTAGCACTACATAGGTGTGTTACAATTCTAAACTCTTGTGTAGTGAAATACAGTTCTTCTTTCCTCCTCTGTTCCCTGGTCCTTTAGTTATCCTTTCTAGAAGCAGCTACAGCTACTTGTTTGTATGTCTCCTTCCAGGGAAATTCAGTACATATAAAAGAGAGGGGGGGAAAGTTATGTGTTTTACTTAATTCACTTAATACATTTTAAAGAGTGTTTTATTTCAACTAAGACTTTTTAAAAAACATGTAGCATTCTACTGTGTGAATGTATCATAATTCATTTAACTCATCCTTTTTTGATAGGCATTTATGGTGTTTTCAACCTTTAGTTTTTATAAATTAGGCATATGCAATTGTAGAAACATGTGGATTATGTATGTTTCACACACCACTAAAAATGAAATTGCTCAGTCAAAAGGAATATACATTTTTAATTGAGGAGAATTTGGCTGAACTATCCTCCAAAGAAGGTACATCAATTTCTACTCCCACCAAGAATATTTGAGAACTATATTTGAGAAATGGACACGTTGTCCCTGAAACTTGGCACTATTTAAGATACTGGGAATAAATTCACAGTATAGTTGATGCTTGAATAATGTGGGGATTACAGGTTTTGACCCCCCCCACACAGACAAAAATAGGTGTATAACTTTTGACTCTTCAACAACTTAACTATTAGAAGGTTACTGTTGACCTGAAGCATTATTGATAATATAAACAGTTGATTAGCATATTTTGCATGTCATATGTATTATATACATAAAAATAAAGTTAGATCAAAGAAACTATTATTAAGAAAATCATGAGAAAATATGTGTTGATTAACACATATTTTGTATGTTATATGTATCATATACTCAAAAATTAAGTTAGATCAAAGAAAATATTATTTTGTTTTAATTTTTTTTTCAACATTTTTTATTTATTTTTGGGACAGAGAGAGACAGAGCATGAACGGGGGAGGGGCAGAGAGAGAGGGAGACACAGAATCGGAAAGAGGCTCCAGGCTCTGAGCCATCAGCCCAGAGCCTGACGCGGGGCTCGAACTCCCGGACCGCGAGATCGTGACCTGGCTGAAGTCGGACGCTTAACCGACTGCACCACCCAGGCGCCCCTAGGCTAAAGGATTTCTAATCATTGCAGTCAGTGAGCCCCAAACTAGGTAGGCTCCCCATGAGAGAAGAAGGAGGATTATTAAACAAAAGTGGTGAGAGTTCATTAAAATAATAATGAATAAGTGGATTCACATGCACTGACTGTTCTGAAATCTGATATAAAGAATTGATCCTTGGTTAATCTCAGGCCAGTTAGGTACTCATGGAGACATACTGAAATTCTTTAAGATTAGATAAGGAAGAGTGGTCATATGTGTTGGTACAGGAAACAAAGAAAATCTAGACCTTAGAGATTAATTTTAATACCTTTGAAAACAGTGGGAATTGATATGAGAACATGTAAAAGAGAATTGAGTATTGGGAAAACATCAAAAGTTTGGTTAGAAACAATCCTCCTATCCTCTCCTGTGAAAGGAGATAAGACGGAGTGATCAAGGAGAAATTATAACTGCAATAAAAGTTGATTTAATTCATTCGTTCATTTATTCATTCAGCCTGGTCCCTGGCTCTCAACATAACTCTCAATTCTATCCTCCATATGACAACCAACCATGTACTCTGGGCAGATCATCAGTTAGAGAGTCCAAAATAAGTGGTTGGACCGAGTGTCATGGTAAATAGTGTCATCAGTTGTGTACAGACTAATATTAAACCTTATTCAGGTAATTGATTAAAGAGAGAGTTAATTAAATGTATAGACAGACGCATCCTTCAACCAGGGATTTGCAAGGCATCTGTACCTTAGGCCATTGCTTTTGGGATCTCCACTGTGCAATGAACACGGGAAAATAACACTAAGAACTTAAACTAAATAGAAGGAATAATTTCTTAATACTCATTCACATTCAACCGATACTTGCTGAGTACCTAATATGTGCCAGGAACTATACTAAGATGCATTGGAACAAAAAGTCTCTGCTCTTGTGCAACTTACAGTTTATTGGTACAGTTAATGATAATCATAATGATCTGGAACACTTGAACAGTAAAGTGAGATTTAGGAATCCTTATATCTGAATGTCTTCAAGTATAGGAGAGATTCTAATTTGCATGGGGAGATGAATGGATAATGGATATGTGATATATATATATCCATTTTATATATGTATATTAAATATATATAAATATCCACTGTATATGTCCATTATATATAAAATATATATGAATATTATATATATACATATGCAAAATGTATTATTGTCACCACAATAAAGAAGCGGTAATTATGTGACATGATGGCGGTGTTAACTAATCTTATGATGGCAATCATTCTGCAATACATACACGTATCAAATTGTCACCTTAAACTTTTACATCGAATGTCAATTATATCTCAGTAAAGCTGGCGACAAAAGCATTATGCATCATCCCATAGGTATGTATGAAGGCAACCGTCTAAAGGACATGCTTCTCCAACAACTCTTTTCAATATTCTAGTTCTTAAAGTTAGAGGGAAATTAGGGAAATAATAAATCTTACCATGAGTCAACATGAGGGTCATAAGACTGGTAAAAATCTCCTGGAACTTCTGCCTGTGTTCACGTGTGTGCACAGAATGAGATAGTTAATGTTCTTTCACCCTCTGCTTTAGTCAGAGTTTGGAGTGACAGCACTTGGCTGTGAGGGTCTCATAGGAGAAACAATGAAAAAACAAGTTATGACAACATGTGATTAGTCAGCATAACAAAGAATCTGAAAAACCACGTTTCATAACATGAAACCCAATTCATGAAACTGGAGGGCATTTCACTTTTGTTTTGGGGATACAAGTTTGAGTCCCAGTTCTGTCCTTTGTCCTCTGTGCAACCTTGGGTTATATTTTACTTTTTCTACATCTGTTCCTCCTATGTGAGAGGAGAATAATAACATTGCCCACTCCGTCAGGATGATGGGGGCTTCTGGTGACTGAAAAGCCAGCTAATCTTGGCTCAGTCCGTAAAGACATCACTTATTTACTTATTGAGATGTCTAGAGGTGGGTGGTTCTAGGGTTAGTTTAATGGCTCTGTGGGGTGAGGGTTCCAGGTTCTCTGTGATTTTCTTGACCTTCCCTCTATTGTTGAAAAATGGTAGCAGTGGTTCCAGACACGTTACCCTCACAATTTCAAGTTCAAAATCTGGCAGGAGTGAGAGCGAGCAGGGAAATGGGAGAAAGCAAAACCGTCCAAACATGCCCCTCCCTTTAAAAGGGAGGAAAAGTTTTTCCCAGAAACCCCCTAGCAGATTTTCCTCCATGTCTCTTTGGCCAAAACTGAATTCCACAGCAACTCTTGGCTGCAAGAGAGATGAAGACAGAAAGCATTTGCTTTGCCATCATCTATGGCAGGAGAGCACACAAGAGAGATGGTGCTCATAGAGTTGGCCGTGACCACCTCAGAGCATAAATGTAAATATACCATGAGATGAAACACATAAACTAATTTTCACAGGCACATATTGTAAATATTCAAAAATGGTAACAACTATTTGTTACTATTATTTGCCTTGAAGAGAAAACATTTCTGTTTTAAATAGCTCCACCCTCAGCAAGGAGCCCAACTTGGGGCTTGATCCCATGACCCTGAGATCATGACCTGAGCTGAGATCAAGGGTCAGTGGCTTAACTCGCTGAGCCACCCACATGCCTCCAAATCATAGTAACTTTCTATTAGATCTGCTTCAAAATGGTACTGGCTCTGTGCGTAGTGAATGCACCATTAATAAAAGCAGAATTTGTACGATCCCTATTTTTTAGGTACGAACTCACATCAGATAAATCTAGGATTACTCTTCAATGAAGCTTCTATAATTCTATAGTACAACAATTAGAAGCTCAAGATAAAAGGTCCTTCTCTTGGTTTAAAATGGATTTAATTTCTGATTGAGCTAAATTGCAATGTCTGGCTATATTCAGAATTTCTAAAATGAGGATATTAAAAGTCTAACCATTCCAACTCTGATTGTAATGAGATGCAATCCATTATTATCAAAGAAGAAACTAGTTGCTTAGATACTGAAGGGTACAAAATAATAGCACTTTTTTCTTGTTCAGAGGTACAAAATTCATCTTATTTTTAGATCTTAAAATTCTAAATATTGATATCTCTTCAAGTGAAAAATGAACGTTGGGTCAGCAGCTCTCTCACAACTTCCTTATTAAATTATGTATTCTTAAAATGACTGTACGTTTCTCATTTTATGAACTTCTCTATTGAGTGTGCATACTCTCTCTCCCTTCGTTAGGATTTGGTAAGAGTGTTCTGAATGTGTTAGAATGGTGTAAATGATATTTGCCATGTAGGATTTGTTTCCTCTCCCCAAGCCTGGCAGGGGAGGGAGGTGTTAGATCTCAAGAGACTCTTTTACCAAGTCCAAGTTTTAAATAAATGAGACTTGTACTGACTCCAACACACCATCTTGAGATAACCTCAGGCCCTGAAGCACACTGACAAGCAGAATGATCACAGCCAAGTCGTGAAACTGTCTTTTGAAAAGAATAGCTGGATGAAAAACATTACAGTGACTGCACCAAGGGAAAGGCTGACTTCTTCAAATTGAAAGGGATTCTAAAGGTAAGATAAACAGTGAAACCGTTACCCCAAATTTGTATTTTCAGGATGCTTTAAGCTATCCAAGGAACTCAAAGCTGATATGCAAAGCTTCTTATTGAGAGGCTCACACATGCCATCAACATTTTTCCCCCTCACATGTGTTCTTCAATTTCTCTCCATTTGGCTTCCATTCCACCATTCACTAAAACTGTTCTGTTCAGGTCACCAATGACCTGAGGGTTGCACAACCTGATGGCTGATTTTCTAATCTCACCTTATTTGTCTTTTCAGTATCATTCAACAAGATTGACAGTTCCTTCCTAGATGGCTTTGGTGATATCACATCCTTGTGTTCATACTTCCTTTCCAGCTGCTCCTTCTCAGTACTTTTTTTTGCTAGCCCTTTCTGCTATATTCCAGCTTCTATTCTTGGAGTATCACTGATCTTGGATTGGATTCCTCCTTTTCTTCTCTATCCACACTATCTAAGGCTTGAATTTTTAGTCAATGCTAATCTATGTGTCCAGCCTAGAACTTCTCTGAATCCTATTCCAGATTTCAAACTGCATGTGCCCAGAATGAGTCATGGCTCTTCCTTCTCCCATTCAATGCCACGTGACCTCATTGTTCCCACAGTAAATGGTACTATCATCCACCAGTTAATAATACCTGAAACCCAAGAGTCATCCGTGAGTTCTCCTTTTATAGAACCTTCACACCCAGTTAATCAGCAATTCCTGTCAATGTATCCTCCAAAACTTACGTCAAGTGCATCCACTTTTTCCACCTCCACCACTGACATGGTTTAAGCCACCATCATCTCTCACCTTGTAATGCTGCAGTAGCTTCCAGGTAGTTCTCCCATCTTCCTTTATTAGCTCCCCTATAATTCATTCTTTGCAGAGTAGGTCAAACTGGAATCACACAACATCACTCCCCTACTCAAAATGCTTCAAGAGTTCCTACTGCAAGTTAAATAAAATCCAGACTCCTTACTACAGTCTTTGGGTACTTCATGTTCCAAACCCTGGCAAAGTTTTCAATGTCATAACAGTTCTTGCTCTTTCTTATAAGCCTCAGTCATATGGGCCTAACACACCAAGTGTTTTCCTGCCTCAGGCTCTTTGCACTGGTTACTTCTCTTAGAATAGTCTTTGTATGGCTCTTTGTATAGCTTGCTCCTCCTTATCTGTCAAGTCTCAGCTTAAATGCCACCTAATCAGGGTTGTCATTCTCAATATTTTACCTAAGGTTTGTTTGTTTATTGTCTATTTGTTTATTTAGACTGGTAGGAAGATAGTTCTTTTCTCCTTGGGATTTGAGGCACTTTTAGAATCAAACTTGGAAATGATACAAAAAGCTGAAACAAAACTAGTATTTGGAAGACAAAATAGATTATGATGAGAAGGACCCCATTTGACCACTTCTCCTGGACATTTTAACTTTTAACAAGACTTATAAATTCTAAAGCTATGAGGGGTCTTTCAGGTGGCTGAAATGAATGTGATGGGTTATGTTTAGGACAGCAGGGAGTAGTGAACTAGTCAGCACATGTCCATGTAAAGGTATTCGAGACAGAAATTTTAAAATGCTGTCCATGAGCAGGTAAGCCTGTGGCAGAGGGTCAAATTTGGCCCTTTTTCTTTTATTTAATAAATCAGAGAATTCCTAGGTATATAAATATCATTTTTTATGCTTCCATATGTGGAGACTAAAAAATACTAAATAATCACAGTCAGTAGTCTAGAGCTATTTACTCTTTATTAGCTCTTTAGATATTTTACTTTTTCTATGAATGTTTTTTGGAGCATTTTAATGGAGCAATTTGGAGCAAAATTCCAAATTAATTTGGAGCCGTTTAATTAAATTTTAATATTACATAGGCATATTTACCTAACCTGGTTTCCAGAAAAATCTTTGTGTGCTGGCCAAATCTCTTAGAGGTGACCCTAAAGGGGATTGTGGAAAGATTTGAAGCATGAGAATGACTGTCTTTGTATTTTAGATCATCATCTTTGGAAAAAATCAGTCCACAGCAGTGTGAAATAAGAATGAACATGAGAGACAGGTGGCAGAGTGGTTAGTAACTACTGTAATTTAGAGAACTGGTGAAGATAAAGACAGTGAGCTTGGGGAGATGGAAGAAGACATAATCAATCTAGAAAATCCAGGTTAAGAAAAGCTACAAAACACGTATACGAAAGTTTTAAATTTCATAACAGTTGTGGAAAAATGGGAAATAAAAAATGCTATTCAATAATAATTACTGGGGGCGCCTGGGTGGCTCAGTCGTTGAGCGGCCGACTTCGGCTCAGGTCATGATCTCGCGGTCCGTGAGTTCAAGCCCCACGTCAGGCTCTGTGCTGACAGCTCAGAGCCTGGAGCCTGTTTCAGATTCTGTGTCTCCCTCTCTCTGACCCTCCCCCATTCATGCTTTGTCTCTCTCTGTCTCAAAAATAAATAAACGTTAAAAAAATAATAATAATAATTACTGTATACCAGTCAGTACCAAACTATGTCTTGAACTCCAAGAGGAACACATATGGAATACTGACCTTCAAAGGACACTATGTATGCATTTGGCCTTATGTCAGCCTTTGATGAAGGGCAAGAGAAAAATAGTAGTTCACAATTTATTGAATCAGGTCTATAAGGAGCTAAAACAACATGTTATTTTCTTATGATTTAACTATTATGGAAATAAAACTTTTGAAATCTAGGAGATAATTTAACTGCATGTCTCTTAAAGCCATGGTTTTCAAATCACAGTTGATGAGCTGTTAAAAGTTGTGAAATCAATATTGTAGGTCATGATCAGCTCTTAAAAAAAAAAAAAAGCAATAGCTTTGAATAGAACATAGACTGTAGGAACAAGACAAGGATGTCCATTCTCACAACTCTTATTCATCATAGTACTGGGGGAGCCAGCCCACAGCAATCAGACAACATAAAGAAATAAAAGGCATACAAATTGGTAAGGAAGAGGTAAAACTCTATTTGCAGATGACATGATACTATATATGGAAAACCCTAAAGACTCCACCAAAAAACTACTAAAACTGATAAATGAATTCACTAAAGTTGTAGGACACAGAAATCAATGTATAGAAATTGGTTGCATTTCCATACACCAAAAATGAAGCAGCAGAAAGAAAAATTAGGAAAACAATCCCATTTACAATTGTACCCCAAATAATAAGATACTTAGGAATAAACCTACCCAAAGAGGTGAAAGACCTGTACTCTAAAACTATAAAACACTGATGTAAGCAATTCAAGACAACACAAAGCAATGGACAGACATTACATGCTCATGGATTAGAAGAACAAATATTATTAAAATGTCTATACTACCCAAAGCAGTCTACACATTTAACTCAATCTCTACCAAAATACCGACAACATTTTTCACAGAACAAGAATAAACAATCTTAAAATTTGTATGGAACCACAGAAGACCCTGAATAGCCAAAACAACCTTGAGAAAGAAAACAAAAAACAAAAAAACTGAAGGTATCACATTTCTGTACTTCAAGTTATATTACAAAGCAATAGTAATTAAAACAGTATGGTACTGACATAAAAATAGACACAAAGATCAATGGAATGGAATAGAAAACCCAGAAAGAAACCCTTAATTACATGGTCAATTAATCTTCAACAAAACAGGAATGAATACCCAATGGGAAAAAGTCTCTACAACAAATGGTGTTGGAAAAACTGGACAGCTGCATGCAAAAGAATGAAACTGGACCACTTTCTTACATCATACACAAAAATAAATGGATTAAAGACTTAAATGTGAGACATGAAACCAAAAAAATCCATGAAGAGAGCACAGGCAGTAATTTCTCTGATATTAGCTGTGGCAATACTTTTCTAGATATTTCTCCAGAGGCAAGGGAAATAAAAGCAAAAATTAACTACTGGGACTACATCAAAACAAAAAGTTTCTGCACAGTGAAGGAGACAATCAACAAAACTACAAGACAACCCACAGAATGGGAGAAGATAATTGCAAATAATATATTTGATAAAGGGTTAGTATCCAAAATATATAAAGAACTGATACAACTCAACACCAAAAAAACCAAGTAATCAAATTTAAAAATAGACAGAAGACATGAACAGATATTTCTCCAAAGAAGATATATGGATGGACAACAGGCACATGAAAAGATACTCATCATCACTTTTCACCAGGGAAATGCAAATCAAAATTACAATGAGATATCATCTGACACCTGTCAGAATAGCTAAAATCAACAATACAAGAAACAGCAAGTGGTGGTGTAGATATGGAAAAAAAAAAGAACCTTCTTGCACTGCTGGTGAGAATGCAAACTGGTGCAGTTATTGTGGAAAACAGTATAGAAGTTCCCCCAAAAATTAAAAATAGAGCAACTCCAAAAATATAAGAACACTAATTCAAAGGATACATACACTCCTATGTTTATTGCACATTATTTACAAGAGCCAAACTGTGGAAACAGCCCAAGCATCTATCAGTAGATGAATGGATAAAGAAGATGCGGTATATGTGTGTATATATATATATTTTTTCTATATGTATATATATATAATAGAATATTATATATATGTATGTATATATATAATAGAATATTATATACATGTATGTATATATAATAGAATGTATTATATGTATATGTATATATATAATAGAATATGTATATATATAATAGAATATTATATGTATATATATATAATAGAATATATGTATATATATGTATATGCATATACATATATATACATATATACATATATATTATGTATATATGTGTATATATATGTATATATATAATAGAATATTACTCAGCCATTAAAAAGAATGAAATCTTGCCATGTGCAACAACATGGGTGGAGCTAGAGAGTATCATGCAACAACATGGATACAGCTAGAGAGTATTATGTTGAGCAAAACAAGCCAGCCAAAGGCAAATTCCATATGATCTCACTCATATGTAAAATTTAAGAAACAGGAGAGGTTCAACATGGCGGAGAAGTTGGGGGACCCAAAGTTCTCTCGTCCCTCAAACACAGCAGTGTTGAGGCCAAAAGACTTTGAATTCCAAGGGTCTGGGCTGCAGAGTGACAGAGACTCTCCAGGGGCCCACGGGGACAACCTGGCTAGCATAGGTGCATGATTGAGAACTGGGAGAGATAAAACAGGCAGCATAGGCATAGAGGGGAAGAATTCTCTTCTGTGGAGAGATAAAGGGAAAAGAAAAAGAGACTGTGGAAGTGTGAGACTGTATCTGGACAAGAGAAAAACCATGGACCAGGACAGAGAAAGATCCAATCTCTAACTGCAAGGCTTTCTCTGAACTTGGGCCAGCTACCCTGTTCGCATACCTGGGGAGGAGGGGAGCCAACCCCGGGTTTGATAACTAGTTCAGAGGCGCAGTCTGCGTGAGAGAAAGCGATCCCCTCCCTGGAGTGCTATGGGAAGAAGGTATATAACCGTTCAAAGGACAAAAACTGCCTGCGCCCCTCAGCCAGAAGCCATATACCGGGGGTGTGGAGTGGCACTTCCCCGGAACTGGGGCACACAGAGCAGGACCCTTTAAGAAATCAGGGTTTAAATCCCAGCCGAGCACCAGGGAGGCGCAGGAGTCGGCAGAGCAGGACAAACTGCCACGTTCATGCCCACAGCACTGTGAGGATGAACTGAATGGAGTGGTTTGGGATACCTGATCCACGGAGGAGAGACTGGGGTGTCGCCTTTATTTTCCACATCACCAACAAGGTGGGGCTTCAGGGAATGGACAGCAGGCCCACAGTGGAGGCAAGACCCGCCTACACCAAACCACGCCCCTCCATGGCTGGCAACTGCGTATCTATTGGAGCAGGATTGATGCCCTCCAACCAGACAGCCCCTCCTCCAGACCAGCACTGCCACCATTTCCAAGGCACCCAGCGTTTTTCCATTTCCTGATTTAATCTTTGGACGATTCTTATTATATGTGTGTGTGTATATACATATATATTTTTTCTTTCTTCCTTCCTTTTCTCCTTCTTCTTTCTTCCCTCCTTCTAGTCTGGTTATTCTGGTTGTTCGTTTGTTTAAGCGGACATATTTGATCTATTCTCTTTATGCCTGTTTTATATCCCCTTCTTTATTTTCCTCTCTCTGGATTAAACTGTATAGTTTCTCTGCCTGGTCAATTTTCTTTTCTTTTCTTTCTCCTGCCCTGTGATTTCTCTCTTTCTGTGGGATAAAGCCCCTTTTCCATCAACACTGCTCCCACCCCATTGTTTTCTTGGTGCTGGTGTTTTTGTTTTTTGTTGTTTGTTATTTGTTTGTTTTCTTTCCCAGGGCTACTTCAATGAACGAATCAAAGCACAACTGGTATAAGGTCCAAAACACCACTATGAATAGGGAGATAAAGCAACCAGAGTCATAATAACAGAGAACAAGTAACACCTCCTGAAGGTCCAGGCCCTGGATGGTGTATGACCCCTCTTTAATAGTGCTCACAGGTACAGGACACATAACAAGCTTTTAAAACCCATAAGGGACAGAAAACTAGCCAAAATGCTGAAACAGAAGAATTCTCCTCAAAAGAAATTCCAGGAAGAAATGACAGCTAAAGAATTGATCAAAACAGATATAAACAATATAACTGAACAAGAATTTAGAATAATAGTGATAAAATTAATCGCTGGGATTGAAAAAAGCATAGATGACAGCAGAGAATCTATTGCTGCAGAGATCGAGGAACTAAAAAATAGTCATGATGAATTAAAAAATGTTGTAAATGAGGTGCAAAATAAACTAGAGGTGGTGACAGCAAGGACTGAAGAGGCAGAGGGGAGAATAAGTGAAATAGAAGATAAAATTTTGGGAAAAGATAAAGCTGAGAAAAAGAGAGATAAAAAAAATTCTAGACCACAAGGGGAGAATTAGAGAATAAAGTGATTCAATGCAACACAATAATATCCAAATCTTTCCATATCTTCAGGAGTTCCAGAAGAAGAAGAGAGAGAGAAAGGGGTGGAAGGTGTATTTGAACAAATCATAGCTGAGAACTTCCACAATCTGGGGAAGGAAACAGATATCGAAATCCAGGAGGCACATAGAACTCCCTTAAGACGTAACAGGAATTGATCTTTTGCACAACATATAGTGAAACTGGCAAAATACAAAAATAGAGAATTCTGAAAGCAGCTAGGGACAAATGGGCCTTAACCTACAAGAGTAGATACATAAGGGTAGTAGCAGACCCATTTACTGAAACTTGGCAGGCCAGAAGGGAGTGGCAGGAAATATTCAATGTGCTCAATAGAAAAAATATACAGCCAAGAACCCTTTATCCAGCTAGGCTGTCATTCAGAATAGAGGGAGAGATAAAGTTTTTCCTAAACAAAAACTGAAGGAGTTCATCACACTAAATAAACCCTACAAGAAATCCTAAGGGGGACTCTGTGAATGGAATGTTGCAAAGACCACAAAGTACCAGAGACACCACTACAAGCATGAAACCTACAGATAACACAATAACTCTAAATCCATATCTTTCAATAACACTGAATGTAAATGGACTAAATGCTCCAATCAAAAGACATAGGGTATCGGAATGGATAAAAGAAACAAGACCCATCTATTTGCTGTCTACAAGAGACCCATTTTAGAAGTGAGGACACCTTCAGATAAAATGAGGGGATGAAGAACCATCTATCATGTTACTGGAAGTCAAAAGAAAGCTGGGGTAGCCATACTTATTTCAGACAAACTAGATTTCAAACTAAAGTCTGTAACTAGAGATGAAGAAGGGCATTATATCATAATTACAGGGTCTATCCATGAAGAAGAGTTAACAATTATAAATGTTTATGCACCCAATTTGAAAGAAACTAAATATATAAAACAATTAATCACAAACTTAAGCAATCTTATTGATAATATGGTAATTGCAGGGGACTTTAATACTCCACTTACAACAATGGACAGATCACCCAGGCAGAAGATCAATAAAGAAACAATGGCCCTGAATGATACACTGGACCAGATGGATTTGACAATGTATTCAGAACTTTTCATCCCAAAGCAGCAGAATACACATTCTTCTCAAGTGCACATGGAACATTCTCCAAGATAGATCACATACTGGGTCAGAAAATAGCCCTCAATAAATGTAAAAAAATTGATTTCATACCATGCACATTTTCAGATCACAATGCTATGAAACTAGAAATCAACCACAGGAAAAAGTTTGGAAAACCTCCAAATGCATGGAGGTTAAAGAACATCCTACTAAAGAATGAATAGGTCAACCAGGCGATTAAAGAAGAAATTAAAAAATTTATGAAAACAAATGAAAATGAAAACATGACAGTCCAAACCCTTTGGGATGCAGCAAAGGCAGTCCTAAGAGGAAAATACATTGCAATCCAGGCCTATCTCAATAGACAAGAAAAATCCCCAATAAAAAATCCAGCAGCACACCTAAAGGAACTAGAAATAGAACAGCAAAGAAATCCCAAGGCTAGCAGAAGAAGACAAATAAGATGAGAGCAGAAATAAACAATATAGAATCCAAACAACAACAACATCAACAACAACAAACAGTAGAACAGATCAATGAAACTAAGAGCTTTTTTTTTTGAAAAAATAAACAAAATTGATATCTCCCTAGCCAGACTTCTCCCAAAAGAAAAGAGAGAGGACTGAAATAGATAAAATCACAAATGAAAATGGCCTTATCACAACCAATCCCTCAGAATTATAGAAAATTATCAGAGAATACTATGAAAAATTATATGCCAAAAACCTGGAAGAAATGGACAAATTCCTAGACACCCACACACTACCAAAACTCAAATGGGAAGAAATAGAAAATTTGACCAGACCCATAACTAGTGAAGAAATTGAATCAGTTATCAAAAATCTCCCAACAAATAAGAGTCTTGGGTCAGATGGCTTCCCAGGGGAATTCTATCAGACATTTAAAACAGAGTTAATACTTATCCTTTGTAACCTGTTCCAAGAAATATAAAGGGAAGGAAAGCTTCCAGACCCATTCAATGAAGCCAGCATTACCTTGAGTCCCACACCAGACAGAGACCCCACTAAAAAGGAGAATTATAAGCCAATATCCCTGATGAACATGGATATAAAAATTCTCAACAAGGTACTAGCAAATCGAATTCCACAGTATACTACAAGAACTATTCATCATGATCAAGTGGCATTCATTCCTGGGCTGCAGGGCTGGTTCAATATTCGCAAATCAATCAATGTGATACATCACATTAATAGAAAAAAGGATAAGAACCATATGATACTGTCAATAGATGTAGAGAAAGCATTTGACAAAATACAGCATCCTTTCTTAATAAGAACCCTCAATAAAGTCAGGACAGAAGGAACATACCTAAACATCATAAAAGACATATATGAAAAGCCCACAGCTAATATCATCCTCCATGGGGAAAAACTGAGAGCTTTCCCCCCTGAGATAAGGAACACGACAGTGATGTCCACTCTCACCACTGGTGTTTAACATAGTGTTGGATGTCCTAGCATCAGCAATCAGACAACAGAATGAAATAAACGCATCCAAGTTGACAAAGAAGTCAAACTTTCACTTTTTGTAGACGACATGATACTCTACATGGAAAACACAAAAGACTCCACCAAAAGGCTGCTAGAACTGATACATGAATTCAGCAAAGTCACAGGGTACAAAATCAATGTACAGAAATCAGTTGCATTTCTGCGCACCAATAATGAAGCAACAGAATGAGATATCAAGGAATTGATCCCATTTACAATTGCACCAAGAACCATAAAATACCTAGGAATAAACTTAACCAAAGATGTAAAAGATCATGCTAAAAACTATAAAAAAAAAAACTCATGAAGGAAATTGAAGAAGACACAAAGAAATGGAAAAATATTCCATGCTCAGGGATTGGAAGAATAAATATTGTTAAAATGTCAATACTATGAAAAACAATCTACACTTTCAATGGAATCCCAATCAAAATTGCACCGGCATTCTTCTCAGAGCTAGAACAAACAATTCTAAAATTTGTATGGAGCCAGATAAGTCCCCAAGTAGCCAAAGTAATATTGAAAAAGAAAAACAAAGTGGGAGGCATCACAATCCCAAACTTTAGCCTCTAATACAAAGCTGTAACCATCAAGACAGTATAGGATTGGCATAAAGACAGACACGTAGACAATTGGAATAGAATAGATAACCCAGAATTGGACCCACAAATATATGGCCAACTAATCTTTGACAAAGCAGGAAAGAGAATCTAATGGAAAAAAGAGAGTCTCTTTAGCAAATGGTGCTGGGAGAACTGGACAGCAACATGCAGAAGGATGAAACCAGACCACTTTCTTACACCATTCACAAAAATAGACTCAAAATGGATCAAGGACCTGAATGTGAGACAGGAAACCATCAAAACCCCAGAGGAGAAAGGAGGCAACACCTCTTTGACCTCAGTCGCAGCAATTTCTTGCTTGACACATCTCCAAAGGCTAGGGAATTAAAAGCAAAAATGAACTATGGGACCTCATGAAGCTAGAAAGCTTCTGCACTGCAAAGGAAACAATCAACAAAACTAAAAGGCAACCAACGGAATGGGAGAAGATATTTGCAAATGACATATCAGATAAAGGGTTAGTATCAAAAATCTATAAAGAACTCACCAAACTCAACACCCGAAAAACAAATAATCCAGTGAAGAAATGGTGAGAAGACATGAATAGACACTTTTCCAAAGAAGATATCCAGATGGCCAACAGACACATGAAAAGATGCTCATCACTCATCATCAGGCAAATACAAATCAAAACCACACTGAGATACCACCTCACACCAGTCAGAGTGGCTGAAATTAACAACTCAGGAAACGACAGATGTTGGCAAGGATGTGGAAAAATGGGAACCCTTTTGCACTGTTGGTGGGAATGCAAACTGGCGCGGCCACCCTGGAAAACAGTGTGGAGTTTCCTCAAAAATTTAAAAATAGAACTACCCTATGACCCAGCAATAGCACTACTAAGAATTTATCCAAAGGATACAGGCATGCTGAGGCATAGGGGCACATGTACCGCAATGTTTATAGCAGCACTTTCAATAATAGCCAAATGATGGAAAGAGCCTAAATCAACTGATGAATGGATAAAGACGATGTGGTTTATACAGACAATGGAATACTTGGCAATGAGAAAGAATGAAATCATGCCATTTGCAGCAACGTGGATGGAACTGGAAGGTATTATGCTAAGTGAAACAAGTCAGTCAGAGAAAGACAGATACCTATGTTTTCACTCATATGTGGATCTTGAGAAACTTAACAGAAGACCATGGGGGGAAGGGAAGGGGAAAAAAATAGTTACTAACAGAGACGGCGGGAGGCAAACCATAAAAGAGTCTTAAATACAGAGAACAAACTGAGGGTTGATGGAGGGTGGGGAGAGGGGAAAGTGGGTGATGGGCATTGAGGAGGGTACTTGTTGGATGAGCACTGGGTGTTGTATGTAGGCAATGCATCACGGGAATCTACTCTGAAGCCAAGAGCGCACTGTATACACTGTATATTAGCTAACTTGACAATAAATTATATTAAAAAAAATCAACAAAACAAATGAGCAAAGTACAAAATAAAAAGGGAGAGCGCGAGAGAGATAAACAAGGAAACAGACTCTGAGCTATAGAGAACAAACTGATGGCTACCAGAGGGGAGGAAGGTGCAGGGATGGGTAAAGTAGGTGATGGGGATTAAAGAATACACTTATCATGACTAAAAAATGATAAAATGAAATAAAAAATAGGATATCTGTATTTAGTAAGGGCAAGTGATGTAACATAAAACTTGGGTGTGAGTTTGTGTGTACATGTGGCCCAGTACATTTCTTACTGGGGGTCATGGTCAAAACAAGTTTGAAAAGCTCTTCTGTAGACAACCCTCCTGTATTCCTCATCTCAGCTAGGATTCTGACCAAGGGTGCCGCAGAGGAAGGGAGTATCTCTGGGCTGCTGTTTAAATGCCGATTTGCAGTCATTCATCCGTAGGTATGTGATAAGACAAGTGACGTCCTCTTGGTTCCACGCAAGGTTACACCCAGATAGACCCAGCTCCTCCTCACAAATTGCTACAAAGGATGTAAGGCTGGCCCAATTGTCCACCTGCTGAAACGAACCCTAGCTTGGAGCTACAGACTTCGGTCCCTTAAAAGTCAAGGCTGCTAACTCAGGAAGCTTCCTTTTGAGTAGGAGCACATCTTGGGCAACCTGCCAGAATGTAACAGTTATGAGATTTCTGTTGTTTGGTGTTGTAAGGAAAAATTCGCTGCTTCTCCCTCCTCTGTACTCTCGGAAGACTCGCAGAATACTTCACTTCCGGTCAAGAAGTGTATGGGCTTTCTTCCCACACCAAGCAATTCTTAGATGCCAGCTGGGTGTCTTACAGTTTAACTCCGATCATGACACTAGGTACCTGCACCCCGCGGGTTAAGTGCTCAGACCCTCAAGCCGGCTCGGACTTCAGATGCCAATCACAAGTCCACGTGGCTACCTGTGCTTTTGACTGATTGGCTATAAATCGTTGGTTCCCACAACCCTGTCCTCAGGTTCAATCATTTGCAAGAGTGGCTCCCAGAACTCAGGAAAACAGTTTACCTACTACTACCAGCTTGTTACAAAATGACACAATTTAGGAACAGCCAGAGGGAAGATATGCACAGGGCCAGCCATGGGAGAAGCAGCCCAGAGCTTCCATGCCCTCCTTGAGTCACCACTCCCCCAGCACCTCCACATGTCCGACCACCTAGAAACTCTCCACACACTGTCCTTTTGGGCTGTAACGGAGGCTTCATTACATAGGCTTGACTGATTAAATCATTGGCCATTGGTGATTAACTGAACCCCCACCCCCTCCTCCCTTCCAGGACCAGGGCAGGTTGGGGAAGGTAGGACTAATCAGCTTCTAAAAGCAGGTTGGTTTCCCTGACAACCAGCACCCCTGCAAACCCCCCCTCACCCCCCCCACGACATCATCTGAGGGCTTTCAGAAAATCACCCCATTAACATAACCTCAGGTGTAGTTGAAGGGGGGAGGGTTATTCCGAATAAAAAAGACCTCCATTTCACCTTTATCACCCTGGACCTATTTCAGAAATGGGGAACAAAGACTAAATATTACAACAAAAGATGCCCTCACTTGGGAAATGATGAGGATTATAGGAACTAGATGCCAGGAATTTGACAAAGACCAAAATATATATTTCTTATTATAGCACAATATCACAGGTGTTAAACATGTACATCAGAGATCACCACCCAAACTGCCCTCGGTGTGAGGCAAGTAAAATAAATGTGACTACATACAGGTGGATAAAAGAAAAAATAGTCGTGGGGACACGGTGAGTTGGAAAATGTGTAATGTTCTAAAGGAGGCAGCCAGTCCTTAGCCGCAGTAATTATTGTCTGGGGGAATGTGACCCCAGGGGCTCCTGGGCGGCTCAGTCAGTAAAGCCTCCAACTCTTAATTTCAGCTCAGGTCGTGGTCTCACAGTTCGTGAGATCGAGCCTGGTGTTATGCTCTGCACTGACAGTGTGGAACCTGCTTGGAATTCTCTTTCTCACTTTCTCTGCCCCTCCCTGCTTGTGCTTGCGTGCACACACTCTCTCTCAAAATAAGTAAATAAACTTAAAAAAATAAAATAGAAAGAAATGTGACTCCAGTGTTTTCAGTCCTCCCCAGTTGTCAAGGGACCCAGAAATCTGGATTTTATGTAAAAGGACATATTTTTAAATATAGGCAACATTCTTTAAAAAATTGAAGGATGTACTACAGCCTCCAAATTCCATAGGTTAGATCTCCAATGGTTCCTGGTTTGCTTCTTTTCTTTTAGATCAGACTTTTAACATTTTATTTTATTTTATTTTATCAAATCCTTTTCTTTAAATGAAATTTATATGGAAGTCCAATAAATAAAACCACCACCACCACCAATGGTTGGGGGTGGGGCGAAGCTGGCCTCCACTGCCTTAGTCTTTCTAGCCCCGTTCTATGTATGACCTGCCAGTTCTAGAAAATACAGATAACACAGATCTAAATGAGAAACCTATGGCTCTTTGAGCTAGAATTCTTTTTTTTTCTTTTTATTCACATTGGCAATTTGCCAGCCATTTTTATTGCTTCTTAAAGCCATCCTTATAACGTAATAGTAAGATTACATCATCAACTAGGGCGGGGGTGGGGTGCAGGTTATTTAAAATTTTTATATATGTTGGGGCTGGAGGAAACAATATAGATTGTTTCTGTGAGCAGAATTCAATTACTTAGGTACAACTTATAAATGAAGATATCTAGGGGCGCCTGGGTGGCTCAGTCGGTTAAGTGTCCGACTTCAGCTCAGGTCACGATCTCGCGGTCTGTGAGTTCGAGCCCCGCGTCGGGCTCTGGGCTGATGGCTCAGAGCCTGGAGCCTGCTTCCGATTCTGTGTCTCCCTCTCTCTCTGCCCCTCCCCCGTTCACGCTCTGTCTCTGTCTCAAAAATAAATAAAACGTTAAAAAAAATTAAAAAAATAAAATAAATGAAGATATCTAGACACAATCTGTTGTAAGCCATCAAAAAAAATTTTTTTAATGTTTACTTATTTTTGAGAGAGAAACAGAGCGTGAGTGGGGGAGGCACAGAGAGAGAGGGAGACACAGAATTCAAACAGGCTCCAGGCTTTGAGCTGTCTGCACAGAGCCCAACGTGGGGCTCAAACTCACAAACCGTGAGATGATAACCTGAGCTGAAGTCGGACACTCAATCAACTGAGCCACCCAAGTGCCCAGTTGTAAGCTATTTTAAATTAGAATCAACACTATGAAAATCCATTCTGATACCACCATGTAGATTCAGAAAAACATTTAAAATTTGATATCTAAGTCAAAATCATATAAGCTAGCCCATAGGACAACCTAGAATTCCTTCTGGGTTTAAGCAGAGTATAGATAACAGGTCTACGTCTATGGAATCCAAAGCTGTTATTAGATCACTTAGGACTGGAAAAATAGGACTTTTCATAACTTTGAGCCCATGATTAAAAGACACGTTTTAAATCTCATTGTTAACTTGCTAGGAGGTGGGGCCTACAACCCAGCTTTTTCTATTCTGAGGTTCCTCTATCGTGAGTTTTCTACACAGCCCCCATCCAAATAACACAAGATTTTAAAATCTCCATAAAAAAAATGTTTCAGGCATCTGATTCAAAATAGCTTTGACAAAAGCTGTAATGAGACTAGATACTTTGCTTCTAAACAGATTTTTTTAAAGTTTATTTCTTTATTTTGAGAGAGAGAGTGAGGAGGAGGGGCAAAGAGAGGGAGAGCAAGAATCCTAAGTAGGCTCTGTGCTGTCAGCCTGACTCAGGGCTCGATCCCATGAACTGTGAGATCGTGACCTGAGCTGATGCTTAATCGACTGAGCCACCCAGGCACCCCTAAGCAGATTTTGTTTTAAACAGATTTCCTGTGTAACTTTTGTATAAAATCAGTTGACAGCCTTTGGGACAGGCAGACCAGACTACTAAATACTATGAAAAACGCATCGTAAAACGTGGGTTATTTGCTCGATACATTTCAAACGTTCCCACAAATCTCATCACTCCTCTGGCCTTCCTAACTTCTCTCCCATCCACTCAATAGGGCAGTAAGAATAAAAAGTGACCCACATAGAAATACTATTTATATCTACCCTTCTACTAGATATCCCACAGTATTTATCACAGAACTTTCATCGTTCCCCGAGCACAGATTCCCTCAAACACAAAACAAAACAAAACCAAAAATAATCCGTCGATATTTTCTCTTCCATTTCTTGCCTCCTGCCCACAATTCTCTTTCTGTTAAGTTCTGCTGAACTCTTGACCTTGGGCAAAGATGCAGCTTGGCATGAATATTTGAAAGTGACTTTTGGTGATTTAGCTGCTAAATGTGTATGATAGAAACCCAGCTTACCTTGGAGGCTCTCAGGGTTTTTCACTCACCGTGCCAGAAAGCAGACCAGTCTGGGGAAAGCCAGCTAATGTCTCCCAGCTGTGCGGAGGAGGTGTGAACAGCTCTGTCAGAAGCTTTGCCTCTTTCTCTTGTTTTCCAGACGGTACCTTATACTCAAACCATCACTTCTCATTTGCCGTTTGGACAACGGTGATGAAACCTCTGCCTTATTGCCCACGGAGAAGCCAAGTGGGGAGTCTGGAGCTGATCTTGTGGTTCCTCGGGACAAAAGAAGTTTTGAGCTCAGGCCTGGTGCCCGAAGTACAAAGAAGGCTGACAGAAAATATATATTCACGGTTTTGACCTAAAGGTTGCTGGTCGACCAATAGGTAATAAGAGGAGAAATGGTCTTTTCTCAAGTTGCAGATCTTTCCGGGTGAGAAAATTAAATGCCATCACTTAGCCCTGGGAGCGATCCAGCATTTCTTGGTAAATATCCAGAGCGTGTTTGTTAGAACGTTGGGGCTGTCGTATGTTCAAAGCTGTTAGAAGAAGTGACAGAAACATAGGGAACAGTACCTCGGAAATAAATATTAGATTTTAGCTATGGGGCAATCACTCTCAACCTTAACGCTTTATCAAAAAGCAGATATTGAATGACTGCATTTGCTCAGAACTGTTTGTGGCAGAACCCTTCACTTCCTCCCGGGAGCCATTCCCCCCCCACCTCTTCTTTCCTATAGCAACACCCTCCTGTCATGGTAGAGGCTGAAGTTTTGGGAACTTGCCTTCCTAGCCTCCCTTGTAAGCAGTTAGTGCCATATTGTGACCCATGAGTTATAAGAAATCTTGTGACTTTCAAGAAAGATTTTTCCCATGATTAAAAATGATAAGGACATGGCTACCTGGGTGGCTCAGCATCCAACCTTTGGATGCTCAAGCATCCAACCCTTGATTTCAGAATAGGTCATGATCTCACGGTTTGTGGGTTCCAGCCCTGCATTAGGCTCTGTGCTGACAGTGTGGAGCTTGTTTGGGATTCTCTCTCTCCCTCTCTCTCTGCCCGCCCCTCCCTCCCTCATGCACATGCTCACTCTCTCTCTTTCTCTCAAAAATAAACATTAAAAAATGGTTTAAAAATGACAAGGATAAAAAAGCCCTTTTCTTTTTTAATCTTTTGACATTAGAATGAAGCTTCATGAGAATAGGGACTTTGTCTATTTTGCTTATGGCTATGTTCCTATGCTCACAACAAGGCCTGGTCCTTAGTCCCTCACCATATTCACTTCCTGACTGAATGAGGGAATACATGCAAATATTTGTTAGAGAATGTGATGTTTAGAACTACAGCAACCATTTTGTAACCTTGAAGCAACAACCTTTATGAAAATAGCCGACACCCTAAGGATCTCACCACGGAAGTACCTTGGTATCACTGAGCTACAAAGACAGTCTTGTGGCAAGTTACCTCTGAATTTCTTTTAATATTCAACAAAATCCTCTATTTTTAAAACTACTTTTCATTGGTTAATTCATTCAATAAATATTTCCTGAGTGCCCAATCTGTGCCAGACTTCATTCTAAGCTCTGGGGAGACAGCAGTGGATAAAACAAAGCCTTTGTCTTCATTTTAGTGGAGAGAGTCAGCCAATGAACAAATTCACAAGTTTTCGTGAATTTCATGCATTTCGTATGGTAATTAGCAGTGTGGAGAAAAATAAAGCCACATTAGGAGGGATGGGAAATGCTGAGCTGGGAGGAATTTTTACTGCTCCTTTACCTAGGATGGTCAGGGAAGACCTTACTGGAAAAGTGACATTTAAGCAGGAATGGACGAAATGAGGAAGGGAGTCCTGCCATTATCTGGAGTTGGAGGAGCATTCTGTTCAGAGGAAAGAGAAATGCAGAGGCCTGGAGGTGAGATCTTGCTTGTGTTTTAAGAACAGCAAGTAGACCTGTGTGATTAGACCAGAATGACAGAGGAGCTTAGTAGGAAGGAAGCTCAGAGAAGTAGTGGGCTGCCTGGTTAGAAGAGCCTGATAGGTGATAGCAAGGACTTTGGCTCCACCCTGCATGAGATGGGAAGCCATTGGGGTGAAGGGAGGTTTAAGCGGAAGAGTGACTTAATGGGACATATTTTAAAAGGATCCACTGTTTGGGGTAGGGATGGAAACAGGATGGAAACATTTAAGAGGACCTTGGAGTAATCCAGGCAGGATAATCCACCGGATTAAAAAAACAACAACAAAAAAAAGGGGGCGCCTGGGTGGCTCAGTCGGTTGAGCTTCCGATTTCGGCTCAGGTCATGATCTCACACTCAGTGAGTTCGAGCCCCGCGTCGGGCTTTGTGCTGACCACTCAGAGCCTGGAGCCTGTTTCAGATTCTGTGTCTCCCTCTCTCTCTGAACCTCCCCCATTCATGCTCTGTCTCTCTTTGTCTCAAAAATAAATAAACGTTAAAAAAATTTTTTTTAAATACCAGATCACATTAGTTTGAGTTCCAGTTTGCTTGAGCTCAGGAAATGCAGATGCTGATCGTATTTCCTTCCCCCAAGGAATACCTGAGAAATGTCCATATATTCCAAATGGTGGTCATTTGTCATTTCAACTAACTGGCTTGCTCTGGACCACCAGCCAAGGTCCACCCTATCGCTGTTCTCTTCTTGCCAATTTTAGGCCAGCTTCTTGCAGGCATCTGTGCTCCCCCGGACCACTGCATTTTTATTTAATTCATTTTTTTTTAATGGTTATTTTTGAGACAGTAGAGACAGAGCATGAGCAGGGGAGGGGCAGAGAAAGAGGGAGACACACAGAGAGAGAGAGGGAGACACAGAATCAGAAGCAGGCTCCAGGTTCTGAGTTGTTAATACAGAGCCTGACACAGGGCTTCAATTCACAAGCTGGGAGATCATGACCCGAGCTGAAGTCGGACGCTTAACCAACTGAGCCACCCAGGAGCCCCAGGACCACTGTATTTTTAGCAAAGACATCGCCATCACTTTTAATGAGAATTTTCTGAGGTCTTGAGGATAATGTTGTGAGAATCCAGTGAAGAATGCTATTTGATTCTATCAGTCCTCAGAGTCTTCAGGTCCAAACTTTCCTACTTTGTTTCTCTATTAGGTTCCTCTTTTTTTTTTTTTTAAAACATTTATTATTATAGAGAGAAAGAGAGCATGATCATAGGAGGGGCAGAGAGAGGGGGAGACACAGAATCTGAAGCAGGCTCCAGGCGCTGAGCAGGCTGTCAGCACAGAGCCCAACACGGGGCTTGAACCCACAAACTGCAAGATCATGACCTGAGCCGAAGTCAGACGCTCAACCAACCGACCGAACCACCCAGGTGCCCCAATTAGGTTCCTCTTTGTTTACGTCTTTGCTTCGCTTAAATCCAGTAGTCATGGTCACATGACGGTGTTAAAGGGACAAGTTTCGTTATCCCAAAGTGAGGATCTGAAACACATTTACCATACCCAGTATGGTAGTTATATTTGTTTCCCGTGGCTGCTGTAACAAATTACTACAAACTTGGTAATTTAAAACAACAGAAATGTATTCTCTTACAGTTCTGGAGGCCAGAAGTCCAAAATCAGTATCACTGAGCAGAAAGCAAGGTGTCAGCAGGGCATCACTCCCTCCGGAGGCTCTGGGAAAGGTTGTTTCTTGCCTCTTCAGCTTCTGGTTGCTGCCTGCATTTCTGGACTTGAGATTGTACTACTCTGATCTCTGCCTCCATGGTCACATTAAAACCTCCTGACCTCTTTCAGGTATCTCCCAGGCTCGATGATTTTGAGCCCAGTTTTGATGTATGTATTCCTTTTCCATGCCGCCAAGCAATTCTCTGATACTAGAGTGCTGTCCAGTTCAACTCAATTCTGATACTGTCTACCTGGAGGGAGCATCAGATCCCACAGGGTAAGGATTCAGTCCTACAAAACTTCCATCCCTGCCCCCGCCTCCCACTTCAGATGCTGATTTTAAGTCCGGTTGTCACCTGTGCTTCTGACTGACTCAAACTGATTAATTTGCTAGAGCAGCTCACCGAACGCAGAGAAATATTTTACTCACCAGATCACCTGTGTATTATAAAAGGCTAGAACGCAGGAACAGTCAGACGGAAGAGACACCTAGGGCAAGGCATGTGCGAAGAGGCATGTGACTTCCATGTTCTCTCTGAGCACATTCCCAGGGTCTCCGAGTGTTCACCAACCCAGAAGCTCTTCAAACAGAGTCCTTTTAGGTTATTAGGGAAGCTTCATTACAAACACATGATCGTCGGTATAACTCATTGGCTTCTTTTTTTTTCACGTTTTTTTTTTGGGGGGGACAGGGAGAGACAGAGCATGAACGGGGGAGGGGCAGAGAGAGAGGGAGACACAGAATCGGAAACAGGCTCCAGGCTCCGAGCCATCAGCCCAGAGCCCGACGCGGGGCTCGAACTCATGGACCGCGAGATCGTGACCTGGCTGAAGTCGGACGCTTAACCGACTGCGCCACCCAGGCGCCCCTCATTGGCTTCTTTTGATCGAAGTCAATCTCCAGCTCCTCTGCCCTCCCTGGAAATTGGGAACTTTCAATCCCATCCCTCGGATCACCAGCCCCGAATCCTCAGGTTACCTAAGGGCCTAACGGAAGTCAACTCGTTAACATAACAAAAGACACCTTTATTGCTCTCTTCACAGGGAATTACTAGGGTTTTGGAGCTCCCTGTCAGGAATGAGATGAAAACCAAATATAAATATCTTATTATAAATCACAATGTCACAGCCTCTCCTATACAGACACACATTGTGTCATTTAGGGTCCACCTGGAAAATACAGGATAATGTCCACATCTCAAGAGCCTTAGCTTAATTACATCTGCAAAGGCCCTTTTCTTTCTTTAAAAAAAAATTTTTTTTTTAACGATTATTCATTGAGAGACAGAGAGAGAGAGACAGAGCATGAGCGGGGAAGGGGCAGAGAGAGAGGGAGACACAGAATCCGAAGCAAGCTCCAGGCTCTGAGCTGTCAGCCCAGAGCCCAACGTGGGGCTCAAACCCACCAACCGCGAGATCATGACCTGAGCCGAAGTTGGATGCTCAACCGACTGAGCCACCCAGGTGCCGCCCACCTCCATCTTTTTATTATTAATAGCTTTATTGAGATATAACTGGATATACTTCATACACCATAAAATTCACTAATTTAACATATATATTTTACTGTTTTCTAGTATATTCAGAGTTTGGCAATTATTGCCACTAATTTTAGAACGTTTTGCCACACCTAAAAGAAATCCTGTACCCGTTAGCAGATACTCCCTATTTCTTTCCTTCTACTTCAGCGTCTGGCAATAACTAATCTACTTTCTGTGCTCTGCACATTTCATATAAATGAGATCACACGCTATGTGGTGTTTTGTGCCTGGACTCTTTAGCATAATGTCTTTAAGGCTCATCTGTGTCGTAGCAAAAGCATGTGTACTTCATTCCTTTTGTGGATGAAGAATATCCTACTGTACCCATATACCATGTACACTTTATCTGTTCATCAGTTAGCGGACATTTGTTAATAGACATTTTTGATTATTATGAATAAATGCCGCTGTGAACCTTGTGTACAAAATTTTATGTAGACATAGGTTTTCAATTCCGAGTCATTCGGTCTTAGAACTACATGTGGACCATGAATAGTCGAGCCTAGTCCCTTTCCAAAATCTTTCCTCAAGTTTGGGGCGATGAGGTTACACACCTGTAGTAGTTTTCCATAATTGTTGTAGCGAATAACCACACTGGGCTCAAAACAACACAAATTATCATCTTAAAGTTCTGGAGGTTAGAAATCTAAAACAGATCTCCCTGGGCTAAAGTCAAGGTGTTCTAGGTTCTAGAGGGGATGATCAGTTTCATCTTCAAAGCCATCTGTCTTTGTCACAATGCATCACTCATTGTAGCTCTTTCTTCTGCCTCCTTCCCCCATGTTTAAAGGATGCCCCTGGTTACACCAGGCCCACCTGGATAATTCAGGTAATCTCCTTATGTTAAGGTCAGCTGATTAGCGACCTTAATTCCAAATGTAACCTTGATTCCTCCTTACCATGTGACATAGCATATGCACGGATATTGACACATCTTGCCACTTTCCAGGGGCATTATTCTGCCTACCACAGTATCTTTTGAGCTATCTTGGAGTCTCTGCTAGCAGTCCTTTGGAAACAACTATTTTATTTATTTAAAAACAATTTTTTTTACATTTATTTATCTATTTTTTTGAGAGACAGAGCACAAGTGGGGGAGGGGCAGAAGGAGTCACAGAACCTGAAGCAGGCTCCAGGCTCTGAGCTGTCAGCACAGAGCCTGAGGTGGGGTTGGAGCTCACAAACTGTGAGATCATGACCTGAGCCAAAGTCAGACACTTAACTGACTGAGCCACCCAGGTGCCCCAGGAAACAACTATTTTAACACACACACACACACACACACACACAAACACACACACACACACACACACACACACACAGCAATAAAGTATAGATACAAGTAAGTCTAAATCGATACCTAAAAAAAAACAAAAAAAAACCAAAAAACCCAACCTATTTGGTGAGGTTGCAAAATGTATAACTACCTTGGAAGATAGTGTGGCAGCTTCTTAAAAAATTAAGTATGCTCTTACCAGATGCTCCAGCAATCGCGGCTCCTTAGTACTTACCCAAATGAACTGAAAACTTACAACAACACACATAAATTCTTCATAATTGCCACAACATGAAAGCAATGAGAAGAGGTAAACAAACTGTGGTACATCTAGACAATGGAGTATTATTATTCAGTGATAAAAGAAATGAGCTAACAAAAAATTAAAATGATAAATTAGAAGCCAAGCTGAAAAGGTTACATATTATTGAATGATACTGACTGGATGACATTCTTTAAAAGGCAAAGATATGGAGATGGTAAGAAGATGGGTGGTTACGAAGAGTTTGGAGGGAGAGAGTGAGAGATGAACTGAACAGGTGAGGCACAGAGAATGTGGGGGACAGTAAAACTCTTCCCTATGATACAATGATGGTAGAAACATGTCATTTCACATTTGTCAAAATCCATAGAATGTACAATGGAAAGAGTAAACCTAATGTGAACCAACTTTAGTTAATAATAATCTGGGGCGCCTGGGTGGCGCAGTCGGTTAAGCGTCCGACTTCAGCCAGGTCACGATCTCGCAGTCCGTGAGTTCGAGCCCTGCGTCGGGCTCTGGGCTGATGGCTCAGAGCCTGGAGCCTGTTTCCGATTCTGTGTCTCCCCCTCTCTCTGCCCCTCCCCCGTTCATGCTCTGTCTCTCTCTGTCCCAAAAATAAATAAACGTTGAAAAAAAAATTAAAAAAAAAATAATAATGTATTACTCTTGGCTCATCAATTGTGACAAAGGTACCACAATAATGCAAGATGTTAGCAACAGGGTGAACTGCAGGGAGGAGTGAGCAGGGTATATGGAAACTGCCTTTTATACATAATTTGTCTACAAATCTAAAACTTCTCTAAAATGATTTTTATTAATAATAACTAATACATTTATTAATATAATGGATTTATTAATTATTTAAAATTCCATCTACAGAGATGCATTCTGACCACCGTAAGAGTAGGGTTTCACATTATTTCCTAGAGAAGTGTAGCTCCTTGTTATCTGCCCTTTCCTTAATGCCTGGATTTCAGAAATCTTTCTCTCGTGTGTACAACTAAAAGTTCATTGGAACAGTCTCAAAAAAAGAGGTCAATTAGCTTCAAAAGTCAATTTTCGTCTCTACCTCATAAATGACAGCACTTTTAAATGACAGATTTTACAGAATCAACTCATTAGAATTTCTAACTTTTGTGGGGTCCGGTCCCCACTGCCGTCACTCTGTGACACCTACAATATGGGTGAGAAATCCAACAGGTTTCTATGTTTAGTAGCTACTTACGTTGGCTGAAATTCAGAGGAATTTCATTTCAGATAGCAGCTATTGTACACTTAATCTCAAAGTAAGCTATTTTTGCACTTTTTAAGTCATCTTCAGACCCCTCAGGGGTTTGTTCTTTTAGAAAAGAAAAGAAGTCTCCACCAGTGAACACTGAAATAGACATCTGAGCATTGCCATCATTTCCTGTTTTTCAGTGAGGATTTCTGGCAGGTCAAACTTGTTCATCATTAACACTTCTGTTCAAGAATTATGAAAATTCAAGTCAATCACCAAGAAAGTGAGTTTCCTTAAGTCTTGGGCAAGATACTTGGCTGGGAATGGGGATATGATCTTTGAGAAGGTAAAAAAAAAAAAAAAAAAAAAGAATTTACAATTAGTGAAATTCAAAAACGGCTCAATTTGCTCATTTTTTTAATATTAAGCAGGCAGCAACTAGGTATCTAGTAAATTTCTGTCAAGAACTGTGAAGTGTCTGTGATTTTATCCTATTCAAGCTAATGAGCCTGTCACAATTTCATGCACGCTGAGAGACAATATAAGACTTCTGGGTCAGAGACAAAGGACTTGTCTCAGATTTGACTAACTGGTTGTTTTGTTTGTTTCTTTCTTTGTTTATGGCTTTTGGTTTTTGATTTCTTCCAATTCTTTGACCTCAATGCATTGCTAGTTTACAGGTGACAGATTCAAACAGCATTAGCAAGGCTGAAGCATTCCATTTTATTACGCAGCACGACAGAACGTTTGTGAGCCCACCATTGTAGCTGCCATCATGCTTCTACATCACTGGTGTTCTTGACATACAGGAAGAGTGAATTCTCGAGGAAAGTCCAATCTTTCTAAAGGCACATATTTGCCTTGGAATATAATAATGAAGAACATTATTACATGGCGGCATTTGTCACTACAGCTGGTTAATTTACATCAGCCCTTGAACGGAACGATCCTCTAAAGTTTGACGAGTCTGACTCCACAAGGATAGGAGGCACTATAGTGTCCAGTGGGCAGGGCACTGAGCCACAACATTGCCTTCCCAGTCCCTGTGGACTGGTGGGAATAAGCTCTACCCAGCCCTAACACTCCCTTCTGCCTCCAATACCAGGATTACACGAAATGAGGAGTCAGTGAAGAGAGGCCTTTCGTTGGGAACAGCCTAGGGGAAGAAAGGATGCAGTTTGTTTCCCATTCACAGGAAACTCATCTTCAGGCTGGAGTGCCTTGCGATACCTGGTTCATACAGCATATTGGGAGGCCCATTATTACCAGCCAAGTTCACACTTGATGAACACCAAGTTCGTCCAGTCAAAATTATTCCAAACTTAAGTAGGTCAAACAGAGCTGAGTCTGGAAGTTCCTGTAGATCCTTACTGGTGAAACGTACCCTCAAGGTAAGTGTTGTTCCACAGGAGCAGTATCTGAATTTCAAGAAGTCACATTACGACACAGTTATGACATTGCAGAGATGATGATGATGATGATGATGATGATGGCAATTGGAGGAAAACTCTGGTGATTTAAGTTTATATAGCTCATGTGTCTTGATATTATGGATATTAAACAGTATAAATTCTTGGGTTTTATTTTAAGACCATCAATGTGCCATAGGTTTTTCAATCCATCAATCAACATTTTTGTTGTCATAAAACTCATAAAAGAAGTCATAAACTCATAAAATATTGTGTTTGTAATCTCTAGTGAAATTAAAGTATTTTTCTCCAAAAAATTTATAAATGTCTTCACTGTCCATATACTTAACTTTGGAATCATGATCTAGGCCTATAATAGATTCTTGAAACTTTTCTGCAGATACTTTGTGGTTCTTTGTTTTGTCTTATGCTTTTTGTTTTGAGGCCGTTATAGAGTCACAGGAAGTTGCAAAAATAGCACAGAGAGTCCTGGGTAGTCTTTACCCAGCTTCTCCCAATGGCAATATCTTACATAACAATATACTATAAAACCAAGAAACGACACTGGGACATTACAATACAAAACCGAGCAAGTCCTCAGATTTCGCCGGTTTTTACATGCATTCATTACCATGTTTCTGTATGTGTTTGTATTTGTGTATGTGTGTGTTATTGTAAAATGTTACCTTATGTATTGATTCATAAATTCACGGCCACAATCAAGACACAGAACTCTTCCATCAGCACGAAGGAACTCCCTTGTGCTACCCCTCACCCAGCCTCTATCCCTCTATCCCAAGATCTTAGAGTGTTATTTACTATTCCCACTGTCTTAGACTGATCTAAGTGTAGGTCTTCTTCCAGAAAAATTCAAACTATAAATATGGTTTGAAGGCTCCCACTTAGTGGGGGTAGGGTAATCTTTGACTTACATTAACCAGCTACTCTCTATCCAGGTTAATACTTTTCTTTATTTATTTAACTTTAATTTATTGAGAGAGAGAGAGAGAGAGAGAGAGAGAGAGAGAGAGAGAGAGAGACAGAACACAAGAGGGGGAGAGGCAGAGCGAGAGGGAAACACAGAATCCAAAGCAGGCTCCAGGCTCTGAGCTGTCAGCGCAGAGCCTGATGCAGGGCTCGAATCCATGAACTGTGAGATCATGACCTGAGCTGAAATTGGGTGCTTAACCCACTGAGCCACCCAGGTGCCCTTATCTAGGATAATACTTAACTCAAAATTTTGATTTTGCATTGCTTTTAATTAATGATGCAAGAGGTGGAGAAATTCTTACCTTTTAAATAGTACATACCCAGTAATTTCTTCAAAAGAAGAGAACTATCTTTGGAAAAATACATCAAGAAGTGCCCAGGGCAGAAGGTGAGCCTTTGGAGAGTACGTGTGTTGAGGCCAGAACTGCTGAGGAAGGGAAGAATTCATCTATGAGACAAGGGCAGGAGTTTGTTGTTTTGTTTTGCATCTCAAAGGGAAAGCGAAGTGAGTGAATAGGACATTCTTGAGAGTGTGGATACTTAGAATTCCTTTTAAGATGATTTATACCAGGGGGCGCCTGGGTGGCACTGTCGGTTAAGCCTCCAACTTGTCTCAGGTCATGATCTCGCGGTCCGTGAGTTCGAGCCCCGCGTCGGGCTCTGTGCTGACAGCTCAGAGCCTGGAGCCTGTTTCAGATTCTGTGTCTCCCCCTCTCGCTGCCCCTCCCTGCTTTTGCTCTGTCTCTGTCTCCCTCAAAAATAAATAAAGATTTAAAAAGAATCTAATAAAAAAAAAAGATGATTTATACCATTGGGGCACGTGGGTGGTTCAGTCAGTTGAGCATCCAACTCTTGATTTTAGCTCAGGTCATGATCTCATGGTTCATGAAACTGAGTCCCACTTTGGGGGTGCTGTTAGCGCCATGCCTGCTTGGGTTTCTCTCTCTTCTCTCTCTCTGCCCCTCCTCCTACTCATGCGTGCACTCTCTCTCAAAATAAATAAACTTAAAAAAAGATGATTTATACTGTCGTACTGTGAGCCTCTCTTTCGTCTTAGCCCAGAATGCTTCAGAAAAATCTGTTAGACTCATGTTCTTTCATTTTTTCATGTATTCATTTATTCATCCATTCTCTCATCAAATTGTAACTGAGCACCTTTTATGTTCATGGCACATCCAAGGCTTTGAAGTTACATCAGCAAACATGCCCAAGTCCATTATCTCACCTAGCTTACATTCTAGTTGGAGAGAGAGACAATAATAAGATTAATACATTTGCAACATGTCAGCTACTATGGAATATCGTGAGGAACAAGAAAGCAGGGCATTGGGGCAGAAAGAGAGAGGGGTGTGAGTTAGTTTAGACAGGGTAGTCAAAGGTGGTGATGTTTTAGCAGTGACCCAAATGAAGTGAGGGTGTAATGTATACAAGTATCTGGGAGAACAGTGTTCCAGGCAGAGGGAACAGCAAATGAGATAGAAGTTGGCTTATTGTGTTTAAGAAACAGAAAATATGGGGCAACTGGGTGGCTCTGTTGGTTAAATGTCTGACTTTGGCTCAGGTCATGATCTCCTGGTTCATGAGTTCAAACCCCACATCAGGCTGTCTGCTATCGGCATGGAGCCTGCTTTGGGTCCTCCGTCCCCCTCTTTCTCTGTCCCTCCCCTGCTAGTGTGCTCTCTCTCTCTCTCTCTAAAAAATGAATAAACATTAAAAAAAAGAAATAGAAAATAGACCAGTGTGCCTTGAGATTAGTGAAAAACAGGGAGTTTCAGGAAATGATGTGTATGATTGCTGTGGAAAGTAAGAAAGGACAATTCCACATAGCAAAATGAATATTCCTTTAAAAAATTTTTTTTCAAATTTTTATTTATTTTGAGGAGACAGAGAGACAGAGTGCAAGCAGGGGAGTTGCAGAGAGAGAGGGAGACACAGAATCCGAAGCAGGCTCCAGGCTCTGAGCTGTCAGCACAGAGCCCAACGCGGGGCTCGAACCTACAAAGCACAGGATCATGACCCGGGCTGAAGTCAGATGCTTAACCGACTGAGCCACCCAGGTGCCCCGCCACGTAGCAAAATGAATAGAACAGAAGAAACTTCTAGAACCCAGACGCCTGACAATTGTGCCACCTCTGAGAATACAAGCCATCACCTCCTTATCCCAGAAAACTTAGGTACTACTTTGGACTTAGGAAAACAAGGGAATTGGTAGGAGTCGAAAACATTGTCTCAATTTGGAAGGGCAAGGAGTCCCTGACATAGAGTTTCCTCTGGCAGAACTCTTTAGAAGTACTTGAACTTTCATCAGAATTTTCATTTTTGGTCATCAGAGCTTTTCAAGAAGCTGTTGCATCACTACAGTGTTCCATTCATTCTTTAGTAAAACTCACTAAATTCTGATAATAAAATCACGCAGATGTAAATTGCATGAGAGTATCACCTTGGTCTGTCTTGCTCTACACTTTTCAATCTCTGCGAAAGTGCCCGGTACATAATAGTGCACATATGTATCCTTAAAGAAGTTAACAGTACATATATGTCCCCTTAAATAAGTTAATTAATTAATTTATTTAAAATGTTGATGCTGATGATTTTTCTCCAGGCAGAAGGTAAACAGTACACAGCCCATTCTATCATCTTGGCTTCCCAGGTAGAACACTTTTATGAAAAAACATGATTTGATCACAGAACATCTGTAATAGCTTCCAATATTTGCAAGTAATAAGAGTTTAATTTAGATAGCCGGTGTTCTCATCCAGATTTTGTGACATATTTTATTACTGTGAAGTATCAGTCTGAATAGTGTCAATCTAAACTGAAAATATGCCAGATTTATTAGCACCAGCATTAACAGACTTTTTAATTAAGTTGCTGAGTCTGTCAATAATATAGTTAACTGTCGTTTCTGGAAAGAGTTGTGTAATTATTTCTTCTTTATAGAACTTTTATCCTATATGGGTGTGAAGTAGGGCAAAGTTTCAGCAAATGTGCAAGAATCTAAGCACAATTTCACGACGTGCTGTTTTAATGCTGTAAAAATAAAAATGTTTGAATTTGTTCCGCAAAACATAAGTCTTGCTTGTCAGGCTTATGCTTAATGTACTATTGCTTAAATGTACTATTGAATCAGTCAAATTTTCTTTTTTTTAAATAGGTACACAGGTTGATCGTCTGGAATCCTGGTTCCCGGATAGGCAGCTGGTCACATCTGGTAGTGCAAATTACATTTCTTATGCTTTTTTAATACTTGTAAAGACTTCTACCTCTACTCTCTCATTATATTAGAAAGGTTCTCTGTCTTTGTGCCAAGCATACAATACAAAAGAGGACTTACATTCATAAAAACTGAACAACTGAATAAGATGTGATATTCTAGACTTACTGCAGAATCTAGATACCCTATCCAAAAGCAGAATCTTCATTTTCCACCCGGAAAGGGATAGTACTTAAAAGATTCCTATTACTTACATGTTGGGGCCGGATAGTCCGAATGACAATATTGCCCTAAGATGTGCCGCCATTCACATTCATTCATTTGTCTGTAAATATTTTGTTCTGTGCCAAACTGAAACAGGTTGGGTGTTAGAAACGTTGTCGTCCGTGCGGAATGACTTGTTTCAAATTTTCAAGTCTAAAGTTCCATTTGTTCTGGGACGCCTGGGTGGCTCAGTCTGTTAATCACCTGATTCTTGATCTCGCCTCAGGTCACCATCTTGCAGTTTGTGGGATCGAACTCTCCATCAGGCTGTGCGCTGACAGAGTGAAGTGTGCTTGGGATTCTCTGAGTCCCCCTCTCTCTGCCACTCTTGTGCATTCTCCCTCTCTTTCTGAAAAGAAAGAAACTCAAAAAAAGTAAAGTTAGATTTATTCTAGCTCATGTAGCCTCAGCAGTTGTTTTTATATATCCTTCATCGATGATTATTTCATATATCAACTTCATGTTTTGTATCCAACCCTTGTGTGAAGGTCTGGATTCCTTTAAAGAGAAAAACCACACGCGGTTTTTGAAAGGAGTATGTCTCTTCTAAGAAAACACACCTCCATTTTAGTTTCTAATCCGTCCTCATTTTAGCTTCTGCCTAGGAGTCAATTTAGCCCTTGGGGTAGGTTGATTGTGAAAATGTTTCCATTGTATTTAAACCTGCTCTTTGCTCTGTGACTTTGCACTTCCTTTCATTTAAAGGGTGGATTCTATTTCCCCACCCCTTGAAGCTGGGATGAACTTGTTTTGGCCAACAGAACCCAGCGAAACCGAGCCTCAGACTTACAGACTTCTGCTCTACCCCGGACCCCTCACCATGCCAATAGCCTACACTAGTCTGCTGGTCAGGATCAGATTGCTCCCACTCAAGGACATCCTGGAACTGCCTACCAGCCAGCTAACTGCAGATACATAAGCAAGCACCTCTGTGATCAGCTGAACCCCGAGCAGAGTACCAGAAGCACTCAGCCAGCCCATGGATTTGTGAATAGAGTGTTTATTCTTACATGCCACTGAGGTTGGCGGTTACTCGTTACTCAGTATTATAATGGCAGCAGATAACTAATACAGCTCTTAATGTTATCTTTGTTCAAACGGCTGCAAAGATTCTTGGAAGGCAATGCTCAGCAAGCAACTTGTATTGAGTTCTATGTGCCTAACATCATTTCTAGCCCATAGTAGGGGCTCTGGAAATCGTTGTTTACTGAGTTTACTCAGTTGTTTACTCAGTAAAAAAAGTTTACAGTTGTAAACTCAGTAAACAACAATTTCCATATATATATATATACATATATATATATATACACACACATATATGTATATATACATATATTCTTTCTTTAAAAGATTTTATTTTTTTTTTTTTAATTTTTTTTTTCAACGTTTATTTATTTTTTTGGGACAGAGAGAGACAGAGCATGAACGGGGGAAGGGCAGAGAGAGAGGGAGACACAGAATCGGAAACAGGCTCCAGGCTCTGAGCCATCAGCCCAGAGCCTGACGCGGGGCTCGAACTCACGGACCGCGAGATCGTGACCTGGCTGAAGTCGGACGCTTAACCGACTGCGCCACCCAGGCGCCCCTAAAAGATTTTATTTTTAAGTAATCTCTACACCCAACGTGTAGGGCTCAAACTCACAACCCTGAGATCAAGAGTTACACTCTCCACTGACTGAACCAGCCAGATGCCCCACAAATAAGTATATTTTCGTACTGAACACACTATACCTGGTGCTACGTGAGAGACATTTCTTTGGCTTAAGAAGTTTGCATTTCTGTAAATATTAAAACTTAGAAAAAATTCTCCCTACAAATTCTACAGGAAGGTTTCGTGTCAAGATTTCCTGAAGGGCCAACATGGAGGCAGCTGCCACGACCCGTGTCCTCAGAGCCTCAGACGGGGCTGGTTTTGGTGCCGCCAGACTTGCGGCTGCTCTGTTTTGTCCTGTTCTTCGGTCCTTGTGGTTCCCATGAGTTTGGTGGGTGCAGGCTCCTTCCAGCCTTATGACTGTCTGACGTGTCTTGCCTATGTGCGTCTTCGTCGACTTCAGTCCAGGAGGATTAGAGCACGTCTGGCCCCACAGCCTGTGACCTAGATTCTTGTGCTTTGAACTACATTCTGCTGCTCCCTTCCTTGTTACCAACATGCAGTGCAACTCTGAGCAAACTACGTAACTGCTCTGACTCTCGGTTTCCTCATTTTTAATAATGAGAGCATTGGTTTAGGATGGTCCATAATGGCCTGTCTAATTGCCACTCTGGTTTCTTCTTTGAGTCATTACTTACTTAGAATGTATTATTCATTTTGCAAATACGTTGACTTCTTAGATTAAAAAAAATGACTTATCGCTTTTTACCTCTTTAGCATTGTGGTTGGAGAACATGACTTGTATGGGACCTGGTGTCAGAAAATGTTGAGACTTACTTTATAGACTCGCATGTGATGAATTTTCATGAATTTTCTGTGATGTGTGTTTTTTCCACCAAGGTATAATTGGCACACATTATATTAGTTTCAGTTGTAAAACATAACGATTCAATATTTGTATATATATTGCTAAATAATCACCACAGTAAATCTTGTGAACATCTGTCACCACACAAAGTTACAGGATGTTTTTCTTATGATGAAAAATTTTAAGATTTACTCTCTTAGCAACTTTTAACTATGCAGTACAGTGTTATTACCTATAGTCTCCACACTGTACATTACACCCCAGGACTTACTTGTTTTATAGCTGGCAACGTATACCTTTTGATTTCCTTTACCCATTTTACTTACCCCTCCCACCCCAGCACCCCCTGCTTCTGGCAACCAACATTCTCTTCTCTGTATCCATGAGCTCATTTTTGTTTTTCATTTTTGTTTTTTTTAGGTTTTACACACAGGTAAGAAAATACGGTATTTATCTATATACATATATATACACATAAATATTATATATACATAATATATATACACATAAACATTATATATACATAAGTATGGTATTTATACACACACATGCCACGTTTTCTTTATCTGGTCATTTATTAATGGACACTTAGGTTTTTTCCATATGTTGGCTGCTATCAACAATTCTGCAATGAACATTAAGGGTATATACATCTTTTTGAGTCAGTGTTTTTATTTTCTTCAGACAAATACCCAGAAGTCGACTTGCTGGATCATATGGTAGTTTTTTGTTTTGTTTTGTTTTTATGGTAGTTCTATTTTACATTTTTTTGAAGGAACGCCATACTGTTTTCCATAGTGGTAGTGTACAAGGAAGGGTTCCCTTTTCTCCACATCCACACCAGCATTTCTGTCTTGTCTTTTATTTTAAAAAAAATTTTTTTTAACATTTATTTATTTTTTTTGAGACAGAGAGAGACAGAGCATGAACGGGGGAGGGTCAGAGAGAGGGAGACACAGAATCTGAAACAGGCTCCAGGCTCTGAGCTTTCAGCACAGAGCCCGACGCAGGGCTCGAACCCACGGACCATGAGATCATGACCTGAGCCGAAGTCGGCCGCTTAACCGACTGAGCCACCCAGGCGCCCCTGTCTTGTCTTTTAGATAACAGCCATTCTAATAGGGATAAGGTGATGTCTCATTATGGTTTTGATTTGTCATTCCCTGACAGTTAGTGACGTTGAACATCTCTTTATGTACCTGTATATCTTCTTTGGGAAAATATCTATTCCGATCCTCTGCCCATTTTTAAATTGGATTGTTTGGGAGATTTTTTTTGCCATCCAAATGTATGTGTTCTTTATATTATCTGAGTATTAATTGCTTATCACATCCAGGGTTTGTAATTATTTTCTCCCATTTAGTTGATTGCCTTGTTTTGTTGATAGTTTACTTTGCTGTGCAGAAGGTTTTTAGTTTGATGTAGTCTCATTGGTTTATTTTTGCCTTTGTTGTTTTAGATTTGGTGTCAAATCCAAAAACTCGTTGCCAAACTGATGTCAAGAAGCTTACCTCCTATGTTTTCTTCTAGGAATTTTATGGTTTCAGGTCTTACATTCAAGTCTTTAATCCATTTTGAGTTAATTTTTGTGTATGGTGTATAAGATAGTTGTTCAGTTTTATTCTTTTGCGTGTGGCTGTCCAGTTGTCCGGTAATTGAAGAGACTGTCCTTTCCCCGCCATATATCCCTAGCTCGTTTGTTGTAAATAAATTAATCATATGTGTGAGTTTACTTCTGGGCTCTCTATTCTGTTGCTTTGATCTATGTGTCTGTTTTTAATGCCAATAGCATACTGTTTTGATTACCAAAGCTTTATGACATAGTTTGAAATCAGAAAACAAGGTGCTTCCAGCTTTGTTCTTTCTCAAGATTGCTTTCACTATTTGGGCTCTTTTGTGATTCCATACAACTGTTTTATTTCTGTGAAAAAAAGCCATTGGAATTTTGATAAGGTTTGCATTGAATCTGTGCCTTGCTTTGGGTACTGTGGACATTTTAACAATATTATTTCTTTCAGTCCATGAGCATAGACTATCTATTTGTCTCATCTTCAATTTCTTTTATCATTGTCTCATAATTTTCAGTGTATAGATCTTTCACATCCTTGGTTAAATTTATTCCTAGGTGTTTTCTTCTTTTTGATGCAATTGTAAATGGGGTAATTTTCTTAATTTCTCTTTCTCATAGTTTGTTATTACTTTATAGAAATGCAGAGAATTTCTGTATGTTGATTTTGTATCCTGCAACTTTAGTAAATTCATTTATTAATTCTAACAGGTTCTGGTTCTAACAGTTTTATGTCTGTGATGTGTACTTTTTAATCACTGGGTTTAGGATTCTAAATATGCTTTTTGGGACCATCAAGCTTAGCACTAACTGTAGCCATCATGCTAGACGTGGTACTCTCTTTGCTACAGCAGATTTAATAGGGTCTCGGAAACATGATATGCGACCATTAATTTTGGCTGTCTGGTCTATCCCAATAAAGAAAGGAGATAGTCACACTTATATGGAAGGACTGCCACTATGTATTTACAATTTTGTCTCCAGCTGGTGGCTCACGGAAGGTAGGCGTCAGCTGTGGAGTGCTGTCCTGAGTGAGCTCACACCCTTTTTGGGGCAGTCTGCATTCTGTGGCCGAGAAAGGCAAGGCAACACAGGCCCAACCATTGCAGCCCAACACGAGATGACACTGACAGCCAGAGCGCCTTGCTAGTCATATACTGGTTGTAGCAAATAAACATCCTGTACCCCACGCTCTTGTCTTAGCATCTGCTTTCCAGAGAATCCAAACTGTGACAACCCACAAATGCTATGCAGTAAAACAAATTCAGATGTGATGCAGTTTGGAAAGTGGTTCCCAAACCCCCAGAGCTTTTAACGGGTTAGCTGCTCAGGCTCTCCCTAGTCCTATCAGCAACATTCCATCCGGTAATGCAACCTTATATTTTATGCCATTCAATACTTTGGACTGCATAATGTCATGATGGGTTTTTTTGTTTGTTTGTTTGTTTGTTTGTTTTTGTTTTTTACGTTGTGCTGTACTTTATTTTACAGTCCTAATCAGTACTTTGATCGTCTTTTCTATTTTCACCAAAAACGAGTTCTTCTTGCTCCCTCAACCTCTCCATCAATACCTAGAACCAGTTGCAGATAGGACAGCTGCCTTTAGGGAAGAGAGAATATTGCTTCTCTGTTTCCTTTCTCCCCTTCTCAACTGGCTAACTGGAGTTTCACACCTCCTCCAGGGTCAAAGCATGGAAAGGACCATTTCAAAGCAAACATTTTTGCTCTAACATATTTTGGAGCAAACGCCTCTGTTCCCAATCGTCGGAGAGAGTGCAGTCGCCTTCTCGATGCTCACTAGGGTATTGATATGCATCCTATCTGGATACTCTGAATGAATTTTTAGTTTAACATCCTGTCTCATATCTATTTCAGCTCTCCTGTGCTTAGTATCTGGCCAGTGTATCTTTTTCCATTCTTTCATTTTCAATTTTTCTGTCTTTATCCCCTAGGGATGTCTCTTGTGAAAAACATAGAAGTGGATATTTTAAAATTTAGTCTGTCAGGTTAGGTGACAAAATTTTCCAGCTTTCCAGATGATTCTTATGGCTAGCATATGTGAGTAGGAGCAGGATGCAAGAACTTTCTGGAACAGGTTGCCGGGGGGGGGGCAGCATCAGCCCCATCTTTCTCTTCTCCTTCATAAATCTTTGCCACCAACTGATAAGCCTATATCCTTAGCCTCTTTATTGCCTTTTCTCAAAATCCAGGGAATGGTCTGGTGAGTTCAACCATGTAGAGGCATCATATCGGTGTTCACCTTCTCATGGGTAAATTGCATTCTAGTGAACAAGAAAACCTCTGTTTGATTTAAAGCTAGGAGAGGGGCGCCTGGGTGGCGCAGTCGGTTAAGCGTCCGACTTCAGCCAGGTCACGATCTCGCGGTCCGTGAGTTCGAGCCCCGCGTCGGGCTCTGGGCTGATGGCTCAGAGCCTGGAGCCTCTTTCCGATTCTGTGTCTCCCTCTCTCTCTGCCCCTCCCCCGTTCATGCTCTGTCTCTCTCTGTCCCAAAAATAAATAAACGTTGAAAAAAAATAAAAAAAAAAATAAAGCTAGGAGAGAAAACACCTAAGTATTGACTAGGGAAAGCTTTGTGAAGATCTGCCAGAGGCCTATAGAGAGATATTAGTTCAAAAACCTGCTCAGGCAAGAAAAGCTAACCATTGATATGTTTCTCCTAGTAGGGATTTCTATGAGGAATACACAGATTTTTTTTTAATTTTTTATGTACTGTGAACACAAAGATGTAGCATGAGTAGAATATTAAAGTGGGAGGAATGAAAGACACTATGGGATTGGAGGACTTCATTTTCTATGTTGGAAAGCAAGACTACTATCTTAATTGGAATGTTGTTAGCTATGAGTAAGATTCCCAAACCAACAATGATTTAAATACTATGACATTTAATTGTTCCACATAAGAAAGAACCTAGAGGTTCCAGTTTTAGGGAAGCAGTTTAAAAACATCTTCAAAGTACCAAGTTCTTTTCCATCCTTCTGTTTTACCATCCTTAGAATTTTGAGGGGGGAGGGGTCTTGGTGCTTATACCTCATGATCACAAGATAGCTGCTGTGGCTCCAATCATCATTGCTACATTCAAAGTTTAGAAATAGTAAGCTGGTCAGAGAGGCAAAAAAAACCAAAAAACAAAAAACAAAAACAAAAAACAAAAAACCCTCCTCGCAGGGGGTTTTCTCCTTTTATTAGTAAAGAAATAAGATTTGAAGAACATGTTCCCTCCCTAGCAGACTTCCCTTTAGATCTCATTATGGAAAAAGGAATTCACTTTTTCAAGGAACAAAATTCTATTTCTCTAACAGCTTTTTATAGGGAGACACTTTGCAGTCATTCATGTTCACAGCTAGGATGTGCATGGCTCCTGGGGCTCGCTTGCCTCAAGAAACTTGCTACTGAGCAGAGCGCTCTGGCAAACCCTGTATATGACATGAATATGCGTAGACAAGAATGTCAATTACAGGACCAATGGCTTGATCACAATCAGCTGTGGACTCAAGAAGCCACTCAGGGATAGACGAAACAAAAATGTTTGCCAGCTTTTAACGAGTTTGAAACTAAGTAGAGTTAGCTAATTTTCCTCTTCAAAGTTCATTCTTCACTTGTATATCATCCCAAGAGGTTTTGCCAGCTTACTTCCAAGCAACTACAAAATTCTGACATAATCTTAATATTAACTTCCCGAGCCTCAGAACAGGGATAGCATTTGGAGCCCTCGACCAAGATCGCTTTTGCTGCTCGATTACTTGGCCACGGCCTCAGAATCTTTCTCAACACAGTGATTTAGGCAGCAATTACCAATAGATCAGAGTTGGCACTCAGGATAAAAGGACACCTGGCTTTTTGTACTAATGGTGATTTTATAGCTTTTGAGGAAAAAAAAAAACCCACATAGAATTAGTTGTGATAAACTTTTCTTCATTCTTTCAACTCTCCAACACCAGTCAACCTCTTACCAGTGTTAGGTACTTTGTTAAGGCCTAGCTTATTAAATACGTTAATCATACAAGAACTGCACAGAAAATTCAAATTTTAACATTTATTTATTTTTTTTTAATTTTTTTTTCAACGTTTATTTATTTTTGGGACAGAGAGAGACAGAGCATGAACGGGGGAGGGGAAGAGAGAGACGGAGACACAGAATCGGAAACAGGCTCCAGGCTCTGAGCCATCAGCCCAGAGCCCGACGCGGGGCTCGAACTCAAGGACCGCGAGATCGTGACCTGGCTGAAGTCGGACGCTTAACCGACTGCGCCACCCAGGCGCCCCTACATTTATTTATTTTTGACAGAGACAGAGACGGAGTGCGAGCTGGGGAGGGGCAGAGAGAAAGGGAGACACGGAATTTGAAGCAGGCTCCAGGCTCTGAGCTGTCATATCGGCAAAGAGTCCGAAGCCGGGATCGAATTCACCAACTGTGAGATCATGGCCTGAGCCGAAGTCAGCCGCTTCACTGACTTAGCCACCCAGACGCCCTCAGAAAGTTTAAATTCTAGGCTCAACACCACCGCAACACTTACTAAGGGTGAAGTACCTAATAATTCTTAGATGTGAAGTTTCATTTGATAGTCTCTTGGTTCAGAACGCGTGAAGAGACAGACTGCAGTCCTGCTGTCTGTAGTCCTTGTCTGATGAAGCTCTTTTGCAAAGAACCTGGAGAAGAACAAGAAACCCTGAAGCTTTCAAGGATTACCTCTGTCCCTTTCAAAACAAAGCAACACCAAACTCAGCGCCATCTGTCAGAACCCCATCCTGTAGAAGACAGGATTGTCCAAGAGTGTCCATAGCGTCCCCAAACAACGGGCCTGATGGTTCCCGGTTGAGCCTAACTGCGTCTGCCGATGAAACAGTTGGGATGTGACAATTTTAACATGCCCAGCGGTTTGGGGCAGCAGCAGAAATGCAGGGATGGTGCACGTTGGAGGGGCCGTTTGCTTGTTAACTTTACGGCACGCTACTGCCATTGCGATTTTTTGTTGTTGTTGTTTTGACGGTCCCAGGGAAAATGCAAGCAGCACTGACCTCTCCTCAGCAGCTCTGTAACCGTGGGGCTTGTGCAGGCAGATTGGCATCTGCAGGCACATCTTTAGCAAGTTGGCAGCCTCCGTGCCCTTTGCAGGTTGCAATCAAACCTGCCTTCTACAGCAGCCTCTTTCTGGTTGATTAACTTTAATGTAATTTTAATTAAAAACCACAGTGTCAAAGGGTTTAGCTACTCGAGAAATGAGCACAGACTGCGGCCCAGTGGCAGCAGTCACTTGGAAAATGGAAATGTGTCTTGACAATGTTGTGCAGGGGCCAGATAAACAGGGTCGCCGTGGCGCCTCGCTCACATGCAGGAAAACGGGCAAAGGAACGTCAGAACCAAGAGGCCGGCTTCTACATCAAAGGGTTCTAACGTATGATTTTCAGGTGCCATCAACATTTTTTAGAACTTGTTCAGTCCTGGCACAAAATACTCTCTACAAGGGCTGGCTGTGACCATTCTGTTCCCCTCTTGGCATTTTAGGCTCTAAATCAACACACAGATCTGGGTTAAATATGAATCCAATTTCAGACAGCAAATGATAGCCAAGCCTTAGTTCTTCAACTGTAGAACTTCTCTCTTTCCCACTGTATGTATTTTATAGAAGGCCGGGGACTTTAAATATTAGAAATAGACTTTTCTTTCAAGGAAATACTTCCTCTGGGATATGATTCCTTGACTTCTTTATAAGTAGTGCCAAGGAACTAAAACTGAATGTCTTCTTCCAAAAAAAAAAAAAAAAAATTCTGCATTACTTGAATCGCGTGAAAGAGAGGCAATAATCTCGCAAATATGTTTGGTCATGTTAGGGTCAGAAAACAGATTTTATCCTCTTTATCTTTGTATGCATTAAAATGTAAATATTTTAAACTTTCTAGTTAGCCTGCAGATACTCTTTTCCAATTCCCATTTTCCTTTAATTTTCTGGTTGATGTTAAATAATGTTTGAAACGGAAGACAAATGTGGTTCTGTGCGGGAGAAGGATTTTATTGATGCCAATGGAATGAATGCCTCTATTCCATGCTGAAATGCCCTTTATTCTTCCTCAGCGTAGCTAATTTTTCAGGGCACAACTCTCAGGAGAACACCTAGTGACGTCAATTCTTCAGAGGAGAATTTCCTCCACCAGGTTTGTGGGATGCTGGGGCTGCTTTGCTGACAGATGGGGCCGGTACAGGTGGGCCCAGAGCCATCTGAACAGAAGGGGCCCCTGGACCCTGACAGAGAGGATAGACAGAACGGTGGGGGAGAGTTTAGGGCAGTGGACAGGGAGGGGAGAGAGGAGGCAGAGAGGATTTCTACACCGAATCCAGCAGAGAGGAAGAAAAGCAAAAACAAGCAGATGGGTGGACAGGGAGAGGTGATTTGAATTGTATAACTTGCTTAAGAGACTAATAAAAAACAATCTCTGGGGATGGGACTTCTCTGCAGGCAATCTTGGAAAATTAGAAATGCGTCTAGGACTGCCAAAGCAGAGAAAAACACAAGGAAAATCAATATGAAACGAAGGTATAAAAATGAACTGTGCGTAATATGCTTGCAGGATGAATCTTCATCAGGCCTTGATATGGACCAAGGTAGAGCCATTGTGGGTCAAGAGGCACTGTTATTGCTCTCATCTCAATTGTTTTCTCTATTAAAAAACAAAATAGAATTTTGCTTGTCAGTTTAGCAGTTTACCTAACTGGTCAAAATGGACTCAGAACAACTCAATACATTTATACATTTTCTATGTTGACAGTTAAAAAATGAAACACCTAGCAGAGCAGGTGTTAAATAAGTTAAACCAGAATATTCAAAACTATCTTTCCTAGAGTAAAATTTTTTCCAGATATTTGTATGTATGTTTTGGAAAAAAAGGTTCTATGGTGAAATTAATGTGGGGAGGCCTGGATTACACATCAAACAGATTTTTTTTTAAGTTTATTTATTTATTTAAGAGAGAGAGAGAGCGAGAGCACGTGGGAACTGAGGAGGGACAGAGAGAGAATCCTAAGTAGGCTCCACACTCAGCACAGAGCCCCACATGGGGCTCGATCTCCCAAAATGTGAGATCTTGTCTTGAGCTGAAATCAAGAGAGACACTCAACCGAGCCACGCAGGAGCCCCATCAAGCAGATTTCTTTTTAATCACAAGACTTCTCAGGGCCTTCACGTGCTGTCTTACATATGAAGCTTTTCTTTAATTTTGGTCGAGGACTCCTTTTTGAAAAGCATTTCTTGGAGCTAGATTAAAGTACACACTTCAGGAAGCAGACTCTCTCAAACGCGGCAGAAGTGCCCAGAACCTTAGTCTTGCCAAGGGGGTTATCAGCGTGGGCACAGCTTCAGCGGACATGGCTCTGCCTTTCCATCACACCCTGTGTCCAGCAATGGGCTCCCACCGACCACCCAGTTCAGAAGTCATCTTATATCCAATAATAGTAATCAAACATGAAAAACACTCTATTTGCAGGTCACCCACGTCAGTGGTGTTATTTTATCTATTTTGCAGTAGATAGTTTGAGTTAAAGAGTTTCGATTTGGTAAGAAGTGATTTCTAAAAGTTATGGCCTAAGCATTGACTGGAACGAATTCTGGCCAGATACGCAGCTGTACCTCAGTGTTCTCACTGAATGCCAGGCCTGCTCCTGTTTTGTTTTGTTTTGTTTTTTTGTCTTCGTTTACAATTTACTGTGTCCTCATTTACCATGATCAACAAATAGACCTTGAGCTCTACAAGATCAGAGACACGTATGTCTTTTCTCACCCTTGTGTCTCCAACACTTACATAGTCTGAGCTCAACAAATGTTATTAGAACTAATGAATTGTCCCTCTGGCTAATGTTTGATGATGTTTCATATGGCATGAGCATGAAGCAGGGCCTACATTGGATTCCTCAAGCACCTTTCTATACTAAGCAGTAATAGTATTTGTTTCCATTATTGAATATCCTGCTTTGTGACAGGCACTGCTAGGTATGCTGTGTTTGTTATTTACTGGTCTGACCACTAACTACAAACCTCGTGGTGGGAGACAGTATATGTTATTCATCTCGGAATCTTAGAAAAATTGGAGACGTCATTTGAAGTAAACGTTGCGGTCTACCTTTCATGCTGTAGTCCCATTTCTCACATATCTTACAAGCTTTGTTCAGGACTTGAAGATACCACCACATAAACATGAGCTTGATCTCTGTTCTTGAAAAAAAAATTGGTTTCATAAGCAGTCAGTTCTGTACTTCCGAAATAGCTTGATGCTAAGTCTCTGTTGGATTATTGGCTTCATGAGGATCCAGCAGTGTTTGTTTTTTCTATCCCTGTATCTCCAGCACCTTTATTCCCTGGACTATAGTAGGACTCAATTATTGTTCAGTGAATGATGAGTATTGTATTTTTTCCTTTTAGGGGGAGATCTGATTTTGGTAAATGCTTGAAGGTAGAACATGGCAGTGACTACTAATAGTGAGGTTTTGTTTTCCCAGATAAATTTGACTGCCAATATGATATGTGCAAATGTTGAACAAAATTCATCTGGAACTTCCCAATGAGTCTGGGAAACATAAATGGTGAGTTTAATTATAATTGGTAGTGTTCATCGGCCAATAAAGCAGATGGATGGAAACTAGATTTGGGAAGAGAATGGTTATTTCTGTAAAGTTTGGGGGTTCAGCATTCTGAAATCCTATTACATATCCATAAACCTTCTATGTACTGAAGAGGTTTAGACAGAAAAGGTTAAGGGAGAACTGTTACTCCTTTGAGCCAAGGAGTTTATGCTAGAAACTTTTACTTCCATAATTTAATTTTACCAGCATAATTCATCAAAATAGGTATTATTATTATTTCCATCTTATAGATGGGGAAATTAACTCCCAGAGAGGCAACTACTTAGCCTTTGTGCTAGTAACAACCTAGTCAGTGGTAAAATATGCTCAACGATTCCCTCACTGATAAATTTAACTTTCTTTTCTCTCTATAGTTCTGTACTTTGTATATCATTCTAATATTGCATATATTATACTATATTTTAATAATTTATGTGCATGCATATGTTCCCTAATAGACCATGTCTCTTTCCAGAGGACAAATTGAGTCACACTCAATATTGCATTCCCTAGCTTCTAGCATGATTCTTTTCTCCTAGATTAGAGCAGTGGTTCTCCATCTTTAGTGTGCATTAGAATCGCTAGAAGGGGATATTAAAATTCAGATTTTAATAATGATGATTTCTTAATTAAAAAAAAATTTTTTTATGAGAGAGAGAGAAAGACAGAGCATGGGAAGGGGCAGAGAGGCAGACACAGAATCCGAAGCAGATTCCAGGCTCTGAGCTGTCAGCACAGAGCCTGACACCGGGGCTCAAACTCACGAACCATGAGATCATGACCTGACCAAAGTCAGAGGCTCAGACGACTGAGCCACCCAGGTGCCCCAATAATGATGATTCCTGCTTCATTAGGTCTGGGATGAGACCTACAAATTGGATTTCTAACAGGCTTCCAAGTAATGCTTCTACTGGTAGTCTAGGGACCACACTGGTTTAAAGGGCTCAGCAGATACTTATTCATTTAAGTTGATTTGAGTTTACCATACAGATTGGGAGAGTATAGGCCTCAAACATTTATTAGTTCCTTAAAGGCATTAACAATCTCCTTGGTTATGACATCCTATCAACCATAGCTAGTGAAAATGGCATCTATGAAATTTAAAGATCTCAAGTTAAAATGTAAAGTAGCATGATAGGAAGGAATGTTACATTGCCTTTCCCCTCTACCCATTCTTGAAGCTGTCAAGAAGACTGTAAACAGAAGTCTTTGTTTCACTGACTGGGATGTTGTATCTGTCACAGAGACATGTGTACACATATAATACAAGGATGATGAGAGAACCCAAAGAGATGATTGCATGGGGTAAGGTGTGGAGGCAGTAGTAATGGGAGGAGGCCGTGAAAACGAAAGGGAAATAGCAAAGCAGGGTATAGTGAAAGACAGGAGCCAAAGGAAGAAGAGAAAAGAGAATTATGGTAGATGACTCCAGGAATAGAGAAATCATGAAAACAAGAAAAAATTTTGAAGAGGTTTTTAAGAAAATTCTGTTGTGTGTATCAGACATAGCTTCTTCCTCTTTCCACAAAACTGTAGATACAAATTCCCATTGTGAGTTCTACTTCTGGAATTGCGATGTGAGGACCTCTGTGGGCCCACTCCTAAGAGAAACAAATGCACCTGATGAAAATTGCATTAAAAAAACCCCAATTTACTATGGAAATTGAGGTGAAGAAACATTTATTCAAGAAAAACTACAAAACTGACTAAGAAAAGCAAGAGTCTAATGACCCTTGAGTCATGACCCACTCTTTTCCTACCTCTCCTACCACCCGGCTCGGTTTTAAGAAAGCTCCACTTTAGGTGTGATAAAGACAGAGTAGCCTCTGCCCTCAGCTGTCTATTAAGGGCTGCAGCATCTCACCAGGAGGGGAAGGCTACCAGCATCTCTCATCTCTTTCAACTCTAAATTTCAGAGGCTACATTCTGAGTAAGTATCACCACGAGGTCCAGGTCTCCCTTCTTCCACCCAGCTCCTAGTTATGGGATGGAGATTCTACCCCAGGTGTGGTAGGCCAAGAATTCTGGGGCCCTAGTAGCCTTCGCATTCTAAGCCAGGAAGGCTGTGGCTGTGGCTCCTGCTCAGTGCCTAGAGCAATGGCTCAGAGTTTTTTTCCTGGGTGGATAAACATTCCTTAGAATAGAGAGTTCTTAAGATAAAAACAGGGAGGGAGGCATCATAAGAGTCTCTTAAATACAGAGAACAGACTGAGGGATGCTGGAGGGGAGATGGGTGGGGGAATGGGTTAAATGGGTGAGGAGCATTAAGGGGGGCACTTTTCAGGATAAGCACTGCATGTCATATGTTAAGAGATGAATCACTGAATTCTACTCGTAAAGCCAAGACTACACTGTATGTTAACTAACTTGAATTTAAATTTTAAAAAAGTAAAAATAAAATAAAGTAATTTAATAAATATGTATATAATTCAACTGTTGTGCTTATAACATATTGAAATGTATTATATTTGACAACAACATTACAAAGGAGGTAGGTGGTAGCAAAGCCGTATTGGGAAAAATGAACAACAACAACAACAACAAAAAGGACATCAGGTGGTGAATTTGAATCCACAGGAACAAAGTTAAAGAACATAAAATATTTAAAAGAAAGTATAACATGCTCTATAAATACATACTTTCTCTGTTTTCTTAGCTTCTTTAGTGGATACAAAAATATATAATGATTATAACAGTGTATTTTTGACTTGTAACATATATAGAGGTAATATATATAATGATAATAGTACAAAAGAGGAGGAAATGGAATAGAAGTATGTAGGGGTAAGGTTTCTATGTCTTACTGGAATCAAAATTATATGCATCTGAAGTACATTATAATAAAATATATATGCTAAGCCCTAGATCAATTAATGAAGGCAATAATAAAGAAAATAGCTAGAAAAGATATAATAAATCATTGAAGAAATTAAAATGTTCTAATAGAAAGTATTCATTCAATGCAAATGAGTAACAGAGGAACAAGAAAGACATGAGACATATAGAAAACAAAAAAGCAAAATGGCAGATGTAAATCCAGCTATATCAATAAAGACAATAAATGTGGATGGATTTAACAATCCAATCAAAAGGCAGAGATACACTGGACGTAAAAATATGACCCAACCCTAATGTTGTCAACAAGAGACAAAATTTAGATTCAAGACACAAACGGTCGAAAGTGAAAGGATGGAAAAAAAAATTTCACGCTAATAGCAACCATAACCTGAGTGGCTGTATGAATATAAGAGAGACTTTAAAACAACAACAACAAAAATGTCATTACAGATAAAGAGGGACATTTTATAATGATAAAAGAGTCAATCCATTAGGAAGGAATATATGACAATGATAAACATATATAGACTTAATAACAGAGCCCCAAAATATGTGAAAGCAACCATTGACAGAATTAAAAGGAGAAACAGAAAATTCAACAATAATTGTTGGAGACTTCAATACGTCACTTCAGGAATGGGTAGGAGAAGTAGGCAGGAGATCAATAAGAAAATAGAAGGTTTGAAAACCCCTAAAATTAACTGTAAGTTCTAACTATAAAACACCCTACCCAATGAGAGTAGAACACACATTCTTCTCAAGTGTGCATGGAATATTCTCCAGGATAGCTCATCTGCTAGGCTACAGTACAAACCTTAATATTTTTGAAGGAATTTAAATCACACAAAATATGTTCTGTGATGAAAACGGAATGCAATTAGAAATCAATGACAGAAAGAAATTTGGGAAGTTCACAAATATGTGAACATTAAATAAGACTACTAAATAAAATGACTCTAAAAAGAAATCACCAGGGAAATTAAACAATTATTTTAGATGAATGAAAATGACTATAGACATACCAAAACTTATGGGATGTAGCTAAAGCTGTGCTGAGAGGGAATTTTATTACACTACATGGTCACATTAGAAATGAGAAAGATCTCAAATCAGTAATTAAAATTCTACCTCGAGGAGCTAAAAAAAAAAAAAAAAACAAGAGAGAGAGAGAGAGAGAGAGACAGAGAGACAGAGAGAACAAACTAAACCCAAAGCTAGAATAAAGAAGGCAATAATAGGGGCGCCTGGGTGGCGCAGTCGGTTAAGCGTCCGACTTCAGCCAGGTCACGATCTCGCGGTCTGTGAGTTCGAGCCCCGCGTCAGGCTCTGGGCTGATGGCTCGGAGCCTGGAGCCTGTTTCCGATTCTGTGTCTCCCTCTCTCTCTGCCCCTCCCCCATTCATGCTCTGTCTCTCTCTGTCCCAAAAATAAATAAACGTTGAAAAAAAATTAAAAAAAAAAAAAAAAGAAGGCAATAATAAAGATTAGAGTGGAAATTAATAAAAATGAAGATAGAAAAGCAATAGAGAATAATTAGTAAAAGTAAAATAGAGTTTGTTTTTTAAAGATCAATAAAATAGACAACAGACAAACCAGGGGATTGGAGGGAGAGAATACTCAACTGAAATCAAAAGTGAAAAGGGGGCTACTGGGTGGCTCAGTCATTTAAGCATTGCACTTTTGATTTTGGCTCAGGTCATGCTCTCACAGTCATGAGACACGGTCCCCTATCTGGCTCTGTGCTGGGCATGGAACCTGTTTAGGATTCTCTCTCTCCCTCTCCCTTTGCCACCCCCCTGCTCATGTGCTCTCTCTTTCTCAAAAATTAAAAAAATAAGTGCAAAAGTAGACATTACAACCAACCTTACGGTAATAAAAAAGGATTTTATGGGATATCATAAATAACTATACTAATAAATTAGATAATTTAGATAAAATTGATGATTTCCTAGAAAGACAAGAATGACTTAACTTACTCAAGAGTAGAAGATAGAATATCTATGAAAAGCAAAGAGATAGAATCAGTAATCAAAACACTTCCCGCAAAGAAAACCTTAGTCCCTAATGGCTTCATTGGTGAATTCTATCAAACGTTAAAGACACATTAACAACAATCTTTCAAAAACTCTCAAAAAGAGAGAAGAGGTAACATTTCACAATAAATTCTGAAGCCAGGGTTACCCTGATACTAAAACCAGACAAAGACATCGCAAGAAAAGAAAATTATAGATCAATATTACATATGAATATAGATACAAAATCCCTCAACAGAAGACTGGCAAACCTGTTCCAGCAACGTATCTGATGGACCATGCACCGTGACTAAAAGGGATGTTTCCCAAGAATGTACGTTTGTTTTAACACCTGAAAATCAATTGATGTAACACATCATATTAACAGAATAAAGTACCAAAAAACATTTGACAAAATCTATCATTACTTCATAATAAAAATACTCAACAGAGGAAGGAGTTAAGATGGCAGAGAAGTGGGGGGGACTGAGATTTTCCTCATCCCTCAAACACATCTGTATTGAGGTCAGAACCCTTGGAACACCCAGGAAATCATTCTGTGGAGTGACAGAAAAAATCTCCACAGGTGGAAGGAGATAGCTTGGTGGAACAGAGGGAACAGGCCAGCAGCCCGGTGGAGGTGGGACCGCTCACATCAAGCCCCGCCCCTTGGTGCCTGGTAACTTCTCTACTGGACAGGACTGACACTGACAGAACCAGACTGCCTCTCCTCTAGACCAGCACAGCCACGGGTCCAGGCACCAACAGACAACTGTTCCGTAGTTTTGTATGTTAGTCTGTTTCTCCTTTTTTTTTTTTTCTTCTTTCTTTTCATTTCTTTTTTTCTTTGCTTTTCTTTGCTTTCCTTTTGTTTGTTTTTCTCCTCTCTTTTTCTTTCTACCCTTTTTTTTTTGGAATCAGGCTTATAGTTTCTGATTTGATTTTTTGGTCAATTCTTAAGTATATATATACACACACACACACACACACACACATACATACATATGTGTGTATTTATAAATATATATTGTTTCTTTCTCTTGTTTGTTTAATCAGGCATTTTACTCTATTCTTTTTACACTTTTTCTGTATCTCCTTTATTTTCCTTTCTCTCTCTGGATTAAGCCTCATAGTTTCTTTGATTCTCTGCTTGATCTTTTTTTTTTCACCCCTTCCATTTTTAACTTTGTATGAGATCAAGTTCCCAGCCTGTTCCTTTTTTCCAAGGTTACTTCAATGAATAAATCAAAGCACACCTGGTGAAAGGTCCAAACAATCCACTACCAAGAGCAAGGAGAAGCTTTGTAGAGGACTGACCAATGGGATACAGCAGCCAAATATGCAACAGCAGAGGGCACACAACACACTCCAGAAACACTTCCTGAAGTGCCACACCCTGGACAGGGTATGACCCCTTCTTAACATAGTAGTACTAGCAGGTGCAGGACACATAAACTATTAAAACATGTAAAAGACAGAAACCTAGCCAAAATGATGAAATGGAAGAATTCTCAAAAGAGATTCCAGGAAGAAATGACAGTCAGAGAATTGCTCACAACAGATATAAACAATATATCTGGACAAGAATTTAGAACAACAGCCATAAAACTAACAGCTGAGTTTGATAAAAGCATAGAAGAGAGCAGAGTCTATTGCTGCAGAGATCAAAGACCTAAGAAATAGTCATGATAAGTTAAAAAATGCTATAAATGAGGTGCAAAATAAACTAGATACAGTGACAGCAAGGGTGGAAGAAGCAGTGGAGAGAATAGGTAAAATAGAAGATAAAATTATAGAATACGATGAAGCTGAAAAAAAAAAGAGGGAAAGGAAATTACTAGACCATGAGGGGAGAATTAGAGACCTAAGTGATTCAATGAAATGGAATAATATCCATATCATAGGTGTTCCAGAAGAAGAAGAGAGAGAAAGGGACAGAAGGTTTATTTGAACAAATTAGAGCTGAGAGCTTCCCTTTTCCCAAATCTTTCCTAATCTAGGGAAGGAAAGTCTGAGAGGCACAGAGAACTCCCTTCAAGATCAAAACCCACAACGTATCATAGTGAAACTGGCAAAATATAAAGATAAAGAGAGAAATCTGAAAGCAGCTAGGGACAAATGGGCCTTAATCTACAAGGATAGACACATAAGGGTCATAGCAGACCTGTCCACTGAAACTTGGCAGGCCAGAAGGGAGTGGCAGGAAATATTCAATATGCTGAATAGGAAGAATATGCAGCCAAGAATCCTTTATCCAGCAAGGCTGTCATTCAGAATAGAGGGAGAAATAAAGGCTCTCCCAGACAAAAAAAAAAAAAAAAAGAAAACTAAAGGAGTCATGATCACTGAGCCAGTCCTGCAGGAGATCCTAAAGGGGACTCTATGAGTGGAAAGCAACAAAGACTACAAAGGACCAGAGACATCACCACGAGCACAAAACCTACAGATAACACAATGACATTAAATCCATATCGTGTGTGTGTGTGTGAGAGAGAGAGAGATGGCTTGGAATTTAATTTATTAAAGTCAAATTGGAGTTTATAAACTAGACAACTGGTTATGGTTTGAAAGGTGAGTGGACAGCAAGGCTATGGGAATGGGTGGGGTGGGAGGGTCAGAGACAGGGGCCTGGACAGTGAGGTGCAGTAGGTGACCCACATGTTGGGTCTGCTAAGAAGTTCCTGAGGGGAAGAAGGGACACACAGAGAGAGGATGGGAGAATGGATTTTTGAAGGGTGATATTGTAGCAAAAGAAGTCAATCACACACACACACACACACACACACACACACACACACACACACAATCAATTAGTACAAGCAACTTCATTCCCCTTTCTTTAGGCTGCTGCTTCCTTGATAGAACAAACAGAATCCTAGGGGTGAACTCTGGTTCTAAACTGTCTAGATTTGAGTCTCAGCTCCTGAAATTACCTGTGTGACCCTGGCCAAGTTATGTTACCTCAGAATGCCTCAGTTTTTTCATCTGTAAAATGGGAACCGTGATAGTAGCTATGGCTTGGTTGTGCCTGGGAAGCAAATGCGTTGAGTGCTCACAGTTCTGCTGGCATATGGTCGGTGCTGAATAAGTGTAACTGTTGCCTCAGAAGAGACAGATTGGGAGGGGGGGAAGTCTCATAAGAGTTTCACCATAATGAAAAGTCTTTCATTCCTATGTGTGGGCAAGGTTCAGAGAGCTAGGGATACTAGCAAAATCTACACCCTTGGTCCCTGTTCTCTGGGACCTTGCACAGGATTTGAACTGGGTAAGCTGCTGCAGGGTGAGAGCCCTGGACCAAGGACAGAAAGCCTGAGTGTGCCATAGACACACCAAGTGACCTTGGGACAGACCACTTCTCCTTTCTGGAACTCCACTTCCTCATCTCTAAAATGAGGAGTGGCCTAGATAACCATTCAGGTCACCTCCAGCCTCACCATTCTGACGTACATCACTGGGGGGTTAGGGCACATGCCTTTGGGTAGGCAGCACGAGACTGTTGATACTCCTCATGTACCTGTCCATACTGGTCACAGAATATGGGATCTTGAGAAAGAGTGGCAGAGTATGGATACTAGGTCCTGAAAACTCAAAGAGATTTATCTGGCTATTTCCCCTGATCTAAGAAGCACAACTCTTAGTGGTCCACACAGGAGCGACTTGCTTACCAGGATGCCAAATCGGCCAAAAACACTGATCTTGAAATTTTACAAGAAATTTTTGTCAGTGGGAGGGCAAGCGTTCAGATTCCCACTGCACCTGCAGATTGAGTGGATGCTAACTGGAAGTTGTACTCAGCTTCTAGTGTGGAGCTGCCCGGAGCTCAATGGAATCACCTATTTTATGGTAAAGAACCTGATCACATTTCAAAAATACAGGTGTTTTTACATGAACACAAAGAAATACAAAACATTACTTGCTAACTTTATCCATTTTACACTTTCAGAAGAGAGCCACAGCTCTTGATGAGTATGAATTATGCTTTAAGTTTTTGTGGCAGCTTTTAAAGAACAAACCTGAGGATGTGTCTGAATTATCTGGCCAAAATGGTAGCTTGTTTTCAAGAGAAGCAGATTGAGATAGAAGTAAACTATGCTAGACAGCAAGACACAGTCTCAAATTTTGGGGACATATGTGTGGATCCCAGAGCTATCCTGAAATTTTGCTCTGTAAAAATTGTTTTGAGTCTACATAGCTCTGTGAATGAACTTTTTCTTCATGCAATTGCTAAATTGAAGCCATGAACCATCTTCAGTGGTGTAAATTTGAATTAAAGTAAGATTGGCATTTTGTGAAGTATTACTAAAACTATGTGCTTTTGAAGGAATGAAGTTGCTAAAATATATTTTTGTTACTTCTGGATTGTATTTTAAAAGTCGTATTATAAAATAGGGACGATATAATTCACTGTTGTTAGTAACAGACTTGATGCACAAATTTCTGATTTTATTATGAATTTTATTTTTAATAGTATCTTCTAGTTTATTTATATTGGGCATTTAATGTGTTTCCTGATTATATGAATTATATAGGCTTATTTTTAAGTTAGAAAATACAGAAAAATGTAACAAAATAAATATAAACCTCAATGAACTTTACTAAGGTACATTATGTAACAAATACGTCTTGAACCCTTAGTGTTTCAGCCACTAGACCAAGTGATGGAGTATCAAGGTGAAGAACACATTCAATCCCTGCCCTCCCTTACTGGAAGACTTCTTGGGAAAAGAAGCATCTTCACTGAGACCAGAAGAATGAGTAGGCATCAGCCAAATACATGCAAGAGAGGCGGAAGGGGAAGATGGTACCAGGCAGAGGAAACAGCACGTACAAGGCAGGAAAAGGAAAAGGTAGCTAGGTGGGGTAGAGAAAGTAACTCGGGGATGGAGAACAGAAATAGAAGACTAGGACTCAGGACACCGTTGAAGTATATAGGTCTCAGATGCTGAAGCATCTAGAAAGCCTCAATATGGTTTGGGGGGTTTGCCCTGAGGTCACAGAATACGTTTTAGCGTTTAAAGCAGAGTGGTGGTTTGATTGGGTCTCTATGGGGAATGGCTTAGAGGGAAGCAAGAGTGCTCGCAATGGAACCACTTAGTGTACCCATCTGGGCTAGGCGTTGTTAACAGATTAGAGAGGAAGTGGTGAAGGACGGGTGGGGGGTGCCGAATTCGTGTGTGTTTAAGGACGGAGAATTCACAGGACTTGGAGGAGGGTCAGATGTGACGCACGGGAGAGGAATCAGGGATGACTACTGGGTTTCTGACTTGGAGTGGATGGATAACATGGTTGCTCACTGAGCCTGGGAACAGGAGAGGTGTGGAGGGAAGAGAAGACAGCTCAGGAATACTGATACTTAAGAAATCAGAATAAGTGAATGAAGGATAGGGGTAGGACCCCAATTTGGGCCTAGCAGGGCTTCTAGCCACGGGCACCCAGCCTCACGTGCCACCACCGCTGCCTCCTCCTACTTCTCCCTGTGCTCATGAGCAGCTCCTAAATCCGTATCTTTTAATAATCACTCTGAATGTAAATGGAATAAGTGTCTCAATCAAAAGACATAGGGTATCAGAATGGATAAAAAACCAAGATCCGTATATATGCTGCCTGCAAGAGACACATTTTACACCTGAGGACACCTGCAGATTGAAAGTGAGGAGATGGAGAACCATCTATCATGCTACTGGAAGTCAAAGGAAAGCCAGAGTAACCATACTTATCTCAGACAAACTGGATTTTAGAACAAAGACTGTAATAAGAGACGAAGAAGGTCATTATATCATAATTAAGGGGTCTATCCATCAAGAAGAGCTAACGATTGTAAATGTTTATGCCCCAACATGAATATTCCAAATATATAAATCAATTAATCATCAACATAACATAAATAAATGTATAGATAAAAAGACCATGATTTTAGGGGAGTTTAATACTCCACTTATAATAATGACAGATCATCTAGACATAAAATCAGTAAGGAAACAACAGCTCTGGATGACACATTGGACCAGATGGACTTAACAGATATACTCAGAACTTTTCATCCACAAGCAGCAGAATACACATTCTTCTCAAGTGCACATGGAAATTTCTCCAAAATAGATCACATATTGGGTCACAAAACATCCCTCAACAAATATAAAAGGATTGAGATCATACCATGATCACAATGCTATGAAACTTGAAATCAACCACAAGAAAAAAATTGGGAAAGCTCCCAAACATATGGAGGTTGATGGACATCCTACTAAAGAATGAACCAGGCAATTAAAGAAGAACTTTAAAAATATATGGAAGCAAATGAAAATGAAAACACAGCAGTCCAAACTCTTTGGGATGCAGCAAAGGCAGTCCTAAGAGGAAGATACATTGCAACACAGACCTATCTCAAGAAGCAAGAAAGGTCCCAAATACATAACATAACCTCACACCTAAAGGAACTAGAAAGGCAGTATCAAAGAGAGCCCAAAGGCAGCAGCAGAAGGGAAATAATAAAGGTAGAAATAAACTGTATACAATCCAAAAAAAAACACACAGTAGAACAGATCAATGAATCTAAGAGCTAGTTTTTTGAAAGAATAAACAAAATTGATAACCTCCTAGCCAGACTTCTCCCAAAAGAAAAGAGAGAGGACCCAAATAGATAAAATCATGAATGAAACGGGAAAGATCACAACCAACACCACAGAAATACTAACAATTATTAGAGAATACTATGAAAAATTATATGCCAAAAAACTGGACAATCTGGAAGAAATGGACAAATTCCTAGACACCCACACACTACCAAAACTCAAATGGGAAGAAATAGAAAATTTGACCAGACCCATAACCAGCAAAGAAATTGAATCAGTTATCAAAAATCACCCAACAAATAAGAGTTCTGGGCCAGATGGCTTCCCAGGGGAATTCTACCAGATATTTAAAGCAGAGTTACTACCTATTCTTCTCAAGCTTTTCCAAAAAATAGAAACAGAAGGAAAGCTTCCAGACTCATTCTATGAAGCCAGCATTACCTTGATTCCCATACCAGAGACCCCACTAAAAAGGAGAACTACAGGCCAATATCCCTGATGAACATGGATACAAAAATTCTCAACAAGATACTAGCAAATCGAATTCCACAGTATACTAAAAGAACTATTCACCATGATCAAGTAGATTCATTCCTGGACTGCAGGGCTGGTTCAATATTTGCAAATCAATCAGTGTGATACATCACATTAATAGAAAAAAGGACAAGAACCATATGATCCTGTCAATAGATGCAGAGAAAGCATTTAACAAAATACAACATCCTCTCTTACTAAAAACACTCAAGAAAGCTGGGATAGAAGGAACATACCTTAACGTCATAAAAATTGTATATGAAATGCCCATAGCTAATAGCATTCTCAATGGGGAAAAATTGAAAGCTTTCCCCCCTGAGATAAGGAACATGGCAAGGATGTCCACTCTCACCACTGTTGTTTAACATAGTGTTGGAAGTCTTAGCCTCAGCCATTAGACAACAAAATAAAATAAGCACCCAAATTGGCAAAGAAGTCAAACTTTCACTTTTCACAGGTGACAGGATACTTTACATGGAAAACCCAAAAGATCCACCAAAAAACTGCTAGAACGGATACATAAATTCAGCAAAGTCACAGGGTATAAAATCAATGTACAGAAATCAGTTGCATTTCTATACACCAATAATGAAGCAACAGAAAGAGATATCAAGGAATTGATCCCATGTAGCATTGCACCAAGAACCATAAAATACCTAGGAAGAAACCTAACCAAAGACATAAAAGATCTGTACACTGAAAACTATAGAAAGTTCATGAAAGAAATTGAAGACACAAGAATGGAAAAACATTCCATGCTCATGGATTGGAAGAATAAATATTGTTAAAATGTGAATACCACCCAAACCAATGTACACATTCAAATGCAATGTCAATCAAAATAGCACCAACATTCTCCACAGAGCTAGAACAAACAATTCAAAACTTGTATGAAACCACAAAAGACCCCGAATAGCCAAAGTAATGTTGAAAAAGAAAACCAAAGCCGGAGACATCACAATCCCAGACTTCAGCCTTTACAAAGCTGTAATCCTCAAGACAGTATGGTACTGGTACAAAAACAGACACATAGACCAACGGAATACAATAGAGAACCCAAAAATGGACCCACAAATGTATGGCCAACTAATATTTGACAAAGCAGGAGAGAGTATCCAACGGAAAAAAGACAGTTTCTTTAACAAATGGTGCTGGACAGCAACACGTAGAAGAATGAAACTGGACCATTTTCTTACACCACACACAAAAATAAATTCAAAATGGATGAAATATCAAAATGTGAGACAGGAAACCATCAAAATCCTGCAGGAGAAAACAGACAGCAACTTCTTTGACCTTGGCGACATCAACTTCTTACAGGACATGTCTCTAAAGGCAAGGGAAATAAAAGCGAAAATGAATTATTGATACCTCATCAAGATAAAAAGCTTCTGCAAAGCAAAGGAAACCGTCAACAAAACCGAAAGGCAACTGACAAAATGGAAGAAGATATTCACAAATGATATTATTGGATAAAGGGTTAGTATCAAAAATCTATAAAGAACTTGCCAAGCTCAACACCAGAAAAACAAATAATCCAGTGAAGAAATGGTGAGAAGACATGAATAGACACTTTTCAAAAGCAGACATCAGATGGCTAACAGACACATGAAAAGATGCTCAATATCACTCATCATCAGGGAAATAAAAATCAAAACCACAATGAGATACCCTCTCACACCAGTCAGAGTGGCTAAAATTAACAAATCAGGAAACAACACATGTTGGCAAGGATGTGGAGAAACAGGAACCCTCTTGCACTGTTGGTGGGAAACAAAAACAGTGTGGAGGTTTCTCAAAAAATTAAAAATAGAATTACCCTACAGCCCAGCAATAGCACTACTAGGAATTTATCCAAAGGCTACAGGAATGCTGATTCAAAGGGACACATGCACCCCTATGTTTATAGCAGCACTTTCAACAATAGCCAAACTATGGAAAGAGCCCAAATGTCCATAAACTGATGAATGGATAAAGAAGATATGGTATATAAACACAATGGAATACTACTGGGAGATGAAAAAGAATGAAATCTTGCCATTTGCAACAATGTGGATGGAACTGGAGGGTATTATGCCAAGCAAAATAAGAGAAAGATAAATATCATATAATTTCACTTATATGTGGAATTTAAGAAACTTAACAGATGACTATAGGGGAAGGGAAAGAAAAATAAGATACAGAGAGGGAGGCAAACCATAAGAGGTTCTTGAATACAGAGAACAAACTGAGGGTTGATGGGGGTGGGGGTTTGGGGAGTGGGGAAAAGTGGTGATGGGTAATAAGGAGGACACTTGTTGGTACGAGTACTGGGTGTTGTATGTAAGTGATGAATCATGGGAATCTACTCTTGAAGCCAAGACTACACTGTATGTTAGCTAACTTGAAAAAAAAAAAAAAACTTAACAAATTAGGAATAGAAGGGAACTTTCTCAACCTGATAACAGCATCTATAAAAACTCACAACTAACATCTGTAATCAATCTAAAACTGTTCCAAACAAAATGCCTGTTAATGAAAAAATGGATCAATGACCTAAATTTAAGGGCTAAAATATAAAATGCTTAGAAGAAAATACAAACATAAATCTTCATAATTGAATTAGGCAGCTTTTTAAAAAAGATAAGATACCAAAAGCACAAAGTATAAAATTAAAAATGGTAACTAGAGCATCATCAAATTTTCCTACCCCATTTACTCTACTTCAAAGTTTCTCCCAGGGTTGCTTTTGCAACAAATCACTTAGGAGAGTCTGGGTCACTCAGTCAGTTAAGCGTCTCTTTATCACAATCTCATGGTTTGTAAGATCAAGCCCCGCATCAGGCTCTGCACTGACAGCACAGAGACTACTTGGGATTCTCTCTCTCCCTCTCTCTCTGACACTCCCCCCTCCCCCTTACTGTCTCTGTCTCAAAATAAATACACATTTAAAAATTCAAACAAACAAACCCAAATCACTTAGACATCAATTCTTGCCTCAGGATCTGCTTCTGGAAAACATAACCTAAGATGGACCACAACACCTCTTGCTCCTGTTTCACACCCAACCCATCCAGCCCAATTCCCTTAGCCCTAAAGGATCTTAAACGGTTAAAGGATCACCTTGGCCACCAAGAAATTGGTTGATTATCTTTAGTGTTAAGTTTTTAACTTGCTATGAATTTTTCTAATTGTAGAAGTAATACATGTTTCCTAAGAAGAAATCAGGAGGGGTCATGATGGTGGAACAGCATGGAAGTTTTTTTTTGTGTCTCTCATCCATGAAATACAGCCAGATCAAAACCAGACCATCCTGCACACCTAGAAAACTGATTTAAGGATTAACACAACAATCTGCATAAGCAGAACCACAGAGTTCAGCAGGTATGCAGTGTGGAGAAGTGAACTGGGGGACAGAAGGCACAGGGAGCAGGGAGCTGTTTTTGCTTGCTGAGAGAGGACGGAGATTGGGGGGGTGGATATGGGAAAAGCAACCCCCCACCCCCGCAAAAACAGCTGGAGAGAAAGTGAAAAGTGGAAACAGCCGCAGGGACTGAACAAAAAAGGGAGAAAGGAGAGTGTTTAAATTCCATTAAGACTCTATAAACAGGGGGAGTGCAGAGTCTGAAACGCCACAGCTCAATACCTGGTGCCAGATGTGTTTTGTGATTTACCATAGTCTCTGAAATGCTGCTGCTACATGATCGTGTGAACTTTTTCTGGGGCGGGCTGGTACCCAGCCGCAGTCTCTGGGCTTCGGCAGCAGCACGGTTAGCCGAACATCCCTGGGTGGGCCAGCACCTGGCCGTTGCTTGGTGAGACCCTCTTGCAGAGGGGCAGAACGGGTCAAAGTCGCAGGCCCTCAGAAGTGAGGGATCGGGAAACACAGCTGCATCTGTGATAAAACTCAGGATGGAGGTGCTGCCTGGGGCTTGGTCACAGACAGTGTAAAAGCGAGGAGTGGACAGAGCCGAAGACAGAGGATGGGTGCTGATCTGGGAGAACAGAGTTCCGATACTAGAGACTGGGTGACGCCATTTTCACCGCTCCTGAGCATGCGCATACACACCTACAAACGCCACAATAATCCACCCCAGTAAGCTAGGCAGCGCCATCTAGTGGAGAACGGAGCCATTACACTAAGCCGCGCCCAACTGGGCCAACCTCTCTCTTTAGGAACATGAGTCTCTCCGCCTGCTTAGTTTATGGGCTATAGTGCTTCATAGTTTGACTTCTAGGGGAAACCGATGTAATTTCAATAGTATTTCAGTCTGTTCACTGGCCCATCTATTCAGTATTTTTTTTCTTATTCTTGAATACAGAAAGAGAAAAAATTTATTTTTGTTTTCAATTTTTATTAAAAATATTTTTCTTTAAATTTTTTCTACTATATTTTTTACTTGTTTGTAAATTTAAAAATTCTATTTTACTTCCATCATTTCATTTTATTCTAGTCATTGTATTCATTTTTTTAAATTTCCAAACATTTTCTTTTTTCTTTTCTCTCTTTTTTCTTATTTTTCCCTTTTTTTCTCTAATCTATCAAGCTCCTCTCAACAGCTAGACCAAAACACACCTAGGATCTAGCATCATTTATTTGATTTTTGTGTGTGTTGTTTTTAATTTTTTAATTTTAATTTTTTACCTTATTAATTCCCTTTCTTCCTTCCAAATGATAAAAAGAAGGAATTCACCCCAAAATAAAGAGAAGGAAGAAATGACAGCCAGGGACTTAATCATCACAGATAAGAAAGATGTCTGAACCAGAATTTAGATCACGATAATAAGACTACTAGCTGAGGTTGAAAATACATTAGAATACCTTTCTTGAGAGATAAAAGAAGTAAAAGCTAGTCAAGATGAAATAAAAAATGCTATGACTGAGCTGCAATCTTGAATGGATGCCATGGTGGCAAGGATGAATGATGCAGAGAAGTGAATCAGTGATATAAAGGACAAACTTATGGAGAATAAGGAAGCAGAAAAAAAGAGGGAAACTAAGGCAAAAGAGCACAATTTAAGAATTAGAGAAATCAGTGACTCATTAAAAAGGAACAACATCAGAATCATAGGGGTCCTGGAAGAGGAAGAGAGAGAAATAGGAGCAGAAGGGTTATGTGAGCAAATCATGGTGGAAAACTTTCCTAACCTAGGGAAAGACAGAGACATCAAAATCCAGGAAGCACAGAGGACTCCCATCAGATTAAAAAAACCTGACCATCACCAAGGCATGTCATAGTTAAATTCACAAAATACTCAGGCAAAGAAAGAATCATGAAAGAAGCAAGGGGGAAAAAAGTCCTTAACCTACAAGGGAAGACAGATCAGGTTGGCAACAGCCCTATCCACAGAAACTTGGCAGGCCAGAAAGGAGTGGCAGGATAAATTCAGGGTGCTGAATCCCAGAAAAATATGCAGGCAAGAATTCTTTATCCAGCAAGGCTGTCATTCAAAGTAGAAGGAGAGATTAAAAGTTTCCCAGACAAACAAAAATTAAAGGAGTTTGTGACCACTAAACCAGCCCTGCAAGAAATTTTAAGGGGGACTCTCTGAGGGGAGAGAAGATGAAAATATAAATAAATAAATAAATAAATAAATAAATACCAAAAGCAACAGAGACTAGAAAGGACCAGAGAACACCACCAGAAACTCCAATTCTACAGGCAACCTAATGGCAATAAATTAATATTTTTCAGTACTCACTGTAACTGTCAATGGACTAAATGCTCCAATCAAAAGACATAGGGTAACATAATGGATAAGAAAACAAGATCCATCTATATGCTGTTTACAAGAGACCCACTTTAGACCTAAAGAAAGTTTCAGATTGAAGGTAAGGGGATGGAGAACCATCTATTATGCTAATGGTCAACAAAAGAAAGCCATACTTTATATCAGACAAGCTAGACTTTGAAATAAAGACTGTAACAAGAGTGAAGAAGGGCATTATATCATAATTAAGGGGTCTATCCACCAAGAAGACCTAACAATTGTAAACATTTATGCTCCAAATGTGAGAGCACTCAAATATATAAATCAATTAATCACAAACATAAACTCATTGATAATAATACCAAAATAGTAGGGGACTTCAACACCCCACTCACAGCAATGGACAGATCATCTAATCACAAAATCACCAAGGAAACAATGGCTTTGAATGATACACTGAACCAGATGGACTTAACAGATATATTCAGAACATTTCATCCTAAAGCAGCAGAATACATATTCTTCTCCAGTGCACATGGAACATTACCCAGAATATACCACGTACTGGGACACAAATCAGCCCTCAACAAGTACAAAAGATCGAGATCATACCGTGCATATTTTCAGACCGCAACACTATGAAACTCGAAATTAACCACAAGAAAAAATTTGGAAAGATAACAAATACTTGGAGACTGAAGACCATCCTACTAAAGAATGAATAGGCTAACCAAGAAGTTAAAGGGGAAATTAAAAGTACATGGAAGACAATGAAACTGATAACACCACAGCCCGAAACCTCTGGGACACAGCATAAGAGTAAAGTATATAGCAATCCAGGCCTTCCTAAAAAGGAAGAAAGGTCACAGATACACACCCTAACCTTAAATCTTAAAGAGCTGGAAAAAGAACAGCAAGTAAAACCCAAAACCAGCAGAAGACAGGAAATAATAAAGATTAGAGCAGAAATCAATGCTATTGAAATAATAATAATAATAACAATAATAATAATAAAACAGTAGAACAGATCACTAAAACCAGAAGCTGGTTCTTTGAAAGAATTAACAAAATTGATAAACCCCTAGCTAGTTTGATCAAAAAGAAAAAGGAAATGACCCAAATAAATAAAATCAAAAATTAAAGAGGAGAGATCGCAACCAACACAGCAGAAATACAAGCAATAATAAATGAATATTATGAACAATTATAGGCCAACAAAATGGGCAATCTGGAAGAAATGGAAAAATTCCTAGAAACATATACACTACCAAAACTGGAACAGGAAGAAATAGAAAATTTGAAAAGACCCATAACCTGTAAAGAAATCAAATTAATAATCAAAAATCTCCCCCAAAACAAGAGTCCAGGGCCAGATGGCTTTCCAGGAAAATTCTACCAAACATTTAAAGAAGAGTTAATACCTATTCTCTTGAAGCTGTTCCAAAAACTAGAAATGGGAGGAAAACTTCCAAACTCTTTCTGAAGCCAGCATTACCTTGATTCCAAAGCCAGACAAAGACCCCACTAAAAAGGAGAACTATAGAAGAATTTCCCTGATGAACATTGATGCAAAAATTCTCAACAAAGTATTAGCCAAGTAGATCCAACAATACATTAAAAAATTATTCACCACGACCAAGTGGGATTTATACCTGGGATGCAGGGCTGGTTCAATATTCACAAAACAATCAATGTGATATATCACATCAATAAAAGAAAGGACAAGAACCACATGATCCTCTCAATAGATGCAGAGAAAGCATTCAACAAAATACAGCATCCTTCATAAAAACCCTCAAGAAAGTAGGGATAGAAGGATCATACCTCGAGATCATAAAACCATATATGAAAGTCCTAATGCTAATATCATCCTCAATGGGGAAAAACTGAGAGCTTTCCCCCTAAGGTCAGGAACAAGACAGGGATGTCCACTCTCGCCACTGTTATTCAAGATAGTATTGGAAGTTCTAGCCTCAGCAATCAGACAACACAAAGAAATAAAAGGCAGCCATATTGGCCAGGAGGAGGTCAAACTTTCACTCTTCGCAGATGACATGATACTCTATATGGAAAACCCAAAAGATTCTACCAAAAACTGCTAAAACTGATCCATGAATTCAGCAAAGTCACAGGATATTAAATCAATGTACAGAAATTGGTTGCATTCCTATACATAAATAATGAAGCAACAGAAAGAGAAATCAAGGAATTGATCCCATTTACAATTCCACCAAAACCCATAAAATACCTAGGAATAAATCTAACCAAAGAGGTGAAAAATCTATACCCTGAAAACAATAGAAAGCTTATGAAAGAAATTTTGCACCTTATGAAGAAGGTGCAAAAAAATGGAAAAAGATTCCATGCTACTGGATAGTAAGAACAAATATAATTAAAATGTCAATACTACCCAAAGCAATCTACATATTCAATGCAATCCCTATCAAAGTAACACCAGCATTCTTCACAGAGCTAGAACAAACAATCCTAAAATTTGTATGGAACCAGAAAAGACCCCGAATAGTCAAAGCAATCTTGAAAAAGAAAACCAGGGGCGCCTGGGTGGCGCAGTCGGTTAAGCGTCCGACTTCAGCCGGGTCACGATCTCGCGGTCCGTGAGTTCGAGCCCCGCATCAGGCTCTGGGCTGATGGCTCAGGGCCTGGAGCCTGTTTCTGATTCTGTGTCTCCCTCTCTCGCTGCCCCTCCCCCGTTCATGCTCTGTCTCTCTCTGTCCAAAAAATAAAAATTAAAAAAAAAAAAAAAAAAAAACGTTGAAAAAAAAAAAGAAAAAGAAAACCAAAGCTGGAGGCACCACAATCCCAGACTTCAAACTGTATTACAAAGCTGTAATCATCAATACAATATGGTACTGGCACAAAAACAGACACTCAGATCAATGGAACAGAATAGAAAACCCAGAAATGGACCCACAAACATATGGCCAACTAATCTTTGATGAAGCAGGAAAGAAAATCCAGTGGAATAAAGAGTCTCTTCAGCAAGTGGTGCTGGGAAAACTGGACAGCAACATGCAGAAGAATGAACCTGGACCACTTTCTTACACCATACACAAAAATAAACTCAAAATGGATGAAAGACCTAAACATAAGACAGGAGATCATCAAAATCTTCAAAGAGAAAGCAGGCAAAAAGTTGACCTTTGCCACAGCAACTTACTCAACACGTTTCCAGAGACAAGGGAAACAAAAGCAAAAATGAAATATTGGGACTTCATCAAAACTAAAAGCTTCTGCACAGCGAAGGAAACTATCAGCAAAAGTAAAAAGCAACCGATGGAATGGGAGAAGATATTTGCAAACAACATATCAGATACAGGGTTAGTATCCAAAATCTATAAAGAACTTATCAAACTCAACACCCAAAAAACAAATAATCCAGTGAAGAAATGGGCAAAAGACATGAATAGACACTTCTCCAAAGAAGACATCCAGATAGCCAACCGACACATGAAAAAATGCTCAACATCACTCATCATCAGGGAAATACAAATCAAAACCACAATGAGATACCACCTCACACCTGTCAGAATGGCTAACATTAACAACTCAGACAACAGATGTTGGCGAGGATGCAGGCAAGGATGATCTCTTGCACCGCTGGTGGGAATGCAAACTGGTGCAGCCACTCTGGAAAATAGTCTGGAGGTTCTTCAAAGAATTGAAAATAGAAGTACCCTACAGCCCAGCAATTGCACTACTAGGCATTTATCCACGAGATACAGGTGTGCTGTTTCAAAGGGGCAAATGCACCCCAATGTTTATGGCAGCACTATCAACAATAGCCAAAGTATGGAAAGAGAGCCCAAATGTCCATCGATGGATGAATGGATAAAGAAGATGTGGTGTGTATATACAATGGAGTATTACTCGGCAATCAAAAAGAATGAAATCTTGCCATTTGCAACTGTGTGGATGGAACTGGAGGGTATTATGCTAAGCGAAATTAGTCAGAAAAAGACAAATATATGACTTCACTCATATGAGGACTTTAAGAGACAAAACAGATGAACATAAGGGAAGGGAAGCAAAAATAATTTAAAAAAACAGGGAGGGGGACAAAAGATGAGAGACTCTTAAATATGGAGAACAAACAGAGAGTTACTGGAGGGGTTGTGGGAGGGGGGATGGGCCAAATGGGTAAGGGGCATTAAGGAATCTACTCCTGAAATCTCTGTTGCACTATATGCTAACTAACTTGGATGTAAGTTGAAACATGAATAAATTTTAAAAAATCAGACATGTAGAAGTAATCCATGCTTATTTGAAAAAAAAAACAACAACAAAATACAAAAGTCAAAAACACTGTATTTTGACTCCATGTGTCTGACTTTCTGAGACTTGTTTTTGACATTCACCCTGACACTGCTTCTGTTCTCCCAGAGTTGAGGGCAACCCCTATCCCTACCTCCACTAGAATTCCCTGGTGTTTACTGGATTCCCAGAGAGTAAATTGTTGTATAATTTGTAAGGGAAACAGTACTCCTTATATCGCCCCTCAAGGTGAGTTTCCTTCTGACAAGTACACTTCTTCCAGAGGTTGGACTAAATTTTATTCTTTGTTGTAGTCCCTTGAAGTGCCACTATTCAAGAATCACAATTCTGGCATAGTGAGAAACAGCTATCTGTCTCAAAATCTTTGTCATTTCTCCCAGGAAGTACAGCTGGACTTTGGGTATCCTATCATGCAGGTTCAGAGTCTTTTTTTTTTTTTTCAATATATGAAATTTATTGTTTAATTGGTTTCCATACAACACCCAGTGCTCATCCCAAAAGGTGCCCTCCTCAATACCCGTCACCCACCCTCCCCTCCCTCCCACCCCCCATCAACCCTCAGTTTGTTCTCAGTTTTTAAGAGTCTCTTATGCTTTGGCTCTCTCCCACTCTAACCTCTTTTTTTTTTTCCTTCCCCTCCCCCATGGGTTTCTGTTAAGTTTCTCAGGATCCACATAAGAGTGAAAACATATGGTATCTGTCTTTCTCTGTATGGCTTATTTCACTTAGCATCACACTCTCCACGTTGCTACAAAAAGCCATATTTCATTCTTTCTCATTGCCACATAGTACTCCATTGTGTATATAAACCACAATTTCTTTATCCATTTATCAGCTGATGGACATTTAGGCTGTTTCCATAATGTGATTATTGATGAGAGTGCTGCTATAAACATAGGTTCAGAGTCTTTAAATGAGCACAATTTCAAGCTTGCAAGTGACATCGAAAGCTGCTAAACTTACATGGGTCCACACTCAAGTAGTTTTCCATCTAGGTGGAAAAAAAAAAGCTATGTTTGCAACACTACTTGAAGAGAAGGCATTTCTTATTAGGAATTATGCTGTTCATCTCAAACATGGCTGAATGGCTTTAGGCTTTGGAAAACTATAGAATATACTACTCATTTCAAGTTCTAGAGTGCTCTCTCCCTATCTCTTACCTCCTTGACTTCCCCAGACAGAGGTGGTCTTCCCAGAACTCTGAATTTCTAGAGAATGCTATTCATTTACTGTAGTTTTTGCCACGTTGTATTACCTTTTATCTGTTTATATGTGTCTCTTTTTTCCTCTCTTTCTCTCTCTGACCATACAAATCTTGTGGGCAGAGACTATTTCTCATTCATCTTTCTATGATCAGCATTTTAGCACAGTACCTAGCATATAGATCACGAGTAGATCTACAAAATGAATATAAACAGCAGGAAAATAACGGGAAGAGAGTTGGTAGCAGAAAATTCAAGTGCTCCTAATAACCTCACATTTTCCATTCTTTTCCAGAAGGCATCAAAGGTGAACAGAGGAGCAAGGTGGGCTGAAGTACCACATACGTTTCAGAAGTCACCAAGCACCTGTCCTGTCCGTAGACACAACATCCATTATTTCCACATAGAACATGTCATATGATGTTTCGGTCACTGCTGCCTCCATGTATTTCCATCTAGTGATTTCCTTTAGAACTTCAGCCTTCTAAAACTAAAACCATACACATTTTGTAAGAGTAGTGAAGGTAAAGGGGTGAGCCTAACTTTGCAAATGCTTCTACTATTATCTATAGGATTGCAATGGGTATTGAATAAACGAGTTATGGACACAAAACTATTGTACCCCCTTTATCCCTGACACAAGAGACCTGCCTTTTTATATTATAACTCTTCATTTCATACTTTAATGATTTAATTACTAACATAGTTAATAATACCAGATTATGCTGCCAAGTATTACAATCTCTGAACAAGGGATACATTATTTGGGCAGGTGTACAACGACTTAGATCTCAATAGTGTGTAGATAAAAATATATATTTGCAGCCTAAAATAGTTTTACCTCCTCAAATGTACGATGTGTTACATACTCTCCTAAATGATTTTTTTACTTTATATCAGTCATTTTGTTTTGCTAAAATGGAAGAGATAATTGGAAATGAGGAGTGGGTTATAATCAGGTGGATGTCCATCCCATTTTCCCCAGAACAACCCCTGATTATGTTTGCAAACTTTATTTAATTATAATAGAACTTCCTTTCATTCTCTGAAATGTCCTGGTTTTGATTAAAAATTATGTAGAAGCCCTAATGATAATCAGGTAGCCCTAATGATAACTAGACAAATTATTCCTGTTGCATAGTGCCAGCATGGGCAATTGCTTTCAAACTTCTTGACCAAAACTCATAGGAAGAAATACATTTTTCACCATCACATAGTACAGTCCTACACACACACACACACACACACACACACACACACACACCATAAAACAAAAGCTTAAGGAAACAATACTTGGATATTTTAAAATTTAATCTAGTTTATTTTTAATTTTAAAAACTCCAGCCATGACACTTGAAATGATTTCCTATTCATAGCTTGAAAAACACCAACATCGAGGCGTGGGGGTGGCTCAGCTGGGGAAGCGTCCAACTCTTGGTTTCAGCTCTGGCCGTGATCTCACAGTTTGTGAGTTCAAGCCCCACATAGGGCTCTGTGCTGACAGCGTGGACCGTGCTTGGGATTTCTCTCTCCCTCTCTCTCTGCCCCTTTCCAGCTTGCTCAGTCTCTTGAAAAAATTTTTTTATAAAAATAATTTATTAAAAAGAAGAGAATGAAAAACACCAATGTCTTAGATGTATCTTGACATTGTAGAACATTCCTTCTAGTGATTCTCCGGGTGATCTTGTGCAAGTTTCCAGACTTCCCTAAACGATACTTTTATGGTCTGTAAAATAACGGTAATAACTATGGTAGAAAGAGTTAACTGAAATGATGTGGCCAGCGAGCCCAGTATCTGGTAGGTAGATATTTAATAAATGTTAGTTTCTTTTTCTTTCTTAAGCTTCTAAACCAAGAGGACCTAGCTAAAGTTCACAGGTTTTTAGCAGTGAAGAAACATTTCTCTTGGCCCCTTGACCTCTAAAGTTTGGTCAGAGTTTTGCTTAACCACTGATAATAACATTGTTTCTTCTGTGTGAGATGAATGGGTTCACTTACTTTTTGAACTACTTCTGGTCAACCCATCAGAATAGCACCTGCAGCTTCTCAGAAAAAGAAGATGCAAAAGAAGAAAATGAAAATCATGAGTTTTTAAAAAGTTTATTTATTTTGAGAGAGAGAGAATACATGTGCATGTACTCGTGGGGGAGAAGCAGAGATAGAGGAGAGAGAGAATTCCAAGCAGGTTCTGTGCTGTTAGCACACAGCTGCACACGGGGCTCGATTGACCCCTGAACCATGAGATCATGATCTGAGCCAAAATCAATAGTCAGGAGCTTAACCGACTGAGCCACCCAGGCGCCCCAAAGAAAATCATGATTAAACAACACTTTTTATTGAGGCGTAGGGGATGGTGAAGACACTGATTATAGTAATGAATATGACAGAAACAGCTTGCATTTCTGCTTCCACTCTTAAATTAACAGTTCTCACACATAACTCTTCCCATTTGCAGACAGACTTTTTGGAAAATTAAACTTGAGAATAAAACAATGGACAGAAACATAGTTTTGCAAGCAGTGATATATTTGTTTTCTGGTTTAAAAAAATTTTTTTTAATCTTTACTTATTTTTGAGAGAGAGAGAGAGAGAGAGAGACAGAGACAGAGCGTGAGCAGGCGAGGAACAGAGAGAGAAGGAGACACAAAATCCAAAGCAGTCTCCAGGCTCCGAGCTGTCAGCACAGAGCCTGACGTGGGGCTCAAACCCACCAACTGCGAGATCATGACCTGAGCCGAAGTCAGATGCTTAGCTGACTGAGCCACCCAGGTGCCCCTATTTGTTTTCTGTTTTAAATGTGAAAGGATAAGATAAATGAGTATTCCATCATATATCTGAGATATATATCATGAGCAGTAACAGAAGACAGAGTCCAAGCAGGAGTTCTCTGATGTCCCATAATCCAGAGAGACCAGAGCAGTGATGAAAGGAAGCATTCTACCTTCAGGCTGGCAGAATCCAGACCTGTGTCCAGGGTTCTCTAGCTTTCATTGTGTTAAGACGTGGCAGGCCCTGGTTCATAGCCCCTCTGCCTTGGTTGGCACCTGCTGAACCCAAGGAGATAGTCGTGGATGAAAGCCACTGCCAATCATTCCACAGTTTGAGCCCCTGGGCCCCAGGCTTGGAGGAGAACCCCTCCATGGAATATACAGTAGGCATCTTATCACTATGTAAGGACTCCAAGGTCATCTTGCCCCTCATCCTCACATCGAGTCTTTCAACTTCGTCTTGTTTAATATTGTTTCACCTTAGTGAGCTTTTACTGTTCAAGGGGCACTCTTGCAATAAATAGTCTTGTAGGCAGGGGCTCATTTTCTTTTTCTGGGGACTCTTGGCTGCTCACACAGTGCTCCCTGTGCAGAGTGTACTCAATAAATGCTGCTGATAAATAAGTCATTCACGCAACATGTATATTGAGTATCTGGCCAAACAAAGATGAAGTTACCATTGACTTTCAAGTCGCCAAATCCATGGATGGTTCCTCACTGCTTGTCTTCCTTTTGATGCTAGCCTCCCGTGGCCTACCTCTGCTTCTCAGACCCACTGCCCGACCCTTCCTGACAAGCTTTCCCTTTTTCCTTTATCATTATTCAGCAATTGTAAGGAATTGAATCTGTCCCCAGTGGTACATGGATAGTTTGAATTAGAGCCAGGACTAGAACCCAGGCCTATATATAATCAAAGATCAAGAAACAGCCAACTCTTGGTGTTTCTATTCATGGGGACGAAACCCAGATGGACCTACTCACAATACATGCTTCCAAATCTAAGATTATTCCCCCCCTAGGACATTGTTAGGACACTGTCTAGCTAAAAGATATTCAGAGAAAATTCAGCCCTCTACCTGCCCCAGGGAAATGGGGAAAATTCAATGCCTGAGTCATTTACCCAAGAGAGTAATCCATGCTGGAAATTTTGCTTAAAGTATTCTCTTAAAAGGCCCTTCTGTCCTTATTATGACTATAAGGCTGCTGAGTCTGCCCAAGCATATGAGGTTGCAAAGAATATTTCTTTTTATTCAGACCTCGCATTCTCTATGAAATGAAAGGATTCTTGGCACATAGTTGGCAATTACTATCCAGGTTTTCTGCATAACGTAGGTTTTTTTAACTAAGCTTTAACTCAATAGACATCAGGCTCCAGTGAAAATACATGTGGACTAACACGAGCAGAAATAAACACAATTCTAATCAATTTAGCTGTTGACAAAAGCATGTGGTTTCATTGCTTGGGGCCAAAGTTTTAAGAGTGGGCTCTGATTTCTCCCCGGCACACCCTTCATTTATGTGTGCAAATAGGGTAATTAAGTGTCCAATTATCAGATTTGCATTGGCAAATGGGGGCTTTGTGTGGGTAAAATTCTCCATAGTTTGGGACCAGCTGAAACTTAGGTCTTTTATTTTTGAATCAATCCTCCAACAATAACGCAGGCATGATGAAGTTCTCATCTTGCCTCAATCTGAAGCCATGGTTGAAGATTTCCCTTTATTTTGGTGATTCAGTGAAGCGGAGAGCCAAAGTTAGGATCTTGGGATTTTTTCTTCCATACTCTCTACTCTGAAAAATAATTAAGCATTTCAAGCGCTTTCAGATTGACTTCCCCCTCCCCCCACCCCCGCCAGCTCTATGGAATTGATTACTGAAGGTGAAATACCTATAAATATTCTTTATGAAGATTTAACCATGTGACTAGTAGATTGAAAGACCATTCATAAAGCAACTTGATTCTTTTCTCTCCTAGTTCTTGGGTGAAATCGAAGACAGGTCCCATAACTTTCTCAAAATACAGGTAGGAAGGTTTCTGGACACTTTCAGTCACAAAGCTGGTCTCCTTAATGGTAATTAAGATGGTCTTTTTGGGTCCAGTTCTAGTCAAGATGGAGTAAATATACTACTTTCTGTCTCTCAGTGAATGCAGTTAAAAATTCTGGGTGGAATACATGCAGCAGCTCTCTGAGGAGTCTGAAAAGTTAACAGCAGCAAGCAAATTAGGGAAGGAAACCAGAACTCAAACTATTCCTGAGTCAGTGGTGAGGTGACTGTTTCCCACACTGGTATCTTCTGTTCTAGAATCCAGGGACAGTCAGAAACCTGAAACCATGTACCAGGTACAGACAGAGCTCCAAAGAGGCCCTTGAATTTTGGGCCAGAAGAGAGAGAAAGGGGGCTCCTTTGGTCAGAGAGAGAGGACAAGATGCCTTGTTTTATTGTTCCTTGACATTTCCTACTGCTCCAGCTCCCAGGCAATCCTGTAGTGATGGTGATGGCAATGGCAGTGTGGCTCATCAGGCACTAAACGGAAGAGCCCTTAACTCTGACCAGAAAACTGTGATTTCTCTCTTTCTTCCCCTCACTTGCCACTTGGCCCTGGAGTGGAAATGTCCCTTCTTCTTTTCACCTTACTTTGCAGAGAGCTTGCATGCGTTTTATTACATTCTTTCTGGAATATTCCTCTTCTGTGCACACCATCCAATAAACTTTTGTCTATTTCATGCCTAGGGTAAAGCTACATCCTTGATAAAGCTGCCCCTTTCCAGAAATAGCTTTACCTACCTCTGTTATGAGACTTTGGTATAATATCTCATAATTACCTCTAGTTTGTAGGTTGCCATCTTCATCTGTGGATTCATTCGCACTCTCCAGGGCTTGGTTTAGTGCTTTCCATAAGTATTTAAGTAAATGATCACATTGTTGTCTTCTAAATGAAATATTACAAGAAATATTAAAAGGGATGCATTAAGCTGATAATTAAGCACTAAAAGTGCCTAAACAGAAATGAATTTATATCAATGTTTTATTATAGACAGGGATGCCATACAATTTATTGCCCAGACTGGGGAATATTTTAAAATGAAAGGGGGAAGAGGTGTTAAAATGATGAAAATATGGTATTTGATCTGTAACAGATGTAACCTGGAACACATTATAACCCTCACTATAGATTTACTGACAAATGCTACCCCATCTCTCATCAGTTTCTTCACGATTTCTTCTCCACCCATAGCTCTGGACGTGGGCATATGTATACAAACCCCTCTGGAAATGTACATTTCGACCTCATGTCATATGCTAGACTAAGCCAACCAAGAAAGAGAGGGCGTGGAAACTAGCGTTGCATATAAAATTATTATCTTTATGCAGCGTCCACCTTTCTTTTCATCTATCTTTGACTCTCCCCTTCTCCCAAACACAGTTTCCAAGCACAAGAGGATGATTCCTTGGAAGCTTGTTCTAACTACAAGTTTTAATTAGATGGAACATTGTGGTTAAGCACCCTGACTTTTAGAATCTTTCTCATGGGATAAGATCTAAGTTTTGCTGTTTACTATTCATGTAACTTCAGTTCTTTTATACTCAGTTTCTTCATGTATAAGTTGAAAACAATGATGATGTAATCTCTGAGGGATGTTGTGAGCATTTAATGAAATAATTTGCATAGCAGTGCTTAGCAGAGTGCTTAAAGTAAGTGGTCAGTAGATGTCAGCTCTCATTACATTGACCGTACAATTCATTGTCCAATCTGGACACTATTTTTTCTTTTCTTGTTTAAAGTTTACATCCAAGTTATTTAGCATATAGTGCAATGATGATTTCAGGAGTAGAATCCAGTGATTCATCCCCCACATATAACACCCAGTGTTCATCCCAACAGTGTCCTCCTTAATGCCCCTTGTCCATTTAGCCCATCCTCCCCACAACCCCTCCAGCAACCCTTAGTTTGTTCTCTATATTTGAGAGTCTCTTATGTTCCCCTCCCTGCTTTCATATTATTTTTGCTTCCTTCCCTTATGTTCATCTGTTTTGTATCTTAAATTCCACATATGAGTGGACACTATTTTTTTTCATCTGGGACATTTAAGAAAAAATTTTTATTTTTATTTTTTTTTATTTAAAAAAAAATTTTTTTTTCAAAGTTTATTTATTTTTGGGACAGAGAGAGACAGAGCATGAACGGGGGAGGGGCAGAGAGAGAGGGAGACACAGAATTGGAAACAGGCTCCAGGCTCTGAGCCATCAACCCAGAGCCCGACGCGGGGCTCGAACTCACAGACCGTGAGATCGTGACCTGGCTGAAGTCGGACGCTTAACCGACTGCGCCACCCAGGCGCCCCAAGAAAAAATTTTTAAATGTTTATTCATTTTTGAGAGAGAGAGAGAGAGAGACAGAGAGAGACAGAGAGTGAGTGGGGGAGGGGCAGAGAGAGATGGAATCACAGTATCCAAAGCAGGCTCCAGGCTCTGAGCTGTCAGCACAAAGCCCAATGCAGGGCTCGAACCCACGAACCACGAGATCATGACCTGAGCTGAAGTGGACGCTTAACAACTGAGCCACCCAGGTGCTCAACTGGGACATTTTTGAGATGGCAACGAGACCCTACTAATAATTTGCTGGGACAGCAGGGGAAAAGTGAGATCACCCCAGTCACATCAGAACATGTGTTTACCCCACCTTCAGTTTGTAAATGACTCCCTACAGTAGCACTCTGATAGCCAACCCCCACAGAATGCCACAGAAAAGGGAACTGTTACATACTCCGCACAAGCCCTAAGTTCTAAGGCAGGTTTAAATCTGAGAGACTTCCTTAGAGATACTTGATCCCTAAAGCGAAGTCCAATTCTTGCCAAAAGATGTGAAATCTGTCCAGTGTGCCCAATACCGAATTCAGAGATGCTTCTTTCCAGTCAGTTTGCAAGTTTATTGTGTTAAACCCCTACTGCTTTGGAGGAGGGGTACTTCTAGGATGGAGGAAAAGAAGGAAACTGGTAAGAGCTTAATCAATGAGTCTTAAACCAAGCCCCCAAGGAAAGCCACTCTCACCACCACCACCACCACCACAACAAAAAGAAAACATGACACTAGCTTGCTGAATCCCTGAGTGAAACTAAATTTCTTATTCAAATCCAGAATATTTTACCCAGAGTACACTCTAATACTCAATTCCAGCTAAGCCTAAATCTATGTCTTCTAAAATTACCAACCAAGATCAAACTTGGAGGCCATATGCTTTAGATCAAGCAAATATTTAAACGTGTTTTATTTGCTAGAGAAATGGATTCTCCTGTGGGCACATTTGGTCTTACCAGTGATGAAGGCTAATGCATTAGACGTTGTCAAGGGGCCCACAACAGCATCTCAGGCTTGGCTGAGTTTCCTTTTGGTTTAATAGTTACGACTTCCATTCTTTTGAGGGGAGAGAATGAAATTACTAAGAACCTGAAACTCTTTACCTATCCACTTAGGACCCGACAGCCTCAACACTGAAATGGTCTTTCATCACACAGCTCCAACCAAAAGGCTAAGAGTCCTTACAGTGGAATGGATATCATTTTGACTGCCCATGTTTCCATCAGCTCCTGGCTGGCTTTCCCATTGCCCTACTTCCTCTGGAAAACTAAAGTGGGTTATGGTTCCAGTTCACCTGCTCAAGCCATTACATGACACTTCCCATAATTGAAAAAAAAAATCACCCTAGGTGCTACCGCCTTTGAAAGGTAATTGAGAATAACCTAATTATTTGAGGAATATCATGACCTGGTTAATTACATATTCTTTTAACTTACAAGTTAACAGAGCATCTTGTCGCGGCCACCCCTTACCAACATTGGCTCTAAAAATTGTTCACTTTTCTGTGTGAAAACAGTGTCTGAGTATGTACAGTTGTATATATCCTGGTTTTCCCCCAAACTAACTTATTTTGCCTTTTTAAGTATAGTTTATTCCATTTTACTTTTAAATGATAAAGTTCTTATAGCCTGCTATTGCAGGGGTTGGAAAACTACAGCTTGTAGGCCAAGTCCACCTATTTTTATAATGTTTTATTAGAAGTCAGGTACAACACTTTGCTTATTGTCTATGACTGTTTTTATACTACAACATCAGTTAAGTAGTTTCTATAGAGACTGAATGGCTTATAAAACCAAAAATTTTACTATCTGGTCCTTTACAGAAAATATTTGCCAACACTTTGCCTAGTATAATCATTCTAAACACTGATAGTCATTGCACAAATTATGGAAAGTAAAGTGTGGTATACTCTATTGAATATCTTCTAAATGTAGGACATTATCTTAGAGATAGTCAAGATTTTTTAAAAAAATGTTTATTCATTTTTGAAAGAGAGAGAGAGAGAGAGAGAGAGAGAGAATAAGCAGGGGAGGGGCAGAAAGAGAGGGAGACATAGGATCCAAAGCAGGCTCTGTGCTGTAAGCAGAGAACCTGATGCGGGGCTCAAACTTGGGAACTTGGGAACCATGAGATCATGACCTGAACCGAAGTCGAATGCCCAACTGACTGAGCCACCCAGGTGCCCCATGTTTAAGAAAGTTTATTCCTGACATCAGCTTTTATTTTTCCTTGCTTGCTGAGTTCCCATTAATCAGGATTTCTTATGTAAAACACAATAAATTACCAGTAAAGCACACTTCATGATTACATAGATTCAAATGTTCCTCATGTAAAACTATAACTCCTAGTTGCATAAAAATTTGAGGATATTCAGTAAAATTTACACGTATGAAATATACATCCTGCGTTCATTAATATATATTTGGATGGCAAGGAGGGTAGAAAGCATTAAATGTGTCCTTGCATTTAAGAAGATTATAGTCTCAATGGGAAGACATAACCATAATAATGCCTTCAAAAATTCAGATGTACCAAAAAAGTGAATAGCACAGAGAAGCCAGAATTTTAGTTTTTATTTATTATTATTAATTTACAAACATTAGTTGAACACCTAACCCGATCCCAACCCCTTAGCCCAAAGTCTAAGGTAAGACAAAGACATAAGTCATGGTAACTGGTCTCAGGAAGCATATGGCTAGTGAGATAATTAATGACCAGATCAGGGGTACCTGAGAGGCTCAGTTGGTTAAGCGTATGACTCTTGGTTCCCGCTCAGGTCATGATCTCGCAGCTTCGCGGGTTTGGGCCCCACATTGGGCTCTGTGCCGGCAGTATGGAGCCTGCTTGGGATTTACTCTCTCCCTCTCTCTCTGCCCCTCTCCCACTTGTGCTGTCTCTGTCTCTCTCAAAATAAATAAATAAACTTAAAAAAAATTACCAGAATAGAATAAGATTAGCCTTTAAAAGAGTTATAAAAGAGTTATAGGGGTGCCTGGGTGGCTCACTTGGTTAAGTGTCTGACGTTTGATTTCAGCTCAGGTCATGATCTCACAGTCATGAGGTTGAACCCTGTGTCGGGCTCCACGCTGGGTATGAAGGCTGCTTAAGATTCTCACTCCCTCTCCCTCTGCCCCTCCCTTGCTCATGCTCTCTCTCTCAAAATGAATGAATGAATGAATGAATGAATAAAAATAAAATAAGAGTTATAAATCAGGTCTTCCAAGAGCAGCCTTGAAGTGTTTCTCTTATGCATCAATTATTCTGCTTTCAAACTGGTTGAAGGACTCAATCTGAGGGGAAAAGGGAAGGTTCTCAAAATTGGCTGCACACTGAAATACCTGAGTGGTTCCAGTGTGAAGCCAACATTGTGAGCCACTGGTTTAGAGCAATTCTTCTCAAACATTAATGTGCAAACAGATCACCTGGGATATTTGTTGAAAATGTAGATTTTTAAAAAATTTTATGAAAACAATTCCAGTTAGTATGATAGTAGGTTCAGGTGTAAATTTTTGGTGATTCAACACTTACTTACAACATCCAGTGCTCGTCACAAGTGCACGCCTTAATCCCTATCACCTATTTAACTCATCCACCCACCTCCCCTCAGTTAACCATCAGTATGTTCTGTATAGTTAAGAGTCTGTTTCCTTGCCTCTCTTTCCCTTTTTTCCCACCATGATCATTTGTTTTGATTCTTAAATGCCACATATGAATGAAATCATATGGTATTTGTCTTTCTGACTTGTTTTGCTTGGCATAATAGTTTCTAGCTCCATCCACATTGTAGCAAATGGCAAGATTCCATTCTTTTTTAAGGCTGACTAATAGTCCATTGGTTGTGTGTGTGTGTATATACATATAACACATCTTGATCCATTCATCAGTCGATGGACATTTGCACGGTTTCCACAATTTGGCCATTGTAGATAGTGCTGCCATAAACATTGGGGTGCGTATGTCCTTTAGAATTAGTATTTTTGTATTATTTGGGTAAATACCTAGGAGCTCAATTTCTGGATCGCAGGGTAGTTCTGCCACTCTGGAAAACAGTATGGAGTGTCCTCAAAAAGTTAAACAACAACAACAAAATAAAATGGAGATTCTTAATAGTAGGTGGGGGGGGGCGCAGATGTTACTGATGTTAGTCCATGGAACACATTTTGAGTAACCAAAGTTGTGATTTGGAATGTGTGCGTGTGTATGTGGGTGTATATTTCCATGCACGTATTCCTAACATGGCTGTTCTTGTTCTTTCTAAAAACCAAACTTGTCTTCTCTTTGAGTATGCCTGGCACACTCAGCCAGGGGAGATTTTCCCTCTTGTTTGTGGAGGATTTCTAATGAACTGCGTGCACAAGGACCCTCCCCTGCTGACTCATGCACACTGTACCCTACTTAAGCTGTCAAGACAGTTCTCTACGCTGTTAGTTAGCTCAGGTTTCTGCTCAGATGTGCTTGTGCTGCTAGCTCCGGAGGGGCCTCACTGATAATGGCATCTGAGGGCATTCAATTAGCACATTTCAGGTTTCTCTGGTCATAGACACCTCATAATTTCTTCACTTATGGATCTTTTCCTTTTTCCAAATCATTAGGCATCTCTTCCATGTTACTTTTCACTTTCCCGCCTGCAGTGGATAAGGATTCTATTTTAATGCCACCTCAACCCATCTGTGTGAGGGTAATTTAGGGGGGAACCAGGTGCTAACTTATTTTTTAAAGAAAAGTTTCGTTTTTCTGAATCCCACTAAGACATTGATCCTGCCTCCTGTCTTTACTTGAATCTGGTGAAATCTTAGCATTAATAAATAGGTGTGATGCAGGCTGTATCTGGAGATGGAAACTGAGTCTGGGAAGACAGGGAGGAGAAAAAAATGGGAACAAAGACAGAAGGCTCTTCAGGTTCATGCTTGTAAAGTAGAGGGTAAAAAACCTCTCCCTTTGGGGCAAGGGCAGGGAGAGTGAGCTCCTCATTCTGTCCAACATCCCAGCATCTTAGGAAGCAAAACCTCAAGTGGGACACAGGTGAGATCTGGTGATGATTTCTCTGATGTAAGTTGGGAGGGAGGAGTCCCTGTTTCAGGGCTTTTCAAACGTTAACATGCATGGGAATTCTCTGGAGATAGTAGTAAAAATACAGATTTTCTTTAGTTAAGTCAGGGTGGGGTCTGGCTTTGCACATCGCTGACCAGCTCCCTGGTGACGCTTATGTCGCTGATCGGGGGCCCACGTTTTGAGATGCAAGGTTCTACTGGCATGTATCTAGGGCTGTGGTTCTCAACCTTGGCTTCTCATCAGAAACACCTGGAAAGCTTAAGAAAAAAATCTCAATGCTCAGGCCTCACCAGAGACCTATTATTAATTCTGAAACCATGGTAATTGGGACCCAGACACTAGTAATTTTGAAAGCTTCTTGAGTGATTCCGGTATTTAGTTGCCTGGGATGAAGAAGAATTGGAGGAAGAGGCAAATCAGTTCTCAAAGTGTGGTCCCGGGACCAGTAGCATCAGCATCACCCCAGAAATTGTTATAAATGCAAATTCTTAGACCCTCCCCAAGACCTATTTAATCAGAAAGTAGAACTGGGACCTAGCAATCTGTTCTGGTAAGTTTTTCCAGATGATTCGAATGCACACGAAGATTTGAGAACCACTGCTTTATATATTTAGCCTCTCAGACTAGTGTTATGGTGGGAATAAATACATTATAAATGTTAACATGGTTTCAAGCAGCCTCTGTTGAGAACCCACTTGCCAGCCATTGAGTGCTTCCTATTTGCTAGGTAAAATGTTAAGCAATTGATTTGCAATATCTCACTTGTTAGGGTAACATCCTTAACAGGCGAATATTAATGTTCCCATAACACAAATGAGGAAACAGAAGATTGCAGAGGTTAGGCAATTTGCCAAAAGCCACAGAGCTGGTAAGTTAGGATCCCATCCCAGCTCTTTCTGATTCCACCCGCTATCTCCTAACCTGGGCTAGCCTTCGGGGGGGATGAGCAGAAGTGTAATTCACTCATTTTGCAAAACTCGCACTGTGAGCATGCGAGTCATACTAGCTGTCAAGCTACAGCTGTCTAGAAGTTGTCCTTGTCTTCATGAGCTCATGAGCTATTGGGTTTCAGAGAAGAAAACTGGCTGATATTGCATAGACAGACATAATCTATAAAAATTCAATAGCTTGAGCTATGGATAAAAGTACCTTCTTGTGAATTGGAAGGTGGAGTGCCAGGATGTTTCAGGAAGAAGCCCAGAGGAAAAAAGAGAGTGTGGCACCCTAGCATGGTTGGGACAGTATTTTGATTTATGACAAATCAAGTTATTTTTAAATTCCCTTTGTAACTGCTTCAGTTTGATTAAAAGTTTCATTTGGATTTCTCTTTAAAAACTATTCCTTTTCTTAAAAACAATCTTTTTAATGTTTACTTATTTTTGAGAAAGAGAGAGACACACACACAGAGTGTGAGCAGAAGAGGAGCAGAGAGAGACGGAGACACAGAATCTGAAGCAGACTCCAGGCTCTGAGCTGTCAGCACAGAGCCCGATGTGGGGCTCGAACTCACAAACTGTGAGATCATGACCTGAGCCGAAGCTGGACTCCCAATCGACTGAGCCACCCAGGTGCCCCAAAAGCTATTCCTTTTCTACAAAACAATGAATTTCTTGTGATATTGACAACCAACCAAGTTATTTTCCATTCTCACACATGGCTTCCACTGAACTAGAATGAACATCTTAACAGTTACCGTTTGCTTGTTTGTTTTTCAGATCAAGAGAGGAAAGAAGAAAGTTCACTGAGTCAATGAGATAATTTTTAGGAAAATTACAGTTCTGCAAACTGACAGGATTTAACTGTTAATGTCATTTGGAATTAGATAATCCATTGCTAGGACCCTATGGCTTTGTTGAAGCAACAGCAAGTAAGTGATGTCCCATAACTAGAACCAGTTGGGTAAAAAAAGAAATGCTTCCCTTTGGAATAAATACAGAGCAAATATCTTAATTATTTAACATCTTGGCAGGACAAGTTGAGGCAGAAATTTAATAACCATGTTTTCATCCATCTTTGGAATTAAAAAAAAAATACTCTTACCCCACTCCTGGCTCATTCTCACTGAAGTGTGGTACATGCACGACGCTGGGGATTTGATTGCTGTCCCTGGTTCCTACCCCCCTTTCTCCTCGTCTCCTCCTTTTCCCCTCCTACCTTTTCTACCTTGGAGGATTCTTTCCAGGTATAATATTATCCAATTGTCCGAGTTATCAACAAGTGGCCTTGCAGACTTGTATTAGTTTTTTGTGAGTAGAGCCTAAACTTTGGGACCACACAGACCTGGATTCAATTCACAGATTTCCACACCCACCAACAGTTTAGTCATTTAAACTCTCTGTGCCGTGGACTCCTTGTCTGTAAAATGAAGGCAATAATGTCTACCTAGCAGAATTTGAATTGGCAGTACATGTAATAATTTGAAACTATTAAATCGATGAAGGATTATCACCCCTTTAAAACCGCTCTTTTGTAATCTTTCATTGTCAAGGCTGTATTGCAAGGCTCAGAGACCTCGGAGGAGAAAACGAGTAATGACTGGGCGACAAGTAAATAAGTAAAACAGGTAAACAGTTTATTTGACCTTCCTTTGTTGTGTACAGTTCTATGAATTTTTTCCGTAGATTTTTTTTTAACAGTTTTAGATTCACAGCAAAATTAAAGGGAAACTATAGAGATTTCCCATATGTCTCTTGTCCCCACACAACCTAGCCTTCCCACTATCACCACCAGTGATGTATCTGTTGTAATTCATAAAGCAACATAAACACATCATTATCATCCAAAGTCCATGGTTTATATGAGGGTTCACTCTTGGCATTGTACATTCTCTGAGATTTGACTAATATGTAAAAGACGTGCATACACATTATAATGACATTCTAGTATCATACAGACCAGTGTCCCTGTCCTAAAAAATCTTCTTGCTCTGCTTTTTCCTCTCTCCCTTCCCCAAACTCCTAACCCCTGGCAACCACTGTTCTTTGTACTATCTCTGAGGCTGTCCTTTTTCAGAGTGTCATATGGTTGGAATCCTTCTCCTTGTAACCTTTTCACTTAGTAATATGCCTTTAAGTTTCCTCCATGTCTGTTCATGGCTTGATAGCTCATTTCTTCTTATTGCTGAGTAATATTCCATTGTCTGAATGTACCACAGTGTGCTTAACCCTTCACCTACTGAAGGACACCTTGGTCGCTCCCAAGTTTGGGCGATTATGGATAAAACTGCTATAAACACTCGTGTGCAGGTTTTGTACACCTGCGGACGTAAGTTTTCCAATCATTTAGGTAAGTGCCGAGGTGTGCTATTGCTGGATTGTTTGGTAAGTGTATGTTTGGTGTAGTAAGGAGCTGCCGAACCGTCGTCCAAAGTAGCTGCATCATTTTATATTCTCACCAGCAATGGGGACGTGCCGGTCAACGTCCTTGCCACCATTTGGTGGTGTCGCTGTTTTGGACTTTTGTTCTCGTAAGTGTGTAGTGCTATTTGTTGTTTTAATTCACCTTTTCCCCGACAGCCTATGATCACGAGCATCTTTTCCTAAGCTTATTTGCCATCCGCATATCTTCATTCTATGAGTTTTAACACACGTATAGGAATAGTTCCATCATCCCAAATGAAGCGGTCTTCAATCCACGAGTGACAGGAATTGGGGTACAAGTGCTGCAGCTGCCTTAACCCTTGCTTGGGTAAGTCTGAACACGTGCTCTGTACTGGCACCCAGAGTTTCCCCATGGGATCAAGGGCCAGTGGCTCACAGGAGTGACTGGTGTATAATGCATTTTCTCACCGCCTTCCCTTCCCTCTCTCTTCTCCCCAGTCCTCTTTTGATGTTCTCTGCCTCTCCCAAATAAGCTAGATCCGTTTGAATCCTTGCCTGCTTCCAAGGAACCTAAATTAGTTGAGTCATAAGTGTGATAAGAACTCAGCATAGCAAGTAAGGGAGTCTGGCTGGGCAGGGAGAGGAAGGGGCAAGCCGTGTTTCTGGGCCTAGGGCAGTGTTGAACAGGAGAAAGATGAGAACGATAAAGAGAGGAGGTCAGATGTCAAGATTCCCATTTCCCTCACTCTTGGCCCTGCACTTAAAGTAGGAGAATAATTGAAATGGTCAGATGGGTCTAGGAAGTTCATGGGCTACTTCCCTCGACATTGCTAAGATCCCAGGAAGATCTCCATATTGATGTCTGCACCATATCCTCCTGGAGTGGGAATGCAAATACACTGTTGGCTGATGGACAAACTGGTGAGATGAGCCTGAGGACACGGGCTTGCCCTGCCTGGACTGCACCTGATCCTCCTACCAGTCCTGACATGGGGACACAAAGGTTCAGAGACAGACAGTGGACTGGAACACACCTTGGGATGGTCAGAGTCTGCATGTGTGAGCACTTCATGAACATAGTCAATACGCCAGGACCAGTTTCCAGTAGTTCGCCAGCAGGAAGTTCCAAATGGCTGGTGTAGACACAATCGTTCTTCAATCCATGCAGCCGACCAACGTGCCATCCCAAGGCAGAGGCCTGCAGGGATCTGAGCGTTACCACACGAGTCTGGGGGCCCCGTTCTCTGTTGGCACCTGGCATATGAGCTCCAGACACCATCTTCAAAAGGAGCAAAGGGACAGAGAGGAAATCTAAAAGACAGCATATATTGGACAGACAACCACACACCCAAAAAGTCTGTTAAAACCATACGAGAATAAAAAATAGAATCTGTCCGGTCTGACATTTAATATTGTTTCTCCATTGGAGGACTATGAAGAAGATTTGATCGGCTATGAATAAAGAAGCTGAAATTTCTTTGTACAGAGATGCCACGAAGCGTTATGAGAAAATTTACAAATCACTACATAAAGATTAGAGATAAGGGACAGAAGGCACCCAACCAAGCACGTGGCCCATGGTAAGAGCTCAGTTATTGGTGGCTCTGTCATTGACACCATACCTGATGACCTGAGTGAATTTGCAGTGCTAGGAGAAATGACAAATCTTAGTTCTATTGTTGTTCTTTCAAAAAACCCAAGTCCTACAGCAGCTTAAAGTTCAGGATTCAACACAATGGTCTTTTAGTTACATGGAGCCCTGGACTGGTTCTGGGGCACTGGTTGATTGAAAGCGTGAGGCAGGTCTGCTCCAAGTCTAAGTTTGATTTGACGAACCGGTATTGATTAGTTTGTTAGAACTCATTTATGTGAAGAGTTGATATTCAAATTAACTCAGCCAGCCCACGCCTCAACCAGGACTGATCTCAGAGACCATTTGCTTGCTCTTTCTCCCATTAGTTTCAAATTGAACACCACAGAGGCATAAAACAACAACAAAGACCATAATGTGCAGCTGAAAGGTTTGGGTCCATTTTCTTGCCTTCTTCTTGCCACCAAAGGCAGATTAAAAAGGCATCATTTTCTTAGACATATGTAGTATGCAGTCACCCTGCCTATTAGATTCAAACAGAGCAAAAGAATAGCGAGGGAGGGATGGGCTTAGGGGGAAATTTGCATATACATTTCCATTAGGGTTAAAGACATTTAAATCCACATTACCCTGGACGGTAGAATAATGAATGCACCATTATGGACAAGGCTTAGCGTGTGTTGCTGCTGCATTTGGCAGGTTCAAGTCTTGCTCTGGGTGTAATATTTTGTGACTCATTTTTCCTCAAGCATAGAGTAATAGGCTTTAACTTTGCTAAGCTTTTCTGCCAGCCCTTCGCCCCCTGCTGTTCCATTATATTGAACTTGTAAGCAGGACGCTCTGTCCGGCTCACCCAGATTACCACGGCAATACGGCCCCGCTGAGGGGCTGGTGTCAGGATAAGTGTTAGGGAGGGAGCTCCCCATCTTGGCATGCTGTTCTCATCTTATTAAATTCAGCTTTGTGGAAGCAGGGAGCCTGCCTCTCAGTCACACTGGCTCAAGCCTGATCCAACTGCTACTGTCAGACAATATGAAAATAGGAACCACCACAGCTAATGGCAGGTGCTGCTTCACAGCTGAAAAAAAAAAAAAAAAAAAGAAAAAAGAAAAAAGAAAAAAAAGAAGCCTGAGCGGTTTTATTTATATTATGATTTCACGAGCCTATGAGACTGTGTGTTATTTTACTCTTTCAGACACTTCACTGGATTGAAGGCCTGATTCAGAAAGCCTCATGCTTTTGAGAAATGAAACAAGTGTCCATGCTTTCAGTGGTGGACGGTGTACGTGTTGGGGAGTTGAAGAGGGAAGGCTGCTTTTATCAGCATTCTTTGCTATAGGTTCCAAGGAAGCTCATGTTTAAATTGGGGGGGGGGCGGGGGGGGGCCGGCCCCGGGAAGCACTTTTCAATCCCTGGGAGTCAGTATCAATGAAATGATTTAAGATTTGTGTGTTAGTGTAACAAGGTGGCAGAGGGTCTGGTTAGCGATAGGAAGCTATTGAACAAAACAGAAAATCCGTGCCTAGAAATAAGTCATCATGTGGGTTTGAGAGTCCCCATCTTCACCCCAAATCTCTCCCTTGACATATGTTTTGGTTGTACATTGTTGCCGGAACTCCAATATTTCGTGGCTCAAAATGACAGCCGTTGTATTGTTCTTTACATTCTGTGGGCTGGCAGTCTGAAGGGTGGATATTTGAGTGAACGAAGCCAGCTTAAGCCTCAGCAAGGACTGAACTCCAAGATCACTTGCATGTTATTTCCCCCGTTCATTTTACATAAGGTCTGTGAGATGATTCTTCTGCGGGTCTCACACAGTGAGCTGGAATCGGGCTGTCGATAGGGCCTGAGTAGTCTCTGTCACTCACAGGTCTGACTGGCCTCTAGGCAAGGACATCGAAGCTGGAGCGGCCTCAGCTGGTGGGGGCAAGTGGAGCATAATTAGTTCTCTCTTTCCCTCCTTCAGTTGGTCTTTACGTCTGATGTCTCCACACAGTCTCTCTAGCAAAGTAGCTGGACATCGTACTCTGTGGCTCAAGGATGCTAGGCCTTCTTATAGGCTGAGGCCTTGGAACAATTTTGGTATCACTGCCCCTGCATTCTGTCAGCGGAAGGAAGTCACAGTTTTAGCCCAGATTCAATCTCCGAGTGAATGACACAAGGGCAGGAAAATTGGGTGGTGTGTGTGGTTCATTTGGGGCCATTTTGGACACCAGCTAACATAATGTGTTATGTATTTGGTCCTTCAGTCTCCAACAATAATGCATGATATACCTTCTTGCATGGATAATTCAATCATTTATTCTAGAATTCTTTCAATCGAATGCATGTTTTAACCCTTTGGCTTCGGTATCCATGAATGGAATTCCCATTGAGGTATAAAGCTCATATTGAGATAATTGAGACTCCATTTAACTAAGGTGTGTGTGTAGTTGGATAGAGAAGGAGAGTAGAGGAATGTGGAAGCTAAGTCACTAAGTACTTGAGTCAGGATGAAGCCATAGATAGAGCTTTCAACAGCATCCTTAAAAAGTAACATCGAATTTATTAGGCCTAATAAGCTAGAGATCTGAAACAGAGGGATTCTAGGAACAAGTGACCAAATGCAACTCTTCAGTATTACCACCAATTCCAATCTGTTTGATCCTGCTTGACCCAGATAGCTGGGTGGGCAGAGAGACCCTGTGGGGAAAACTTCCTTGTTGTCTCTTCCTTGTTGTCTGGGTGAGCTCCTTTGTGGCTCCTGGGTAAGAATTTGCCTTGTGGAGGTTAGCAAACTCCTGGGAGATGGTCATCATTGATGTTTCATGAACGTGCTAGGTATCCCTAGTCCACAAGAAGACAAGAAGTAACTGAACAGGAGGACTGAGTATTAAAAAGGAAACAAGGAGGAGCACCTGGGTGACTTAGTTGGTTAAGCGTCTGACTTTGGCTCAGGTCATGATCTCATGGCTCATGAGTTCAAGCTGCTGACAGCTCAGAGCCTGGAGCCTGCTTCGTATTGTGTCTCCGTCTCTCTCTGCCCCTTCACCCCCGTACTCTGTCTCTCTCTGTCTCTCAAAAATAAATAAACATTAAAAAAACTAATTTTAAAAACAGGAAAGGAAACAAGAAGAGTGGAAAGCAGGAACATTCCTTAGTCTAGGTGTCTCAGCAGGAGGCTAGGTGTTAAGTTGAGGAGTCATGAGGCAGGTGCACTTCACTCACTTCCCCTTGGTCAAACAGATCTGAGTCCCAAGAAACATACAAAGAAAAGTAACAAAACTTTATTTTAAAAATTGATGGAATTAATAAGAAATTTGGTAAGGTTGCTATATATATGAAACATATTTTCAGTATGCTACAGCTCTCGTAGATTCCAGCTGTGTGTGAGGGATGAGACAAGCCTAGGGTCCTCCTATTATGCCGCCATCGTAGCTCCCTCCTCACTCTCACACACTCTGGGCTTAAGTACCTGAAATTGGGAATGGAAAACGTTTCACTCATAATAACAACAAAGATGAGAAAACACTTAAGAGTTTCCTGCACACTTATTGTTTACATTTTAGGCAATTCTAATTAAAAATCAGACTTCTTCCTTCAACTTGGATAAAATTATGTTAAAATTTTTGAGAAAGAATAACCAAGATAATTATGCAAAAAGGTGTTGCCTTATCAGACGTCAATACCTACTATAAACTAGGGCTGGATAATATCCCATTATGGACTAAGTATAATTCATTCAACCCTTCTCCTGATGACGGTTAATAATGGCTAAAATCAGTAAACATTCTTGTACATGTGTCCCAGGTATAGATGCATATATACCTGTGGGACAGACACCCAGGATCAGTTTTTGCTAATTGCCATTCATCTCTGAACTTAGCTGGGATAAGGAAAGTCTTTATTGTTGCATTGTTGACTGATGCAGAATGTGTGTCATTGTATTTCTTCAATATCTTGTGCAGTTTCTTTTTTTTTTTTTAATGTAAAGTACTCAAGGAATTTTCACTGAATGAATGTGAATAGGTATCCCCAGCTTTAAAGGACTGTTCCTTTAAAATTTACAAAGATTCCAAATTTAGGAAAGTTTTAAGAACAAAAATATGTGCAAGAATTGAGTCTAAACTCTTCTTGCTGTGTTTGTGGATTTTTAGCAAAGGCTTCAAAACAGAAAAATTGTGAACAGCCTTTAAAACATGGACTATCAACACGTTTGTTTAGCTCCCTCCCAAAAGCTCTTGTACTCTTGTACATAGTCTTTTAAAAATACTATTCTGAGGGGTGCCTGGGTGGCTCAGTCGGTTAAGCATCAGGCTCTTGATTTCAGCTCGAGTCATGATCTCGCAGTTCCTGGGTTCGAGCCACACATAGGGCCCTGTGCTGACAGTGTGGAGCCTGCTTGGGATCTTCCCTCTCCCTGTCTCTCTCCTCTCTCTCTCTCAAAAATAAATAAACTTAAAAAAAAATATTATTCTGAAATATTTCAGTCTCACATAAAAGAATAACAGATAAAATAACTATTATCCATGTACTGACTACCCAGCCTTGTCAAATCTTAGCGTTTTGCCAAATTTGCTTTAGAATTGTAAAGCCAAACATTTTAAATACAATTTAAGTACCCCTGAGTACTGCTCTCCCCTCTGTTTCTCTCTCTCCTTTCCTTTCTTACTGAGAAGCCATCACTACTTGGAATTTGGAGTTTATAATTTCCATGCAATTTATGTGGAATGCAGTCAACAGCATTTAGAACTCCCTTCATGTTTTCTTACTTTATAAAAATGGTCTCATACTGTGTATTATTCTTATATGTGCCACTTTAGACAACATCAGGTTTTTGAAATTCTTCAGGCTGATACCTGTAACTCTATTTCGTTGAACAGCTATTTAGTACTGTGCATGTGAAATGTATCCATCCCTCTGTTAAATGCACACTTTGTTGTTTCCAACTTTTTCCCATTATAAGCAATAGTGCAATAAGCATTCTTGTGCATGTCAAACATTCTTAAACCTGTGGGTAGGTGGGAAAGTTTCCTAGGGTAGTAGTTTGCAAAGAGTGGCTCAGAAATGCGGAGAGTTTTTGGAAACCTGCTCAGGAGGATCTGTGGGACTAAAATCATTTTCGTAACAATACCATGACATTATTTGACTTTTTCATTCTCTCATAAACGTACAGCGGCATTTTTCAGAGACTACGTGGTATGTAATATCACAATGGATTGAATGTGGAAGCAGATATGAGAACGAGCTGTCTTCTATCAAATCAGACATTAAAGCAATTTGAAAAATGTAAATCAAAGTGCCACTTCTACATTGATTTTTTTTTAATTTTGGAGAATATAGACATTTTTCATAAAAACGTGTTACTTAGGTTAAGTAATGAGTTTATTAATATTATTTTTGAATGAATGAATGAATGAATGAATGAATGAATTTCTTACATTTCTTGTTTTTGATTTCTAATTTAGTAAATATTAATAAATAAAACTCACAGAAACTAAAGGATTTGGAGTTCTCAGTGATTATAAAGAATTGAAAGGAGTTCCAAGAACAAAATTTTTGGGAATGTTTGTACATTTTGTACTGTTTTTATGGTGTGTATGTGAACATATGTTTTCATTTTTCTTGGGTGAATACCCGCAAGTGGAATTTCTAGGTCAGGGATAGATGTATGTTAACCTTTTTAAAAAACTGTCCCACTGCTTTTCACAGGGGTTATATGATTTTACAGTCCCTCCAGCTATTTATGAGCGTTCCTGTTGCTCCACATTCTTGTCGAATTTGCTTTTTAAATTTGTCTTTTTAATTTTAGTCATTCCATCGGCTCTGAAATGATAACTTCTGGTGGTTTTAATTTGAGAGATATCATTTTGGAGATACTTCCTCTGGGTTAAACTTGGCATAACTTTTTAAAAATGCAAAGACCCCAGGGAAAGGGTTATAGATTGATCAACCCTAGTCTTTCTTCCTTGCTGAGAATTATTTATCAGGTTATTGTCCTAAATGACAAATATCGACCTGAAAAGTACCCAGTCTTCTCTATATGACAAAAAATGAAAATAAAGGCAATAGGGTGATTGCCAAGGTGGGTGATATTGACCATTGGATTAAAGATGCACCAGAAAATACAGTACCCTCATATCATATCAACGGAGAGCATAGCTTTGGTTGAGGCTAAGTTTTGATGAGTGGATTATTTATTTATTTATTTATTTATTTTTAAGTTTATGTATTTATTTTTGAGAAGGGGTAGGGGCAGAGAGAGAGGGAGAGAGAATACCAAGTAGGCTCCACACTGGCAGTGTGGAGCCCATCACGGAGCTTGAATCCACACACTGGGAGATCATTATCCGAGCCGAAATCAAGAGTGGAACAAATAACCAATGGAGCCACCCAGGAGCCCTTGATAAGGGGATCTTTTCCACACAAATGTGGATCTGTTAGGATGGCAAATGGCAGACCGTGGGGCACAGAAGACTCAAGATTGGAGACCAGCAGTGTAGTGAAGTACGCCAGACACAGGATTCAGTGGACATGAGATGGAACCCCAGTCACTCTGGAAGGATTTTAATTTCTCTGAATCTGCTTGTCACTGGCAATATGTTGACCATAGAACCTATATTTCAGAGTGGTTGTGAGGACTGAATCAGCTTTAGATAATTACTTACTTATTTCAGTAAGATTAAAATAATGGCGTAGCGTAGTTTCTTATTAATTTCCTATTCTAATCCAGATATCAATTCCTATCCCAGCCTCCAATGATCCCAGGAGGCTACAAGATTTCAGACCTTTGTGTGGTACGAAGCGTGAAAGAAATGTTAATCCTTGCAAGCATGATGGCATTGAGTGCTCCCGGGCTGGAATGTGGGAGAAAGTAAGTTTTCTGAAGGTAGTTGTGGCCAACACTGGCTAGCTCTTTCCCAAATCCATTTCTTTCTTCTCCTGGCAAGAGTTAGACCACATTTCTCACATTTCTTTACAATTACCTGTGGACAAATGACTGAGCACTGACCAGTGAAATGGGAGCACACATGATATATGCCCCTGCCACGCTTGCTTCATGGTGACATTCTCACATAATCCTTGACTTTCTTTCCCCTCATCTTCTGGTCTGATGAAGAGAGCACAATAGAAACCCCTGAGATATGAAACAATATGAGATATGACAGAGGTACAAGAGGGAAGGGACCTGGGAACCAACTTCAACACTCCAAAGTTATGCGAGCAAGAAAGAAACTTTTCTTATGTTAATTCAATGAGACATTGGCATTGTTCATTACATCTCTCCCACCCTCACTAATACAGCAGGCACCACTTGTACCTTTCTGTGGAACTTGCGGAGATTTATTTTTAAAAAATTTTAATATTTATTTATTTTTGAGAGTGAGAAGGAGAGAGCATGACCTGGCCGGGGGTGGGGGGGGGGGGGGGGGGGGGGGGAAGGGGTGGGCAGAGAGAGAGGAGACAAAGAATCTGAGGCAGGCTCCAAGCTGTCAGCACAGAGCCCGATGCGGGGCTTGAACCTAGAACTGTGAGATCATGACCTGAGCTGAAGTCAGACGCTCAACCAACTGAGCCACCCAGGTGCCCCTCAAACTTGCAGAGATTTAAACTGGTGTCTCTTAGGTGCTCAGTAAATAACTTGTTGAATCGGTCATCAAGGAATAAACAATTAAAAAAAAACAGTATGGGATGGAGAGTGGACCTACGAAGGAAACGTGCGACTTTCTTTATTAGATTGGTCAGGTCTGGCCCATGGTAGAAGTAATTTTAATTTCCTTTCCCACTGGGTTTTAAATTTTTCTGCTCTCTCATGGGCCTATTAAGAGCTGGGAAAGCCAGAGAAGGTGACATCCAAAGGTTATTTATTAGCAGTCTGTTATTTCTCTCCCCAAGTCCAATTCCTCTCCTCTCCTTTAGAAGATTTTATTGCTATAAGGAATGGCATCTGGTACCACAAAAAAAAAATAAAAAATTTAAAAATTTTAAAAAAAGATAGAAAAAGAAAAAATAAAATCAAAACCAAACAAAGCAAAATAATAATTAGATTTAAAAAAAGGCATTTCCTGGGATTGAGCTGAATCTGGGAAGGAATATCTCTAGCAGCCTAAACGTTAAAGACGGAATGAATTTTGCAAAATGCTGCGCAGCCTACCCCTACTTATTTACTGGTTCTCACCTCCTTAATAATCCACAAACTGAATACTTCTCACAGAAAACCCAGCAGTGGCACCTTGCTTCTCCACCAAGATTTCACAGCCAAGAGCTGTAATGAGGTCTTCTGCAAGGGCAAGCCCCATTATGTTTACCAAATATGTTATGGTATCTTTACTACAAGATTCTTGTCAACAGTGTATGTCTCTCTGGGCACAGTTTGCAGGGTGAGTGAGTAAACTTAGATCATTTTTTTTTTCAATTAATCCTCCCTCCCAAGAAATGTGCTAATCTGTATTGGACCTCCTTGTCGCTGGTGTGAATTATCTGATTTTTACTGTTTCCAAAAGCATTTTGTATATTCATAAAATGTTATCATTCAAATGTACAATATTAACCCAGCGTGGGTTTCAAGCCAAAAGTCATTAATTCTGTTTCAGATAAATCAATTAGAATTGGAGTAGAGACTATATGCTGTTTTTATCTTATTGCTTCTGGAGAAGCATAGCCAGTAGACTGATAATTATGGACTGATAATTATGTTTGATCCTTTACAAAGTCATACACTTTCTGATTCACCTGAGTAACAGTAAGTTAGTTCTAGTACATAGAGATAAAGGCATGTTTAGCATTGAGAAAATTCAATATGAAAAGTCAAGTTTATAAAGGATTTCGATTATGGGGCAGTTATTTACATTAACTTATTGGACTATAACTTAAGATAGTTAAGAAAGATAGGTCTATTTACCAGATACCCATGGCTATTTGTTAGTAATTTGACCAAAGAGGTTAAAAAGCTAACTTCAAGTACGAGTCAGAAACTTTTTCTTAAAAAAAAAAAAAAAATGAGATGGCTCAAAGTGTATGTGTCAAATTTGTATGACAGGTAATATGGATTGGTGCATACATTTTTGGGCAAAAGTTGAGTGTAGGGGTCAGGACATGTTCTACTAAATTGGACTGGGGAAAATCAAATGATGATGTGGCCTGACGTCCACAACGTCTGTATCTACATTTTCAACTTAAAAAAAAAAATCTTTTTAATGTTTGTTTATTTTTGAGAGATACAGAGGGAGACAAAGAATCCAAAGCAGGCTGTCAGCGCAAAGCCCGACATGGGGCCTGAACCCCAGCTGTGAGATCATGACCTGAGCCGAAGTCAGTCACCCAACTGACTGAGCCACCCAGGGTGCCCCTACATTTTCAACTTTTTACAAATAGGTATTACTATAATTATGATACATAAACTATTTGTGTATGCTCTAAAAACATCCTTTTAACTTATTTGTTTTTCCTGTTCTATCGTCTTTAAGCTCACTTGACTTCTCTGGGAACACAATCTATTTCTTTTAAAAGATTTTAATCTTGAATGTCATCTAGTGAACTAAATATAGTCAACATTATATTTGACACAATTTTTATTTTTTTGTATTTTTAGGAGAGAAATAACTTCATTTTCTTAACTTTTTAGCACATAGTAGTTACTCAAAAATGTTTCCTGAATGCATAATTAAAAGATTACATGGGTTGCTTATGAGCAGAAAATAATCCTTTAGCTGAAGCTTAAACTTCCACTTAACAAACTCAGAAAAGCATGTGTGTTGAAACGAAACCTCTAAAGGCTCCTATTTAATTCTCTTATCCCATGTAGTTTTTTTTTTTTAAATAGTTCCCAAAGGGAGGTACTGATGCTGTCTTCAATAATCTTTAAGATTAAAGATGCCATAGTCTTCCGATGTCAATCAGCTTTCACTACATAGCAGATCACCACAAATCTGGCAGCTTGAAACAACAATACTGATTTACTTCATATTTCTACGAGTTAGCCACTTGGCCTGGGCTCAGTTGGGTGATTCTTCTGGATGCAGGTGGGCTTGCTCATGTATCTGCAGTCAGGCACCAGGGGCTAGATTGTTGCCTCCTGAACTTGCTGGCCGTCCCCTGGGCACTCCCTCCTCCCCCCCCACCCCCACCCCCACCCCCAGCAGGCTAGCTTAGGTTCACTGGGCAGCTTTGCAAGAGCTCAAGGAGAAGTTGTAAAGTGGAAAGTTCTGGGCCCAGGACTGGCATGCCATCACTTCTACCACATTCTGTCTGCCAAAGCAAGCCACAGGACTGGGCCAGAATCGCCAGGTGGGAAGGTAGGCTCCACCTCTTGATGGCAGGAGTTGTGACGCTATCTCACAGGGGCCACTGGTACAAGGAGAGGTGCTGGACTGTGGTCATTTCTGCAATCTGCCACACTCCCCAAGAACGCCTTTTCTCTACCATCAGGGCTGTTCCTCTATATCAGATCAAAATCGTGTTTCAGCTCTTTACCAGTTTGTTCTGTCCTTCTTTGACGATAATAAAGAACCAGATTCACTATCTTCCTTACGGTAGTTTTTTCTCAAGGTAACAGCATTGATTTGCCCTTCAGGTCTCTTTTACCGTCAAAAGTATGTTTGATACTTTTGGGTTGAGAAATAGGTCCTTGAGAAAGAAAGATAGGTCTATTTACCAGATACCTTCAAATCCTTTGAATGCTCACCACACTTGAGAATAAATCCTAGCTTTGTAGCTTACTTATGCTAAATGATGAGGATGACAATTATAATAGCAATAACAACTGCTAATGCTTAGAGAGCACATATTTGTAGCAGGCAGTACTGTAAGTGCTTTGCCTTGAAGCCTCACAATAACCCCCTGAAGCAGGTCCTGTGATCATCCTTCCCATTTTGTAGATGAGGAAACTGCAGCACCGAAGTGTGAAGTCAAGTTCACATGGTCGGACAGTAGCAGAGTAGAAATTTGCCTGCAGGCAGCCCGGCCTCAGAGCCCATGTTCTGAACCACTACAAAGCATTGTCTCCTGTGTGGCTCTGTTCAAGCCACCCAACCTCTCTGAACCCACATTTCCACATCAGCAGAGCGGTGATGGTAATGCCTGCCCACAGATGTGTGGTGAGACTCAAGTGAGCCAGTGTACCTGAAATATCTTGGGGACCTGCAAATCGCTGTATTAATGTAAGACATTGTTATTTTTATCATTAACCTGACACGGTCATGTGCTTCACTAAGAACTCGAGAAGTCCAAAGAATGCACAAATTGTTATATGGTTCATATGTGCTATTTAAATAAAGAAACGGATGGTGTCTGTTTAAATGCAAATCAGTCTGCAGTGTTAACGAAGTCGACATCAGTGTGATTTTGGGTTAACTATTCTGGTGTGAGGTCTTGTTTTCCTACCAAATGCCCTCCCCATCGTCTTTTTCCGAAAATGAAGACAACTCCACTTGTGAAATCTGAGGGAGGAATAGAGAACTGTAGCTCCCCTTGAAGGCTGTGCACCAACTTCCTTGTTTGGCTGGAAATTGTAGGGCCAAACTTATGCGCATTTCCTCCAACAAATATTTTCTAATTGATATGTCTTCATCATCGTGAACCCAATTTACAGCACCAGGCATGCAATGTGTTATTTTTGGAGCAGTGCTGTATACACTGGAAAAAATTTGCACATGCGGGCAAAATAGAACAGACAATTGCTTTTGGGGACTGCACAGATTAGTACATCATTGCATACTAACAAAGTGCTAATTGCTCCTTTTGACCATGGGCCCAGTTTACAAAGCTTTTGCACAAATGTGCTCTGTGCACGAAATTACAAAACTAACACTGCATTATTTCTCAGTACAGCTTGCAAATTCTTGTAGGACGGTATGCATTAGCATTAATTAAATGAGAGGGAGAGAGAGAGAGCACAAGAGAGAGCGGAGCATGCCGATCCCTAGTGAGAGAGAGGGAGGTACTCACATTTTGGAAAGAACAGACTGGATGCTAATTACTCAAGTTACAAATGTTGCACTTGTTCTGGGAATGATATTAATAAAAGCAAACAGTACCCATTCTCAAGCCTTGCATTTGGGAAACACAGTTTCAGGTCTGCAGTAAAGATGAAAATAAGCGGTTAATAGCTAAAGTAATAAAAGTAGGAGTAGTAATAGCCGACATTTGTTACTTACATTTAGTGAGTAGGGAGCTCTTGCTCTGTGGTGGGCCCTATTCAAATAGTTGTACGTATACCGACGCACTTATTCCTTACAATGACTCTAAAAGGTATAAGAATAAAAAATAGTTGATCATTTCATAAACTGACTACTGTTTAACCCCCACTTCATCTCACCCCTGTGACTCACATTTAGGCAGTTGAGTCTGACAAGGATGACTCAAGCTTTGAAATCTCTGTGAAAATACGAGACACTTCTTCCCACTCCCAGTGATCTTTGCTTTCATCCAGATGCCAAGAACTTTAACAAATTGCACTATTGCAAAATACGTACAGAATCTTTTGACTTAATCAAAGTAAATATTTCTGTAAATCTGATCCATCCATTTCTATTGGAAAAAAACACAACAACCTTGAAACAAATTTCAATTAGCAATTTAAAAGAGGAGTACGTCACTCTGTGTCCCTGTTTCCAGAAATCAAAAGTTAGGATATGATCAGGCAGATCTATGGGTGTGAAGAAAACCTGTTTTCTTTTAAATCAGGCTTTAATTGATGAACAAGAATACTGGCTACAGCTTGAAAGAAAAGTATATGCATACCTGTTTCTATCTTATTATTAAATATCCAGGATCTTGGGGCGCCTGGGTGGCTCAGTCGGTTGGACATCCGACTTCAGCTCAGGTCATGATCTCACAGTTCCTGAGTTCGAGCCTCGCGTCGGGTTCTGTGCTGACAGCTCAGAGCCTGGAGCCTGCTTCGGATTCTGTGTCTCCCGCTGTCTCTGCCCCTCCCCAGCTCGCACTCTGTCTCTCTCTCTCAAAAATAAATAAACATAAAAAAAACATTCAGGATCTTTCATGAAGTATGTGTTATGGCTACTCTCTACAGCGCAGATTTCAACAAACAAACAAACAAACAAGAGATTATAGTTGTTCAGGTAGAGCAGAAAGAAGAAAACTATCTGTGGGGAGATCACATAATACGTCCCCAGGCTACGAATTAGCTTGGGGGAATGTGAGAGCACACTCTTTCTGGTGTTACCATACGTGTGAAGTAATCATAAACTAAAACTGTAATGAATCCAATTCTGAAAGTCCACTCTTCCGCAAAGAGAGGCATCTTTTTTAGCGCCTGGGAAAATGCAGCCGATGGTAAATTCAGGCAGGAGGGGTTGGATTCAGGCTGTCAATCATACTTGTTCAGCGAATGAGCTCAGGGTCGGAGGTAGAATTCTCACCGGAGAATGAAATACAGTGTTGGGTTTGTAGAACAGGAAGGAGTCCCCTCCCGTTATTTGGACGGGAAATTAAGTTATGAGGTTGACAGAAATACCCAGACGGTTTTATACGGAACAACAGGTGTTGTGAGTGGGAGAATTAAAGGGGCCCATCTGACAGATAAGTTTGGGAAACAATGCATGTGGTATTTGCTTGTGGAAATTTGCAAGGCACACAAACATACTAGAGGTTCTGAGGGGCCCTGCTGCTTATTTAAGTTTGCTTAAAAACGATTCTCACAGACTAGTTTTCTGTGGCACTCAGTTCAGGAAAGGGGAGAGGATTTTTGAAGAAGTGTTTGTGGAAAGAAATGTGCTCACTTGACCAGTAGCTCACACAAAGGAAGCAAAGAAGCATGCTTCACTAAAAGGCACAGCCATAATACTTGGCCAAGTAACGTACTTCAGGCAGACCCAAAGAGACAGACTGCGTTGAAGAACTATGGGCAAGTTAAGAGTCCTACCCAAGAAGAAAGCCAATTAATTGCTGGACTTTAAGAAAATAAAATCCATTGCTCGACTTAAGAATTAAGTGACCTGTGTTAAACAAGATCATTTTTTTTTCTATGCTTTTGTCTGAAAATGTGTGGGGAGTTAGTGATGGTGAGGTGTAGGGCTCTCCCTTCAGTTTCCTTGCAAATGAAGGGTTCTTCCATATTTTGTGAAATTCTAAAAATTCCATTCTTACCTAGGTCTTGGATATGGAAGAATTATATTTTTGTACAGAAAGTGACAAAATCTGGCTACTGGAAATCGAAAGCGCCCAGCTTGAATTCTTGATCAGCATGGCGAAGGACACAAGGGTACCCTGGAGGTCATTGCTGTACCCTACACAAAGCCACAGCCAAAAGTCAGAGAGAAATAGACTAAGATTAATAGAAAGAAGTGAAAACATATCTAAGAGAGCAGGCAGTTGGAACTGTCCTCTTCCACCTGGGCTTCCCTTCATGATCTCTTTTTGCTTGAATTGCTGATGCCTTCACTGATGCTTTGGAAATTCTCAGCTACTGTGGAGGGGAATAGGGGATTTCTGCCTCCTTTTTTCTTCTTGTCTTTGTTCAGTTTGTGGTCCTAGTGCCATGCTGATGCTGAGCTGTCACTTCGGGCTTGTTAGTCAAATTATGGTGATTAATGCAAACAGCCAACATGAACTTTGGGCTGCTCAGATGTTAGGTAACTCATGAGCTGGCAGGGAGCCATCTTTCTACATATCCTAAGTGACTCAGACATCTTTCAACACCAAAGAAAGTCTTCCTTAAGCACAGAACTCCGTGATTCGTAAATGACTCAGACACCTTTCAAAACCAAAAGACAGCCTTCTGGTATTTGATATAAATTTGATGGTCAAGTTCCTTTCAAAAGATAAAATTAATGAGACTGTTGAAAAACAAATGGCTTCTGGTGAAAAAGCTGTATTCTACTGACTTCTATGACATTCACAATGCTGATCCTTTCTAGAAGTTTTTCAACACATTCCAAGCCTCCATCATTTTCTTCCAAATGTGGTCATTTTCTCTAAATGAATTTGAGAAACAGTTTAGAACCCAGTTCTGTCCATGGTTTAGCTTGTACATGTGGTAAAGGATGATGTAAACATTGTTTTCTGAATTTGAAGCAGATGTTTTGGAGACTAGTAAGAAAAATAAAATGAATATAAGATACTTAGAACTTTGAAAGAAACTTCCTTTAGAAATTTGAGGTGCTATGGTTTATTACATGATACAGAAGCCTCAATTCTGAAATTCTTCAGAGAATAGGTCACCAACCTTTCTTACCTAAGATGAAATTAGAACTCTTGTCACAAGGGATTTCCTGCCTAGATTGATGTAAAGAAGCCAGCTCTGAGAAAAATGTTCCATCAACATAAATTGAAGTTTTATTTCTGGGGGATACCCTATGAAATCAGCCGCTTCCCTTAAGACACCATTTTATGATTCTATATGCTCACAAGTGCCAAATTGGAAACATTTTGAGGCGGTTGGTTTTGTCTCTTTCTTTCTCGGGGCCCATCATCCAAGACTAGACTTACAGACCCTTCTCTTAACTGTAAAAGACCTCTAATGTTAATTGTAAAGGATCTTGAGTCCAAAACTATTTCCTGCTCTTCCCCAGGGATAGAGGGATTTCTGGAGTGCCTGGGTGGCTCAGTTGGTTAAGCGTCCAATTTCCTCTCAGGTCATAATCTCGCAGAATGTGAGTTCGAGCCCCACATTGGGCTCTGTGCTGACAGCTCTGCTTCTGATTCTGTGTCTCCCTCTCTCTCTGCCCCTCCCCTGCTCATGCTCTCTCTCTCTCTCTCTCTCTCTCTCTCTCTCTCTCTCTCTCAGAAATAAACATTAAAAAAATTTTCTAAAAAAGGATAGAAGGATTCTTCTTCTTTTTTTCCTTCTCTAGATGCAGTGGGTTTTCACCTGTGCCATTGGAGTGACAAAGTGTGTTGTTTCCCCTCTAGCATCTTAAGACTTACATTCTGTAGGCTAGAAAGGTGCAGATGGGGTTCCATCTTTTCTCCAGCAGCAACTGCTCCCATCCTTTGGGCTGTTTTTTTTGAGTACTTGGTGGAGTAGCCGTGGAAAAATCCATGAGTGAGGGTTTCTCATTTCTCAAATGTCTGAGTATCCCATGCACGCTATCTCATGATGGCCCTCACTTAATCTTCGGCAATTTGTTAAAAATATTAGCTGAATTCTTTATATCTGCTTGTATGGTACCCAATGTCTTCATTTCATCTCTTCCACAAGTTAGCCAAAGCTCTTATTCCATCTTTCCTTGGAGGAGCCTCTCTTTCCTTAGATTCAGGCTCCTTGTTTGCCCTACAATCTCAGTAATCTGAAGAGTTCAAGAAAAGTGATGATGTTGTAATTTATTCAGATTTTTCTTGTTGTTAGATTAGCAGGGATATTTTGTCTAGTTTTCCACATCTTAGAGTTCCATAGTGGAACTCTGAACCATGATATTTTTTTTAAGAGTAGGGAAGGGTCAGGAAGGGGATGAGAAGTCTTCATTCGAAGACATGTTTCCAGAAGAACTTGCAGACCGTGTAATTTGGGGCTATGAATCTCAACTTGAATTGGCCTGTTAGAAAGGAAAGGGTTATTCTCTTACTTCTAGATTAGTTTGAAAAAGCCTTGGGAAGCCAGATTGATTCGATCTGTTTTGATCTAATTCCCAGCAATGTCCCCTCAGCTGACCCAACAGCTGGTGGTAGGTACTAAGCTTGTCCTCTGGTTCCTGATTACTATGGTGTATTTTGAAACTATTTTACCCACAGTAGCCCAGCTTCTCCTGGTGTGCGTCTGTAAATGCAACCTAGGCCATCTGGTCTTTTCCTCCTGGGTGACCAAATGTTATCTTGCCTACTGCTTTCATTTGTTAACATTGTGTGCTCATGAAATGATGACTCTGCCTGAATGGAAGTGAAAGGGTAATAGAGTATGAATGAGACAATAACAAAAACCAGTGCTGCTGCTTATCGAGCACTGCTACATACCAGGGCTATGTGAAATGCTTTACTACATCGTCTCATTTGGTTCTTGTAGCAAACCTGTGGGTAAGTGCTATTATTATATCATTGCAAATAGAAAGAATCAATAAATGAATTAACTAAATGGTGTTGGGAAAAATGGACAGCCACATGCAAAAGAATGAAACTAGACTACCATCATACACTGTACACAAAGATTAACTCAAAATGGATTAAAAACTTGACCTAAAACCATAAAACTTGTAGAAAAAAAAGGCATAGGCAAGCTCCTTGACATGGGTCTTAGTGATGCTTTTTGTATCAGACTCTAAAAGCAAAGGGGACAAACAGAAAAATAAACAAGTGGGACTACATTGAACTAAAAAGCTTCTGCATAGCAAAGGAAACAATCGACACAAAGAAAAGGCAACCTACTGAATGGGAGAAAACATTTGAAAATCCTGTATCTGAAAGGAGTTAATATCCAAAATATATAAAGAATTCATACAACTCAATAGCAAAAGCTCCAAATAATCCAATTAAAAATGGGCAGGGCATATGAGTAGACATTTCCCCAAAGAAGACATATGAAGAGCCAACAGGTACTTTGTTGAAAGATGCTCAACATTATTATTATAAAGGAAATGCAAATCAAAACCACAATGAAATATCACTTCACCTCTGAATAGAATAGCCATTATTAAAAAGACAAGAAACAAAAAGTGTTGGTGAGGATGTGGAGAAAATGGAATCTTTAAGCACTGTTGGTGGGATGTAAATTGGTACAACCACCATAGAAAACAGGTTTTGAAGTCCCTCAAAAAGTGAAATAGGATCCAGCAGTTACAATTCTGAGTATTTATCCAAAGAAAATGAAAACACTAACTCAAAAAGATATGTCCACCCTTAAATTTATCGCAACCTTATTTACAACAACCAAGATACAGAAGCAAACCAAGTGTCCATTGATAGATAAATGAATAAAGATGTACACACACGCACGCACATACATACAAACACACACACATACATACACACACACACACACACACACACACACACACACACAATGGAATACCAATCAGTCATAAAAAACTATGAAATCCATGTGGCAACATGGATGGACTTTGATCAAACTGGCTAGTGGTTTATCAATTTTGTTCATTCTTTCAAAAAACCACCATCTGGTTTCATTGATCTGTTCTACTGTTTTTGTTTTGTTTGGTTTGGTTTTGGTTTTGATAGCATTAATTTCTGCTCTAATCTTTATTATTTCCTGTCTTTTGGTCTTGGGTTTTATTTGCTGTTCTTTTTCCAGCTCCTTAAGGAATAAGGTTAGATTGTGTATCTGAGATCTTTCTTGCTTCTTTAGGAAGACCCGGATTGCTATATACTTTCCTCATGACCACCTTTCCTTCATCCCAAAGGTTTTGGGTTGTGGTGTTATCATTTTCATTGGCTTCCATATACTTTTTAATTTCCTCTTTAACTTCTTGGTTAGCCCGTTCATTCTTTAGTAGGATGTTCTTCAGTCTTCAAGTATTTGTTACCTTTCCAAATTTTTTCTTGTGGTTGATTTTGAGTTTCATAGCATTGTGGTCTGAAAATATGCATGGTATGATCTTGATCTTTTTGTACTTATTTAAGGCTGATTTGTGTCCCAGTATATGGTTGATTCTGAAGAATGTTCCACGTGCACTGTAGAAGAATGTATATTCTGCTGCTTTAGGATGAAATGTTCTGAATATATCTGTTAAGTCCATCTGGTCCAGTGTGTCATTCAAAGCCATTGTTTCTTTGTTGATTTTTTGATTAGATGATTGGTCCATTGCTGTGAGTGGGGTGTTGAAGTCTCCTACTATTATGGTATTACTATTGATGAGTTTATGTTTGTGATTCATTGATTTATATATTTGTGTGCTCCACATTTGGCACATAAATGTTTACAATTGTTAGGTCTTCTTGGTGGATAGACCCCTTGATTATGATATAATGCCCTTCTGCATCTCTTGATACAGTCTTGTAAAGTCTAGATTGTCTGATATAAGTATGGTTACTCTGGCTTTCTTTTGTTGACCATTAGCATGATAGATGGTTCTCCAACCCCTTACCTTCAATCTGAAGCTGTCTTTAGGTCTGAAGTGGGTCTCTTGTAAACAGCATATAGATGGATCTTGTTTTCTTATCCATTATGTTACCCTATGTCTTTTGATTGGAGCATTAAGTCCATTGACGTACTGAAAGATATGAATTTATTGCCATTATGATGCTTGTAGAGTTGGAGTTTCTGGTGGTGTTCTCTGGTCCTTTCTAGTCTTTGTTGCCTTTGGTATTTATTTATTTATTTATTTATTTATTTATTTATATTTATTTATTTATATTTTCATCTTTTCTCCCCTCAGAGAGTCCCCCTTAAAATTTCTTGCAGGGTTTAGTGGTCACAAACTCCTTTAATTTTTGTTTGTCTGGGAAACTTTTAATCTCTCCTTCTATTTTGAATGACAGCCTTGCTGGATAAAGAATTCTTGCCTGCATATTTTTCTGGGATTCAGCACATTGAATTTATCCTGCCACTCCTTTCTGGCCTGCCAAGTTTCTGTGGATAGGTCTGCTGCCAACCTGATCTGTCTTCCCTTGTAGGTTAAAGATTTTTTTTCCCCTTGCTGCTTTCATGATTCTTTCTTTGACTGAGTATTTTGTGAATTTGACTATGACATGCCTTGTTGATGGTCAGTTTTTTTTTTTTTTTAATCTGATGGGAGTCCTCTGTGATTCCTGGATTTTGATGTCTGTGTCTTTCTCCAGGTTAGGAAAGTTGTCACTATGATTTGCTCACATAACCCTTCTACCCCTCTTTCTCTCTCTTCATCTTCTGGGACTGCTATGATTCTGATGTTGTTCCTTTTTAATGAGTCACTGATTTCTCTAGTTCTTAAATTGTGCTCCTTTGCCTTAGTCTCCCTCTTTTTTTCTGCTTCAATAATGAAGCATAAGTTTCTCCATAAGTTTGTCTTCTGTATTGCTGATTCACTTCTGTGCCTCATTCATCTTTGCCACCGTGGCATCCATTCAAATTGCACCTCAGTCATAGCATTTTTTATTTCATTCTGACTAGTTTTTACTTTGTTTACCTCTGCAGAAAGGGATTCTAATCTATTTTTGACTCCAGCTAGTATTCTTATTATCGTGATTCTAAATTCTAGTTCAGACATCTTGCTTGTATCTGTGTTAGTTAAGTCCCTTGCTGTGGTTTCTTCCTGCTGTTTCTTTTAGGGTGAATTCCTTTGTTTCATCATTTTGAAGGGGGAAAAGGAATTAAAGAGGTTAAAAAAATTTTTTTAATTACAATTAAAAAATTAAAAACAACAAACACAAAAAAGGTCAAATAAATGATGCTAGATCCTAGGTGTGTTTTGTTCTGGGTGTTCAAAGAGGCTTGACAGATTAGAGAAAAGAAGGGGAAAGGGGAAAGGAAAAAAGAAACGAATCATTTGAAAATTTGAAAAAATGAGTACACTGAAATAGAATTAAATAAAATGATGGAAGTAAAATAGAATTTGAAAACATTTACACAAAAGTAAAAAATATAGTAGAAAAAATTAAGGAAAAATATTTTTAATAAAAATTGAAAATAAAAATAAATTTCTTTCTGTTTTCAAGAAAAAGAAAAGAAATGAAAAAGAGAGGAAAAAAAGGAAAAAAAAAGAAAATTGAATAGATGTAGCGGTGAGCAGACTGAAATGCGATTGAAATTACTTCTATTTCACCTGGAAGTCAAACTATGAAGTGCTTTATAGTCCATAAAGTAAGCAGGTGGAGAGACTTGTGTTCCCGCAGAGCAAGGTTGGCCCCGTTGGGCGGGGCTTAGTGTAATGGCTCCGTTCTCCACTAGATGGCGCTGCCTAGCTTACTGGGGTGGATTGTTGTGGAGCTTGTAGGCTCCACACTGTGCGCATGCGTGGGAGTGGTGCGCATGCGTGGGATTGGTGCGCATGCGTGGGATTGGTGCGCATGCGTGGGATCGAGGAAAATGGCGTCATCCAACTACCCATCCTCTAGTATCGCATCTCTGTTCTCCCCGATCAGCAATTGCGCACCCCTACTTTGTCTTCGGCTTCCAACCACTCCCTGCTTTTACACTGTTATGACCAAACCCGAGGCAGCACCTCCCTCCTGAGTTTTATCTCAGTTGCAGCTGTGTTTCCCGACCCCTCACTTCGAGGGACTGCGGCTTTGACCTGCTCCGCCCCTCTGGGGGAGGGTCTCACCGAGCAATGGCGAGTGCTGGCCACACCCAGGAAGGTTCGCAGAACTGTGCTGCTGCCGAAGCCCAGAGACTTCGGCCGGTGCCAGCCCGCCCCAGAAAAAGTTCACGCGATCGTGTAGCAGCAGCGTTTCAGGGATTATGGCAAATCACAACATATATCTGGCGCCAGGCTTCACCCCCAGCGACCTTGTTCCAGCACCAGCAAATGTGGCCGTTCTCCCGGGTCCAGTGGGGCCTTTGCCTGTAGGGAGTCCTTCCAGCAGGGGAACCGCCTCTCCCCGTGTGGCCCGAAGACCCCAGACTTGACACGGCTCTGGAGGATTCGCCTTTCTCACCAGAGCTCCACCAGGTAACGAGCTGCCGAGTTTCAGACTCTGCTCCCCCTGTTTATAGAGTCTTACTGGAATTTAAATCCTCTCCTTTCCCCTTTCTCATTTTTAGTTCAGTCTCTGCAGCTGTTTCCAGTTTTCTACTTTCTCTCCAGCTGCTTTGGGGGGGGGTGCTTTTCCCATATCCTCCCCCCACCATCTCCGTCCTCTCTTCACAAGCAAAAACAACTCCCTGCCCTCAGCAGCTTCTCTCTCCCCCAGTTCACCTCTCTGCGCCGCGTACCTGCTGAGTTCTGTGGTTCAGGTGGTGCAGATTGTTGTGTTAATCCTCAATCGGTTTTCTGGATGTGCAGGATGGTTTACTGTTGATCTGTCTGTATTTCACGGACACGGGACACAAAAAAAGGGTTCCATGCTGTTCAGCCATCTTGGCTCCTCCCTTGAACCTTGAAAGCATTATGTAAATAAGTCAGACCAAAAATCCAAATACCCTATGATCTCATTTATATCTAAAATAATAACAACAACAAAAACACCAATAATCACCTACCTCATAGATAAAGAAGACAGACTGGTGGTTGCCAGAGGCAAATCATGGGCATGGAATGTACATGGGTGTGTAATGTAATGTGCGACCATAGTTAATAATACTATATTGCATGCTTGAAAGTTGCTAAGAGGGAAAAATAAAAAAGAATCTGAGGCACACGTAATCTGAAGCAATTTACATAAGATTGCAGATCTACTAAGAAGTAGATTCAGAAATCCAACCTAGTATCTTAACGGCTCCTGAAGTATATTGATATCTGTCCAATACTGTGTTATTGTTGTTGCTGTTTGTTGTTGTTGTTTGACTTATAGAGTAACAACTCTCAAATAGAATGCCTTAGGTTAATGGAAATTTTCTGTGAAAGAGCTGACTTCTGAAGATGATACCAAGGGTCTTAGAGTAAAAGACAGTTTCATTCCCTCTGAGAAATCCTGTCATTCCTAGACTGTGGAAATCTTAGCTCTCTCTCTCCAGAGTCTGAAGCCTGCTCAGATGTCACCCTTAACAACAACAGTGGCTGTGACAGTAAAAGGCAGACAATGGAAGGGGTAACCAAAATCCTGAGTCCCTGCTTCCCACTTCAGGGTTGACAAGCCACACTGAGTCCTGTGGCCTGGGTTTGGGACACAGCTGCTAAAAGCACTTTCTTTTGGTTTCTCCTAAGTGGGATCTCCAAGAAGCCCAGTGATTGTGAATGCTTCAGACAGGCACAGCTGTAGGGGAGCTGGGGAACATCTTGTTGCATTTCTATAAAGAAAACAAGCTGACCATATATTCGGATCTATCCAAGGTTACTGCATGTACTTCCTTTAAAGTTTTGGTTTTTGTTTGTTTTGTTTCGTTTATAAATTTTGAGGCAGAATAAAAACATTCAGGTGGTGGCAGCCAGATTTTGTCCAATTTTACACACTTTCATTTTTCCTGTGCTTCTTGTGGACACATGTCAATAAATTTTATTCTTGTTATAAAAACAATAATGCCATACAGGGTATAGCTTTTTGTATTCTGCAAGGCCTTTTACATATACTATTTCATTTCATGTTATGAAGTCAGTAAGGCAGATGGAGAAATTGACGCACACTTGAGCAAAGAGAGTTCTACTAGAGAAAAAAAAATAATGAAGCATCAGATCTGGGTCTGGATTTCCACCCTTTATGATGACATGACCTGTCAACACAACCTGTGGTCCAGTCCCCCAGTCTTCGTCTTGGAGGTGAGTCAGTGGGACCGGACCATTCTTGTTCTTTCTCCCTATTGCCCTCTACAGCTTGGACAATCCTGAGCTATCCATTGGTAAACATTTTGCCTATCTCATTACAGGTGGAAAATGGCATCCCATGGTCATTTAAATTCATCTTCTGACTCTTACTAGAGTTTGGTTATCTTCTCATAGATTTATAGACCATTCATATCTCTTCCTTTTGAATTGCCTCTTCATCTTCTGCTTGATATATGTTTATAAATCTCGATATCTTCGATTCTTTCAAGTCAGTTTAAAAGTATTTTCCTTGTAAGCCGCATATATGGAAATTTTTCTTTAAAAACCTAATCTGAAAGTGTTTGTCTTTGATGGTGAAGTCCAAGTCCTTTACTTCTGACATGATTACATGTATTTGATCTTATTCCTGCTGTCTTATTTTCTCTTCTGTTTTGCTGTGATCTTCTCATTCTTGTCACTAGATTGACTGAATTTCCTTTGTTCTTTTCCTGAGTTTGTGTTGCATTTTGCTTTGTTTAAAACTAGTAGTTTTGAAAGCTCTCCATCTTATTTCCAGTTATCTCATGTTTAGCCATATATTTTTAATGTATTTATACATATTTTTCTATTGTCCAAAATAAGTCAATATTTATAGCCCACACACTTCAAACAGGTGTTTGGCTTATTTTTATTTCTTCCTTTCTCCCTAGAATATTTCAGTTCCAGATTTTAATTTTTTTTTAATTTATGATTTATGTCTCTCAAATGTTTAGTGATTCGTGCTTGTTTATTTAATTTTGTAAACTGACAGCTGCAGTAATTAATACAGGCAGCTGACCTGGGGTTTTCTCATATATGTAGTATTATGTCTGTAGTGGAACTCTGCTCTCACTGGAAAGTTTCTCTTCAGTGGATAAAGAATGGTAGAATTTAGGCTTCTCTGAGAATGTGGGTCAAGAGCATGGTACGTTCTCTTGTGCTTGCCGAATATATGAGGCAATGTGCTTTAATACCTTGCATTTCAAAAAGGAGCTGCCTTTCTATTGTAGATCCAAATTCAGAGTTGCAGCCAGCTTTTCTCTCGTCCCAGTGCGCACTGTTGATTCTCAAGACAGAACCCTCGATTTATTTAGAGACCATTCTTGTAGTTTTAATCTGCGTACCAAACCATGGCTGACTGCTGAATACGGGGAGATGGATGGGAATGGAGATCAACCGGCAAAACTACTCAGCTGTCCTCTGATAAGTTATCTCAGGGATCCTCACTTGACCCCAGCCCTCTGCATTTCCATTGAGAAGGGTTGGGCTGCTTTAGTACCCTTTACTCGTGGCACAATTTGGGATTGCCAATCCATGCTGTGATTTTTCTACCAACAAATCATTTCTGCTCCTCTCTTCCAAACATCCCCCAAGTTTCTGATCCAGAAATGACACCTTTTCTTATTTACCACCTTTAACCAGAATGACTAACATTTCCCAGGCAAGGAAGCTAAGGCTTTGAGAAAGCAACCCTGAGAAGTAGGAGGTACCCTCCAAGGATATAAGAGGCTCGAAGTATTGATAAGATAGTAAAGGGGAAAACCATTCTTGGGACTCCACTTTACTTCTCCCTTCACTGCACATACGAGTGCTTCATATGTTTTAAGCACTAGACGATCTCTTCTCAGTCCCATTCTTTAAGAAGATGCTATTTACCTGGTGTGATCCAGTGATGTCAGATATGGCATGAGGCAAGAATACATTGGGGAAACATGGTAGCTGAAGCATATGGAAATGTATGAGCAACCCCTCCTCCCCTCCATACTCCTATCACCCTTTTGTTGATTTATTTAACCAAAATGTGTCAAGTGCCTACAAATTACCATATACTCTGTTAATCCTTGGTTCACTGTGGTAAGTACAATGGTTAAGCCTTTTGTCCTCGCAGAACCTATAGTCACACTGTGGCATCACACTGGCCAACACCTTCTACTTTTGCTTCTTCTATCTCTATTCTCAGTAAGAGAACCTACTAATCAATCCAATTAAGTGACTGCATTGCCTAGAACTTTGAAGCTATCTCTAGTACTGCATAATGAAAGAAAAGTATCATTTTACCAACATTTAGGTTTGGCCAACAGGCTCACACATTTTTTAATGACTTTTGGAGGGGGGATCCCTTTAGAAAGACATTGGAATAAAGAATCCTAGTTCAGTGAAAGCTTCTGAACCACCTTTCTCATGTTGAATGTGTATTGGCATCTTGAGCAAATGGGGCTATATAAAATATGTTGTAAAGGTAAGGAATGAAGTGAGATTCAGAGTGGGATCAAACCTTGAGATAACATGTAGTTTGGGAGATATTGAGAGCCTTGTTCTCCATGTCCAAAGAATAAAAAGGTGGCACTAAATGATGTCTAAGGTCTTGTAGCAGTAATGTTTACTGGGCCTACATTAATTAAAAATATAATACAATAAGCTCTGTTTTCATCTTTTTGATTTCCAACCACATAGGACGTTTCTTGAGCTTAGTGGAATTTCTATGGAGAAAACAAAGAAGCAAAAAGGCAACTGAACGTACAAAGTAATAGTCTTGCAAATCCACAGACTTGCAGTTGGATGGTGTATCTTAAACTCCCTAATAAGGTGTCAAGGTGTTATTAAGGTGTCTTTCTTAAAGGAAAGACAAAAATATCTTTCTTTTTTTTAACATTTATTTATTTTTGAGAAAGAGCACATGCACACAGGAGGGGTGGAAAGAGAGGGGGACAGAGGATCCAAAGTGGGCTCTGCACTAATAACAGCCACTGACCCGGGGCTAAACTCAGGAACCATGACATTGTGACCTGAGCTGAAGTCCAACGCTTAATTGACTGAGCCATCCATGAGCTACTTTCTGAAGAAGGCCTCTTGTCTTAATAACTCTCCTGTGTTGTCTATGAAGTCCCAGTGACAGTAGAGAGGAAAATCAAAGCAGGATAGTGAAGTTTCTTTTTACAAAATAGCGTGAGATGGAAAGATTCTTTCTGGGTTTTGTAGTGTTTTCGCCCTTCTCTTCCTCCCTCTTTCTCATCATCCCACTGGCCACTCCTGCCCCCTCTCAGAATAAAGCTGGAGAAAGCAAGCTTTGGGACCCAACAAGGCTAGGACTTACTTTTTAGTGTAATTCACACCTTTCCCAAGTAAATTCCTTAGGAACCTCAGTAATTGGTAACTGATGTTTATTGAATTGGTCTCCTCAAATTGTCACTGGGACGGAGTGAGAAATTGTTATACATCTGCCAGCAGCCTGCTGTTGATGTTTGGTTTTTAAAGTCCCTTTAGATCATCCATAGAAGGTGTGTCCATGAAGAATTGTTCCAAGACTCTTAATATGTCACTCTTCTTCTCTTCATTCTACTCTTCTGTCACCTCTAGTATCCTCCTCTAAAACCCACTGATACACACATTGGACACACACACACACACACACACACACACACACCCTTATGTAAGTATTTGTATGGAGCCTGTGGAATATACCTAAGAGCATAAGCTCAGATTGCCTGGTTTTTCCATTTAGCGGCTGAGTGATACTGGGCAACTCACTTAACCTCTCTGTGGCTCAGTTTCTTCTATATCACAGCACTCTTGTGAGGATTAAATGGCCTCATCCTCGTTCAGTATTTAGCCCAGGGCCTGGCACATTGTAAGTGCTCTATAAATGTGAGGTATTATGCTCATGATGAACCTTCATTGTGCTTACATTCTTTTGGAGTCCTGGAGAAAGGACACCTTTAGCAGTGAGATGTTCAAGTAAGGTGCTCTCAAAAGACCAGCCCAGATCGAGCTAGGTCTCCACGTGTGGGAGTAGGGTAGGTAAAGTACTGTGTGGCTTGCCCTTTGTTCTTACATGAGTTCAAGTCCTGAAAGCAGCTTGGGGACTGGGTGGCAATGGTCTCCAAGTGCCCTTTCGAGGAGGCAAAGCTAAATGTCACTTGCTAGGTGCTGAAACTTAACTCTAAAGAGAGTAAGTCAAGGGAACTAGTTGTATTAAGCAGAGCCAGGTAAATTATCTGCTGCGGTCAAAACCATTCTGGCAGAGCTCCATAGTGCTCACTTAGGTACCCGTTCCTATTGCTTCTGTACATATAGCCCTCAGCATCACTTGGGGAAGGAGAGAGGAGGGTAGGTGGGTGGGGACTTCTGATGTGGTGCTGACAAATACAAGCACTGGGAAACTTGACAGTTTCTGTCCACATGAGCTCCCTCTGTTTCCTTTTTTCTTTTTTTCTCAGTTGTGATGGGCTTTGGTTTCGTTGAAGTTTAGTTTTGAGTTTTGACCTTAAGTAAACTCTGGTTGCAGGGTCAGTGTGATTGCCTTGTACAGGAGCTGTGGTTACATGCACAGGGCTGTGAGGGACACCAGCCTGGCTGCAAAGGATCTGCCCTCTATCTCCAAAAACTTGGCTTCCACCAGGTGAAATGAAATCCTACTCCTTTTAAGCTCCCTCTTCTAGGTTAAAACATTGTCCACAAAGATGGCAAATAAGAGACTCTTATGTACCACAGATCTTGCTTTCGTGGGCAGTATGTCACAAATTTTCTATGTGGCTGAGGAGGAGAGAGAAATATTCATGTAGAAAACTGTGTGTCTTGTACAGATAGGGAATAATAGGAACAAAAATATCTTGTTTCTCTTTCTATTTAGTGTAACAAACAGTCTAATGCACAGAATTTACCACACAAACTTCCTGTAGCATAAACATACAGGTCCTGAAAATGGACAAATTTCATAAGAAATTTTTAAAGAAAATAGGAAAAATGCTCTACCGTGTAGAACACAAAGCTTTGTGTAAATGCCACGGAAGCTACCAAACACTGGCTGTTGGAAGCTATTGTGAATTCATCAGGGTGTTCTATACTGTTTAAGGTGGTAAATCCCAACCTTTCATAAATAAAAGCTCTTTTTCATTTTTGCAAGGCCTGATGCCTGGAAGGGGACAACGATGGATCAATAATCTCACCAGGGTAACATCTGGAGAAACTATTGAATACAGGTGTGAGAATGGTGTTTTGTGCCTGTATTGTGGGTTTCTGCCAGCCAACATTCATTCATTCATTCATTCAGTCAGTCAGTCAGTCAGTCACTCACTCACTCACCCATTCATACTTCTAGCTAATAGTACCGGCTACAAGTTACAGCCAAAGCTGCTCACTACCAAAAAAAGGGGGGGGGGAGCTATGATAACGTCTCACAGACCAACTATAACTTCCTCTGGGAGAAGGAACCTACAGATCTAGAGATCTCTAAATTCTGTCCTCTGGGAAAAATAGAATTTAGGCAACATTTAGACTGTGCATTCAGGGTCCTCAATCTATAGGCATGAAGCTTTGCTTATGACACTTATAAATGCCTGCAAGCCATGAAGGTTAGTCAAGATTGGGCTGCTGCTGCTGCTGCTGAAAGAGGGGAAAGGCAATGAGACTCTGGAAGCTACATGGCAAATGAACCACTTGTGTCTTTTAAGATCTACTGGAAAATCCAAGAGTCCCTGTCAAGGGGGCCACTCCAAGACATCCCTGACGAGGCAGCTTTTCTCCATGAGCCCTGCACTGTGACAGGATGTAAGTCCCATTTGGAAGAAATCTTACACCCAGAAACACACTCTCCGTTGATCTTTGTCTTTGAAGTGTGGGTTCACCCACAACATGTGACTCAAAGACACATAAAAGAAGCGGCAACCCCCATGGCCACGGATAAGGTCATTAACTCGTGAGAGAGGTTAGTTTGGAGATTAGTCACACCTCATGCAGGATAACCTTTGCCATTCTGTGCCCACCTTCATTACAGCTAATTTCAAAACAAATCCTTTTCTTTTTCAAGATGTTGAAAAAAAACAAAGCAACAAAAAAATCTCTGGTCAATTTACATATGTGATTGTATCAGCCTTCACAAGAGTTCAGGCTCATAGCTGGAAATTTGTTTTATTAAGTGATTTGTTGGTTTACCCTGTGATCCTTGTTTACTCCTGATTATATCTCTAATGCAAAGAGAACTTGGGACCTTCAGTTTTTAACTTTATTATATTTTGGCTTCCAAAAATAAGATGGCTGTGGATTTGTGTATCTTCTCTGAAAGCGTTAGTGTTTGCACTTAAACCCCAATGTTTATAGCAGCGCTTTCAACAATAGCCAAATTATGGAAAGAGCCTAAATGTCCATCAACCGACGAATGGATAAAGAAGATGTGGCTTATATATACAATGGAATACTACTTGGCAATGAGAAAGAATGAAATCTGGCCATTTGTAGCAACGTGTATGGAACTGGAGAGTATTATGCTCAGTGAAATAAGTCAGGCAGAGAAAGACTGATATCATATTGTTTTACTCATATGTAGATCTTGAGAAACTTAACAGAAGACCTTGGGGGAGGGGAAGGGGGAAAAAAGTTACAGAGAGGGAAGGAGGCAAACCATAAGAGACTCTTAAATACTAAGAAGAAACTGAGAGTTGATGGGGTTGGGGGGAGAGGGGAAAGTGGGTGATGGGCATTGAGGAGGGCACCTGTTGGGATGAGCACTGGGTGTCGTATGGAAACCAATTTGACAATAAATTACAAAAAATTAAAAAAAATAAAGTGTTGGTGTTTGAACGGGAAAAAAAAAAGCCTAAAAAACTCAGCCCTATTTTCTAAAATGTGTAATTAAATTCCATGGAGTCCACCTGGATAATAGGCAACAAATATGAAAAGCACTCTTTCTATTGGACTATATGTCCAACTGTACTCCCAAGAAGACTGAGAGTTGTTAGCTATGTCTCTGGGCCATCACCATCACAATTTAATATCACTAGTCCAACTTGGGAAGAACAGAAATAAAGTAAAACTAATATGTCAGTGCATGTCTTTTAAAATACACACTTGCTGTCTTTTGAAAACCATACTATTACACTACTCAGAATCATTGTGAAATTTCAGATGAGAAAAATGTGGGGTTTTTTTTTTCTCCCTCTGCCTCTTGGTAATACCCCTTCAGATACTTTTTCTCTTTTTACACAAGGGATTCCTTCTGGATAAGTGTTTTTGTCAGTCAGTCAGTAAACAAGCAATTACAAATAGTCACTGGGAACCATATCAATACAAAGTATAGCTCATTTTTCTAAGCCATATCAGATCCTCTCAGCCCACCAGATAGGGTGTTGCCCCATCTACAAAAGTATCTAAGTCCCATTGCAGATAGTCTTGCATTCTCTGAGTTTCTATAGCCCTTGGTATATACCTTAGAACATTGCTTTATACTAAGTTGTGTTCATAGGTGATTTTTTTGGTGCATCCACCATCATATACAGATTTTTATATCATCTTACCTCACATCCTGGCCTTCTGGCTGACCCACAAATGTTTAAGTTGCCTTATAGATGAGTGTATTTCCAACTTCATCAAAGGATCTTGCCACCCCAATTTCAGATTTAAAAAATGAGATTTTCATCAGTAATATTATCTGGTATTAGTCTGCTAGTGCTGCCATAAAAAATGCCACAGACTGGGTGCCTTAAACAACAGAAACTAATTTTTCACAGTTCTGGAGCTTAGAAGTCCAAGACCAAGATGTCAGCGGGTTTGGTTTCTCCAGAGATCTGTCTGAGATGGACACCTTCTCTTTGTGCCCTCACATCACCTTTCCTCTGTGAGCACATACTCCTCGTGTCTCTTCCTCTTCATAGAAGGACATTGGTCCTATTGGATTGGGACCCCACCATTATAAACATCACTGAACCTTAATTACTTCCCTAACAACCTCGTCTCCAAATATAGTCACATGGGGGATTAGGGCTTCAACATATGGATTTGAGGGGGAACACACACAGACAATAACACCTGGTATGGTAGGTAGGCTTCCAAGATGTCACCTAGATTTCCCTCCCCCTGGTGCACATGCCCCAGGACTATGAAGATGGTGGATTTTACCCCGTGATTAGGCTATGTTATATTGCAGATTTGACCTTCAGATGTGAGATTATCCTAACTGAATCACATGAGCCCTTTAAAAGCAGAGGGTTTTTTTGTTTTTTGCTTTTTGTTTTGTGGTTGTTGTTGTTTTTGTTTTTTTTCTGTCTGTCCCACAGAAGCGACAAATCAAAGAGATTTTAGTTGAAAGAAATTTGATGTAAGGGAGGTTCTCTGTTGCTGAGATGGGGGAGTCACGTGCCAAGGTGTGCTCCACACTGGCATGGAGGAACTGAGGGTGGTCCCTGACCGACAGCTGGCAAGACGGCAGGGAGCTCAGCCCTACAACTACAAGGAATTAACTACCAACAACCTGAGTGATCGTGGAAGTGGATTACTCCCCAGAGCCTCCAGCTGAGAACTCAGCTTGGCCAGCATCTCCATTTCAGCTTTGTAATGCCCTGAGTGGAGAACCCAGCCATGTTCTGTGGGACTTTTGACCTACCGAACTGTGAGATAATAAGTAGGTGTTATTTTAAGCTGCTAAGCTTATGGTAATTTGTTACATGGCAATAGAATATTGATACAGATAAGTATTAATAGGTCATCTGGATTAGCCACAGACCCATGGAAACAGAACCAACTGGAGATAATTCTGGCACATCCACGTCTTTCATACCAAGTTCCCTGGTGTTTTCTCACACCTTAATATAACATGCACATCTCCTGGGGTTCTGATTCAGGCATTCTATGGTGAGTCCCGGGGTACAACATTTCTAACAAATTCCCATAGGAGGTTGCTGCCACAGTCCGAGGGTCACACTTCGAGTAAAAATTGTATACTTAGGAAATTGGTTTTATCCTCAGAGCTGTGGGAAGCTCGGTCTATCTTCCCTCTGCTTTTTAGTCGTTGATTGGTCACATTTCTCAAAGGAGTTGGTATAGAATCTCTGACATTCATGTTAATGGCGTCAGAAATTTGAGATTTGTAATAATAAGAGTTAATATTCATTGAAGATTTCCTATGTGCCATGCACTTGTAAGTATTTACATGAGTTGCTTCATTTAAATCCTATGACTTCTCATCAGTACATACTGTAGTCATCCCTTTGTTTGGAACCCCAACCTTAAGGAGCACAAACAATGTGGCCCAGATCACATTGCTTACAGGTTGGAGTTACGGTTCAAATCTAGAATTTTCTGATACTCTTAATCATTATTTTATTCAGCCCTTCTTTCTTGCCATAACTGAGAATATAACAAAAGAAAACATATATGCCCTCCTCCCTTGCTTAGTTAGAGAGGAAATGTATTTTTTGTTTATTCCTCTCTCAAGACTTGTTTGAAAGGGTCTCCTGCCTACAATTGTGATCCAGAATATGTTCAAGAAAATACTGTAGTTTACAAGTTTCTGGCAGATTTTTTTTTGTAAAGCTAAAATCAGAGTCTTTTGGTTAAGGAAAGGCCTTTCTGTGGTTGTTTAAATGCAAAAATAAAAAAAATAAAACTCAGAAATAGATAAAAAGTTTGGGTGGAGAGAGCAAAGCTTAATAAGTGAAGAAGATGGGGGGGGGTGGAGGGATGGGGACCAGCAGGTGCAAATGGAGGGCAAGATGAGTCTGAGTAACATGGCAGGTGTCGGGGCTTTAGGAGAAAAGACAAACCATGTCTAGCCATGCTAGACAAAGTCCTAGAAGAGAAACGTCTTTGAAAAACAATTCAATTAAAGGACAACTGAATGTCGGCATATTAAACTGTTCCCTTTACTGAGCTCCGTTGTTCTCTCCTTCCTTGATCTTAATACTTTCAGTCAAAGGCCTTTGTGTGTTGGGGGACAAAGGGACAGTCCAATAAAGAGGAATATAATGTTTCCCCCATGACACTCTGCTGATACCAGCATGGTGGCAGCAGCATCGCACAGAGAAAGGGCGGAATCCCAGAGCTACAGGCTGTTTCACTACAGCAGAGGCGTGGGTCCAAGCTGAGCACTGGAGATGGGAGCGTGGGCTGGCTGAGTAAGCAGCAGTGTGTAGCAGTGCCCCGTGGAAGCTCAAGTCCCTACCCTGAGGTTTCTCGGCCCTGGCGCTGATGATGTCTGGGTCCTGATCATTCTTTTTAAAAAAAAATTTTTTTTAATGTTTATTTATTTTTGAGACAGAGAGAGACAGAGCATGAATGGGAGAGGGTCAGAGAGAGAGGGACACACAGAATCTGAAACAGGCTCCAGGCTCTGAGCTGTCAGCACAGAGCCCGACGCGGGGCTTGAACTCACAGACCGCGAGATCATGACCTGAGCCGAAGTTGGATGCTTAACTGACTGAGCCACCCAGGCACCCTGAGGGGCCTGATCATTCTTGGTTGTGGGCTGTGGTCCAGTGCCTATCAGGATATTTAGGGGCACGCTGGCTTCTACCGCACTAAATGCCAATAGCAACCTTCTTGCCCCAGTTGTGACACCAAAAATGTTTCTAGACATTTTTAGATATCCTCTACGGGCAAAATCTCCCTGGCTAGGAACAGTTACCCTACACCAAACCTTCCAGACATATTGGGAAGGTCTCAGATACCTGCAAAGCATGGGATGTTGACTTAAGCCATAGAATGCAGAGTCAGGGTTTGGGATGCAGTGGGAGCTAAGGGTAATCGTATCTGTGTTTTCTAGGTGTTTATGCTTAAAAGGAACATTGGGGAAACAAATTTTTTTTTAATTTCAAAAAAGGAACATCAGTCTCTAGAGCACTTCTCCAGAAAATAAAAGGGCTGAGGATCTCTCAGCATTGGGGTGTTTGCCCAAATCAAATACAGTTTTTCTTAAAAAAAATCATAAATATTTCATTGCAATTGTCAAAATGAAGACCCAAAACGAGACTTTTCAATTTTGGTTACTAACAGGCAAAGGCTGTGATTTGGTTCAAGCCACTTGTGAGCCGTCTGCCTTCCACGGGTGCTGCCTTTATAGCACCCTTGATTAGATGTGACATTTTCTCACCCTGAGTATTTTGCCCACATTTGAAGAGACCTACACAGGGGACCTTATTAAAATCTGCAGAAGCCTGTGAATAAGTGAGGATGCACTTATGTGAACGGAAGGGAGAGAATGGATTTTTTTTTATCTTCTGGGAATCTGGTGGTTTTATTTTAGAGGAGCTTGCCAACAGGAGAAGAAGATGATGATCTCATTTGATAACGGACCGCAATGCCTCCTTTGCTCGGAAGTCCGAGAGCCCAGGGTAAAGCAGAGTTTAAATTATTTTTTATGGCCCACTAAAATGGGAATTGCTTCTTCTGTTAAACTCCAGTTTCCTTTGCTAGTTATAGTGAAGAGATGTGGATGGCACAGAGCAATGGATCACCATGACCCCATGTTTGTAAAGCTTGGCTCACTCGAGTCTGTGTCTGGGCTCACAAGAGATGTGAGCTCCACTCTGCTCCCAGTCTGATTTGTCCCTGATTTGCTTTTCTAGTAAATGACCTGGGTCCCAGTATGAGAAAATGGAGGCAAGCCTCTAAAAGAAGGCTGACCCTGTTGAAAATGGTGAAATGAGAAAATTTGTCCCCAGTGTTCCTTCCTGTCCCCTTTCTATCCTGATAGGGCCTTTCTTCACACACTTTTATAGGCCCTCAATATGCTAATGGCTTTCTAGATACATCATTTTAAGTGAAGCAGCCTCATTCCCAGGCTCCGATGCAAGCCACATGACCGTGGTTCTACCACCCCCCACCCACCCACACCACATAGGATCGGGGGGTCAGGGGTGGGATCTTGAATCAAGACAGCCACCTATGACAGGGGAAAAAGGATGAGATCCGTCAGCCCATATGTTACCTTAGGAATTTACATTAGGGGCGCCTGGGTGGCTCAGTTGGTTAAGCATCCAACTCTTGATTTCGGCTCAGGTCTTGATCTCACGGTTCGTGAGTTTGAGCCCCGTCTCCAGCTCCCTGCTGACAGTGCAGAGCCTGCCTAGGATTCTCTCTCCCTCTCTCTCTGCCCCTCCCCTGCATGTAAACAAACTTAAAAAAAAAAAAGGAATTTATACTGAAAAGTGACAAAAGGAAGTAGGCATGAACTGGGATAGCTGGCACCAAGACTAGGAGGCTGAGTGGGCTGAGGGAGAGGAGGTAGAAGAAATGGCATAAGGAGCCATGGGAAGCAGAAAGCTATTGATCCCTTAGCAAATATTTGCTGAGTATTTACTGTGTGCTGCACAGTTCTGGGTGGGGATACGGCCCCAGCTTCCGGGAGGCACTCAGGCGATGAAGAGGTAAACATAATACAAAAGATATTAGACACTAATGAGGGCTGTAAAGAAAACAAAATGGAGACAGGTGACAGAGTGACCTGTTGGGAGGGGGTGGAGTGGGGGGAAGGGGCGAGGGGGCCCACTTTGGGATGGTGTGGTCGGGAAGGTCTCTCTAAGGAGATGAGCTCCAAGCTGGGTCCCCAGTGACCCAGTGACAGATGAGTCTCCGGAGACTCAGGAAAAACATCCCAGGCAGAAGACCTGGTGAATACAAAGGCCCTGAGGCAGGGGTGAGTGTGGCCTATTCAAAGAAAGAAAGAAGGGCTGTGTGGCTGGAATGCAAAGGCAGGAGAGAGCGGCACCGGATGAAATAAGAAAGTAAGGGGCAGGTCATCCAGGCCGACGTGACAGTGGGGAAAACAGGGTTTATCCTGAGTGTAGGGAAGCCTTCACATGTGTGTGAGCACCTCGAAAGTGAATAGAAACAAAACCAACAATGCGAAGTTCCTGAGTAAATGTTCAAAGGAAAAAAAAAAAACACAAACAGCTCGTACCTGTGCAAAAGATGCCCAATTTCAATTTCTGTTGGCGAAGCCGAAGAGAAGCCTCCGGGTGCTCTCATACAGGGCTGAGGCATGTGCGAAATGGGGCAGCCCCTGCTGAAAATGGCATTTGCTAATGGATTCAGTCCAGGAACAAGTCAAATGTAAGAATCAAAGATGATGTCTAAACATTCAGCTTGAGCAATAGGGAGGGCTGTGATGTGATTTACTGAGTAAGGAAGGCTGCGGGAAGAAGGTGTAAGGGAGTGGATGGGTGCAGGAGACCATTTCCAACATAATCAATCCAAATCCAGCTTGGGGTGTGTTATATATGAGATCCCTGTCGCTCAGTCAAGTGACGACACCAGCAGGCAATTGGATGTACAGGATGGGAGCTCAAGACTGGAGAAGTGTATTTGGAACTTGACAGGCTCTCTGTGGTATTAGCAGTCATGGCCTGAATTGGCTCCTAGGGGCTTGCTGCCCCCATTGCCGTGTGCAGCTGAGGTAGACCATAGTGGGGCTCAACTTCAAGATCCATAAGAATCACCTACGGAGTTTTGAAAAAAATCTCCATTCTAGGCCTCAGCTCTAGAGATTCCAATTATGCATGCAAGCACTGGGTTGGACCCAGGAATCTTCATTTTAAATACACACTTCAGAAAATTCTGGGATGCCTGGGTGGCTCAGTCGGTTGAGGGTCCAACTTCGGCTCAGGTCACGATCTCACACTCTGTGAGTTAGAGCCTCGTGTCCGGCTCTGTGCTGACAGCTCAGAGCCTAGAGCCTGCTTCCGATTCTGTGTCTCCCTCTCTCTCCGCCCCTCCCCTGCTCATGCTCTGTCTCTCTCTGTCTCAAAAATAAATAAAAACACTAAAAAAATTTTTAAAAAGAAAACTCTGATGCTGGTGGTCTGAAAGGCCACACTATAAGACATGGTCCCAGAATGCTGCAGAGCCCGATTCAAAAACCATGAAAGTACCTTCTTAAACTACACAAACCGCTAACCACTAACGTTTATACCTACACGGATCTGGAACACTAGCTACTTATTTTATGTCCGTTCATTCATTTAATTCTTTGTTTTTCATAAATTTAAATTTTTGAAAAGGTAACAAGGTCACACGCTTAAAAGTAAAAATGGTATAAAAAGGGAGATGTCAAAAAAGTATTGCTTCCACTGTCATTCCCATTCGTTTTACGTCTAGCTCCCTGTCCCATAAGGACTTCTATTTCTATAGTTTCTTTTGGGTACTAAAAATAATTCTTTTTGAAATTTAAAACAAATATAAGTGCTTTTTCTCCCTCAGTGCCTCACCTTTCTTAGACAAATAGAGCCCCCTGTAGACAGTATCTGTTCCTGAAAGGATTCACTAATAAATGCTGGAGATCTTTCCATATCAGTGCATAAAGGGCACCTCATTCTTTGTTTTACAGCTGCATAATATTCCATGGTATACATGCACCATAGTTGATTTCCCGGTTGGTGGGCAGTTGGACTGTTTCTTATCTTTGGCCGTTAATTAATGCTGTACCGCATATTAATGTATATTCTCTGTTTCGTATCTACGAGGTGTACCTGTAGGATAAATTCCCAGAAGTGGGATTGCTGGGTCAAAGGGTAAATGCATTTGTAATTTTGATAGCGCTTGCCAAATTGCCCTCTGCAGGGGTTGTACCATTTTGCACTCCCACCAGCAATGCATGAGAGTGCCCGTTTCCCTACCACCTTGGCAACAGAGTGTGTTGTTAAACTTTTGGGTTTTTGCCAATCCGATAGGTGAGAAATGTTATTTTAGTGTACGTTCACTGTTTTGTCTCTTATTAGGAGTGAAACTGAGCTCTTTTCATATTATACATATAAACGCGGCATGTACTTTTTTTTTTCTTCCCTTAAACAGTCTGTTCGTGAAACTTTTGACCATTTTCTTCTCGATTTCTAGGAGCTCTTTATATATTAAAGAGATGAGTTCTTTGTAATATAAGACCAAGGCAATATTTCCAGTTTTTCTTTTGTGATTTGATTTGCTCATTTTGTAAATGTATTTGAGTGTATCCAGTTTTCTTTATGGCCTCTGGATTTTGAGTACTTCTTAAAAGGCCTTACTACCTGCTCCCCCTCCCCACCCCCAAAGTTCCAAAAGCATTCACTCATTATTTTCATTGTTTCAACCATCCTTTAGCAGATATCATTAGCCTTATTTTATGGCTAAGGAAACTGAAACCCGAGAATTCAGACCTAAGCCTCCCTTACTCCTAAATTTTCTCAGATTGTGATTCAAGGAGTAAGAAAAAGAATTCTTCTTCATAACGTCACTTTTTAAACTTTGGCTAGGAAATTTGTGAAGGTTATTCTTTGCACTTGGCTCCGAATCTCAAATTTTAATGCTAGAACACCTGTGGCCGCTGCGGGAAAACATGTTAAAGAAAGAGGCCTTGTTATTTCTGAGGCTTTAAATAAGCACAAAATCGCCCAGTTTCCTGTAAACATTAACGTTTGCATTTAAACAAACACAAAAACAATCCCCAAATCTTATAAGCATCAATGCTGGAAGCCAACATGTCGAAACTGCCAGGGCCATGCGCACCACCTACGGACGTCAGCAAATGTCCCTTTTAATTGAACGCTCAAAAGGATATCTGCAGGCAAGCAGAGAGGCCCTGCGGTGGCCACGTTGGACTGCATTAAGGGACACCTGGAATCCATGGCAGCTCCTCGTCCCTGTCTCTCCCTTTCTCTCTGCCAGAGCCAGCAGGTAGGGAGAGTGCTGACGTGTCTATCGAGGGCTAGGAAAAATACTCCGTTTGAGAGCCAGTCCTCAGATGGAAGATGACCCAGATGAAGCCTTGCGCTTGAAGTCTCCTCTCCCCACTCAACTCCGGAGCCCTGAGGGCCACTCTCTGCAGAAGCAGGGTAATGAGACATCCGCCTCACCAGTTTGGCAGGGGAATGGCTTTCGCCAGGTCACATGTCAGACCTGCGGTTGTGATAGGTTTTTCTCTAGGATTAACTGATCAGCTGGGAAGTGCCGGATGAGATGGAGTCCAAGGCCACATCTAGACACCAAGCTATAAAGCACTGAGATTCATTAGTGATGTCTGTCACTGACGTAGCAGCGGGGAATAGTCACCCCCGTGTCGAGCGTCTGCTGACCCCCGTTTGAAGGCTTGTAGTTACTTTACAGAACAAAGACCCAGTGAAAATGACTGGGATGAGCTTACCCACTCCAAATGCCAAAGTTTGGGGATGCTTCATTCTAGTGAAGTCCTCTGGGTCATTTTCCACAGGGCGGTATCAATGATATAAAAGGCAACCCTTTTGCTTGGTTGTCCATACCCTGCCATGGGCTTACTCCTTTATTTCCACCTCTAAAATCCAGTGCTTCAGGTTCTAACACAGTGCTTTCCAACAGTATGCCCGATGAACACTGAATCAAATTATATCACATTTAGCAGACTGAGTTTTAAAAAGCACTTGGCACACATTCATATAGTCAGTCATTCAACAAATACTTATTTAGCATCTACTTATTTGTATGGTACTAGTTAGATGTTGGGATTACAAGACTGAATGGCCAAATATGGTCTCTAAAAGTGTAGGTTTTTCCCAAATGCATGCATTAAAAGTTTTAAATTCTGATGACTCATATTCAAGGCAACTATTTCCACATTTTTTCTTCTCCCTTCCTCTTGATGAAACTTACTTGATTGATGCATTCAATTTATTGAGCACTGATCATGTACCAAGCACTGGTCTAGTGCTAGGGACACCGCAGGGAACCAAAGGTCTTGCTCTCATGAGGTTGCCAAAGAGGAACAGGAGACAGACAATATTAGCACTATATTTAAACAAGTGAGTGGCCTCAGGACTTCGGAAGAAAGAGGCTGCCTGCTGTCCTCCTTGAGAGTTGTTTATCATGATCCTTCCACCTCAGCTCAAAATTCTTCAGGAGAGTCTTCTAAACTTACAGATCCCTCCACCAACTTCCTCCTTGCCTCCCTTCCTCTTTTCCATTCCTATGGGCTTAGGGAGCTTCCTATGCATCAGGCACTCTTCTCATCAAACTCCCTGATCTCCTAGGGCTCACAATCTGGGGAGACACACAATAAGCTAGGAAATTAATATCCATCTAATGCCAGCTCTGGATCAGTTCTATGGAGAGTAATAACACAGGCTTCCAGGTAAGGAGAGTAGCAGGTCCAGAGGCACTGTTCTATATAGGGAGAGCCTGGAAGGCCTCTGGAGTGAGATGACATTTGAGCTGAGACTTGAATGAGGAGAAGGCAGAATGATGTGGATGTCTAGGAGACAGTGATCCAGGTAGAGGGAATGCTAAGTCAAGGCCTGTGGCTGAAAGGTACCTGGTACATTCCAAGGACAGCAATGTGGCCAGAGGGGCTGGAAGCAGAGTGAGGACAGGGGTTACAGTAAGAGGGGACATCAGAGAGGTGGATGGGCTTCACAGGCTGTGCTTAGGATTTGAATGAGATGGGAACCTGCTGGAAAATTTTGGTGGAGTGACAGGATCTGATATATGCTTTAAAAGGATGGTGCTAGCTGCCCCCTTCAAAGAGTATTTCCACCCTCTGGCTCCCACTTACCCTCCACTCCAGACTTCAGACAGCAGCCCACCCTGTGAGCAATATTTGGGGGCCAGTTAAAGTCCCAGTTCTGTGACCAATGAGCTCCCCAGACAATGCTGGTGGTTACATGGTAGGAAGAATCACCCTGCTGCATATAACACCTTATAAGAAAGGATTTGGTTCAGCTTGAATTATGGGAAATAAAAATGGGTCTGGCCATCAGAAAACCTACCCTCTATTCTCTGTCAACAGCTAACCCTGTGCCCCTGAGCCGTATTTCTCTGACCTGGGTCTCAGTCTCCTCATCTCTGAAATGTGGGAGGTTGAACCTAAAGACCTCTGAGGTACTTTCCAGCTCAAAATTGCTGTGGTCTCCTGACAGTTGATGCACAGCTGTGTATCAGGACAGCCGCCTCTGGATAGTAGGGGTGTGGGGAGAACTCAGGGGCCAGCTTAATTGTAGCAAATAGTTCACATTGATGAGAACTTACTATGTGTCAGATATGGTGCTAAACACTCTATGTGTGATATTTCCTTTCCACTTACAGATGGAAAAACACAGGCTTAAAGAGATTAATTTACTCAAGCTCACAGGTCTAGTAAAGGCTAATTCTAGTGTCCCCTCACTTGGTCCATCTACGATTCTGCCGTTCATAGATGCAGTTAGATGGGAGTAAGATTTGATCTTGTGAGAAAGAGCATTTGACAAGAGGCTTACTGCCACTGTGGTTGACTCTGAGACTATAGCTGGATTTAAACTAAAGAGATATCTTTGATCTCTGCCAAGATTATTCTCAATATGTATTTTTTTGTTCTGCGTTTTTAAAAAGTCTGGTTAAATTGTTGCCTATTCCGCGGAGCAAATATCTATGTAACATAGTGCCAAAATATATTGGTACAGGTTGGAACTGTAAAAAAGACGAGCAAATCCCAGCATTTGAGATACATTTAAAGACAATAGTTTTAGATAAATTAAGATGAAACACAGAGAAAAGTTGCAGTCGCGGAGTGCTTATCAAACAGGATCAAGTTAATTATGATTATGAGCCTTAAAATAAATCTAAAATGTTTTCCAGGAGGTGTGGGGGAAGGAGCATGAAAGAGAAAGTTCCTTTCCTCTCTTCTCTCTCTTCAGGTGTTCTTTTCTTCAAAAATTTCTATTATAGCAATATACATGACAAATGCTTTTCAGCTAAAATAACTTGTTAGGGGGCGCCTGGGTGGCGCAGTCGGTTAAGCGTCCGACTTCAGCCAGGTCACGATCTCGCGGTCCGTGAGTTCGAGCCCCGCGTCGGGCTCTGCGCTGATGGCTCAGAGCCTGGAGCCTGTTTCCGATTCTGTGTCTCCCTCTCTCTCTGCCCCTCCCCCATTCATGCTCTGTCTCTCTCTGTCCCAAAAATAAATAAACGTTGAAAAAAAATTAAAAAAAAAATAAATAAAATAAAATAAAATAAAATAACTTGTTAGTTGCCCAAAGCCTGAAGAGGAATCTCTATTTCCAAGGTTAGTAAAATTTGCAAACTTTAAAAATCCTGACCCACCTCTCAAAAATGGTATTTTTAAATGATATTTTCTCTTTCTTTAAGGATATGAAAAGGTGAAAGCAAATTGATACATATTTCCAAAGTGACTATGTAATTATATAAGATCAACTGAAGGCTCTTTTGAGCAAATCTCAATTCATCAGTTCATTTGGTTATACAATGTGAAATAAGTACAGTTATCTACTCAGCACCAGCAATAATGGGGCAGTGAATATAAACATCTTTTAGGGACATAAAGGACAAAATACCTGAAATAAAAATCATGCCACAAAGTCCAGGATGTATGCTCTCTAAAAAGATAAGCTACAGTTTTTATTGTTGTTTTTAAATTGTATTTTTATAGCATTGCTGGTATTGCATCTTTAAGGTGCAGTGGATTTCTTCTGGGACAAGTCATTATTGCTATTTAGATATCACTAGAAATGGTGGGGGAAAGGAAATAGGACTTAGACTAATGAGAGAGAGAAATCTTGAGGAAAGAACCTAGATCAGTAGACAAATAGATCATCTGTCCCTCAGACCCAGCAAATTTGCCTGGTTTGCTCGCAAAGCCTCGACTTCATCAAAGTTAGGGGGTGTCTGCTGTAGATACGGTTTGCCATGTCTTTAAAAATAAACAGTAGCCATAAATTTTTGAAACAAAATAAAGGAAAATATAGCCATAGCATTAGGTAAACCATTCAGTTCTGTAAATAAACACACTGTGGTACAACTGATCATGTCAAGCTCCTGCTCAAAATCCTCACCAAGCTTCCCCTTATGCTTAAAATAAAATGAAGTCCTATGATGGCCTACAAAGTCCTACATGACCTGGCCCCTGGTTCCATCTCCAACTTCATTTCCTGTCATGATTCCCCAAACCGATTGACCTTCATGTTCTAGCTTTTTATCATCCTTCATTTTCTTTTTTTCTGGTTAAATGTTAGGGTTGTGGTTGATTTTCTGTCTTCTCCACCAGACAAGGAGCTTCTTGATGCAGAGTTTTTTGTTTTTGATTTTGTTTTTAAATTTCATTGCTATATTCTGGTGTCGGGTTAGGGTAGATGTTCAAAAAATATTTTTGAATGAATGAACAATCAAACCAACAGAACACTAGACTGGTATTTGTTAACTTGAAAGTCAATTTCTTTAGTAGGTGACCTTGGGGAGATTGTTCAGCCTCTCTGTGTCTCAGGTCCCTCATCTCAAAACTCAAGAGTTTAATGAAGATTTTGAAGTCTTTGTGTTCACAAAAACATTATTTTTCAAAAAGAACGCAACTCAGTTTTCAAGAATTGTGACTGCCTGGCATTAACTACAAATACTTTTTAAAGGCCTTGGTGCATGAGGACCTGCATGGATCCACTTTCTCTGTTTTTATTTTGAATTTGTTTTGAAATAGTTGATAAGTGCATATGTGTCCATCATTCCATGTGTTTGTATGGTTGAGGTATATTTCATTTTCTGCCCCTGGATGTTGAGATGGAAACCCAACTTTATAATTTTTGCCATCTATATTTTATGACTCTCATGTAGTGACAGGAACTAGGTGGAGAGATGTGGGCTTCAAAGCAAGACTGAAATGCAGTGAAATGATTAAAACTAGATTTTTAAACAGCCCCTATTAAAGTTGTTGGGAAAATCCACACCTCTTAAGTGTTTTATGATTTTCAGTTTGACTGGTTTTCTTTGTTTTTTACAATTAACTCAGCTTGGAGGTGTTGCTTCAAAGAATATGAAAACTCGATTGGCATTTAAACCCCAGTGATCAAAAAACATACTAATATTTGATGGATAGATGAAATATAATTAAGGATTCTGTTTCCCTTTAAGCCTGTATCTCTATGGACTATAGCCTTAGGTAGGATCCAAAAGCTGGAACATTTTGAGCTAACCAAATATCCTCTCTCCTTTATGCCTCGTACTCTGTTGCATTTATATACTTTTCTTAAGCTAGGTTTCAGAACCATCCTCCTATGATTTAACCATCAGAATAAACCAAAAATGAGAATGTACAAATAAAAAATGTGTTTTATAAAGTAACATTTGGAATGAATCGGTATGAACACTGGCCTCCAGCACCTCTGGGGTCTACAGGGTCCCAGTGAAACCAAGCACACTGTGTAGATGGTTAGAGCATAAAATTTATGCATTAGCATAAGTGGTGGACATCTTGAACAAATGCCACTTTGAAATAAACAAATAAGGGCTTGGTTAATATCCATCTACTCTTCAGGGTAAGACATTGAGAGATACAACTATTATTGGTTTTTTCAGACCAACAGGATTAAATGAAAAAAACAAACACAGTAGAGCCTTGGTTTGTGAGCATAATTTTTCAAGAAACATGCTTGTAATCCAAAGCCTTCATATATCCAAGCAGATTTCAAGAACCATCGGCTCAGTTGTGATCATGTGACATTTGGCGTCATGTACTACTTGACATCACTCATTTATCGAGTTAAAATTTATTGGAAAATAAATTTTTATCAAGACCACTCATTTATCAAGTGATGATCATCACTCATTTTATCAAGACATCACTCATTTATCAAGTTAAAATTTATTGGAAAGTGTTGCTCATCTTGCAGAACACTCGCAGGACAAGTTACTTGCAATCCAAGGTTTTACATATATCACTAGCTCTCGATAAATACTTTTCCCTTCTTCCTTATGCCAGTGCAACCCATTGTATCAGTCAATCTCCCAATCCTAGCCCACGATTTGACTGTTGTGCTACTTCCTGCCACTTCCCAGGAGAGCACAATGACCCTGATGTTCTGCAATTAGGGACTATGTGTGTGGTAGTAAAAAGAACAAAGTTTGAAGTCATACTGTGCCAAGTTTGTTGTTATTTGGTATTTTAACTCCATATCTCTAAGCGATATGCTTACGTTGCTATATCATTGTGGTTCAGTTTTAAGCATTCTCTATTGACTTTCCCTATGGAAGAAAAAGATACAACTTTCTTTCACTCCCCTCCACCCCCCACCCACTCATGAACTTGTCTCATCTCCTTAAACTGTCACATACTGCTGTTGGTTATGCTAGTGTTCATGTGACTGTAAATTCTTTCAAATGTGCCCGGTTGGGAATCACCCTGTGTCAGGAAAGACACTGCTGAGGGGTTTCTGTGATGTCTGTAAGCAGCCTGAAGTCAGGAAAGACAGTCTGCAGCGATTTAAAAAAAAAAAAAAAAAATCAAATTCTAAATTAAATTTTATTGAGATTTTATTTAGGATGGCATTATCTCTTTACATTATTTTGAGGAAAAAGGGTGATTTTTTTACAATATTCAGCCTATTTACATAGAAACACAGTATATCTTTCTGCTTATGTCTTTTTATGTTTTTCTTTTTTAGTCACTTTGTAGCTTTTTTCATTGGAGCCCCACACATTTCCTGCTGAGAGATTAGACTTAATTTAAGTATTATACAATTTATGTAAGTGGAATGTTTTTAATGTCATTAAATGACCCGTGAGTGTGGGCATTGAACTTAGGCAAAGAAGACTGACTTCAGAGCTTTAGGATTGCTGGAAATATAGATAAAGAATTGGTGACCAGACTTTTAATGTTTTCATAATTCACTCTCTTGTATTTTCTAGGGAAAAAATCACTTTTTCCCTTTTCAGGGAATATGCCTAAATTCTCTTTCATTTCTTTTTTTTTTTTCTTCTAAATTTTAATTTAAATTCTGGTTAGTTAACATACAGTGAAATATTGGTTTCAGAAGTAGAATTCAGTGATTTGTCACTTACATACAACACCCAGTGCTCATCATAACAAGTGCCCTCCTTAGTACCCATCATCCATCTAGACCATCCCCAACCCACCTCCCTCCAGCAGCCCTCAGTTTGTTCTCTCATTAAGAGTCTCTTATGGTTTGCTTTCCTTTCTTTTTTTTCCCCTTCCCATATGTTCATCTGTTTTGTTTCCTAAGGTCTGCGTATGAGTGAAATCATAAGGTATTTGTACGACTTACTTATTTCTCTGACTTATTTCACTTAGCATAATACACTCTAACTCCAACCACATCTTTGCAAATGCAACATTTTATTCTTTCTGGTGGCTGAGTAATATTCCATTGTGTATATGTATACCACTTCTTCTTTATCCACTCATCAGTCGTAGGACATTTGGGCTCTCTCCATAGTTCGGCTATTGGCTATGCTGCTGTAAACACTGGGGTGCATGTACCCCTCTGAATTTGTATTTTTTTCCAAATTTTTATTTAAATTCTAGTTAGCTAACATATCGTGTTCCTTATTGGATTTACTAAAACTTCCAAAACGATGTCTAACAAATAATCATAACACTTGTGTGTGGCTACTTAAAGTAGGTTGTTAGTCTTTGTCATGCTAAAAAAACAGTGTTCCTTATTATGTTTAAAGAAACCCAATATTATATTCAGTATTTCATATTGAATATGAAATATTATTATCTTTTCTCCTTTGTATTAACTTCTGGTTGCTGATGTAACATATTGCCACAAATTTGGTGGCTTAAGACGATACAAATCTACTTTCTAACTGTCTGGAGATCAGAGTCCAAAATCACTGTTGCTGAGCTGAAGTGAAGGGATTGCTAGGAATGGTTTCTTCTGGGCTCTCTGAGGGAAGAGTGCACTTCCTTGTCTTTTCCACCTTCTAGAGCCTGCCTGCTTTCCTCAGTTGTCGGTTCTCTTCCTCCTCTTCCAACGTTTATTTATTTTTGGGACAGAGAGAGACAGAGCATGAACGGGGGAGGGGCAGAGAGAGAGGGAGACACAGAATCAGAAACAGGCTCCAGGCTCTGAGCCATCAAGCCCAGAGCCTGACGCGGGGCTCGAACTCACGGACCGCGAGATCGTGACCTGGCTGAAGTCGGACGCTTAACTGACTGTGCCACCCAGGCGCCCCATCTCTTCCTCCTCTTCAAAGGACATCACTCCACTCTCTGCTTCATGGTTGCCCGGTCTTCTCTGTCTCTAACTCCCTTACATAAGGATACTTGTGTTTCCACTGAGCCCACCTGATAATTCAGGGTAACCTCCTCATTTCAAGATTTTCGACTTGATCACATCTGCAAAGTGTCCTTTACCATATAAAATACAAATTCATAGTTTCTGGAGATTAGGACATGGACATGTGGGGGAGGGGGGGTCATTATTTGGCCTACTATACCATTCTAGTAAGATGATCACATATATTTCCTTTTTGAATATAATGTAATTCTGTAGGTTATGTTGATGATTTTTTCTAATATTAAGCCATAACTAAATAGGTACATTAGTTCACATACAGTTTTAATGCTTTTTTGTGATAATTTTTATTTGGTTGATTCTATATTCATCCTTAATATTAGCCTGTGTGTGTGTGTGTGTGTGTGTGTGTGTGTGTGTGTGTGTTCTTTACTTAGGTTTGGCAACTGAGTTAACCTGATATTGTGTATAAGTCAAGTAATAAATACTCAACTTACACGAACTTAGGTGGAAGGGGGGTTTTCTTTCCTTGTATAATGAGAAAGGATACTGGAATATCTCAGGGGACTGAAGAAAAACTGAAGGAACGAAGCCTCAGGGACTGCTAGTAGTAAACTTTTGACCCCAGAACTTTTTCTCAGTCCCTCTCTTTCTCTCCTCTCTTTCTCTCTCTTGGAGTAATTTAAATTTTGTATCAGGATAGACAGGCTTTCTCCATGTGCCATGAAACATGGGCCCTCTCTATATGCCATTAGACCATGCACGACAAATGAAGAGGAAAGAAGGAGATTTTCTTTCCTAGCATTGGTTGTGAGAGATGCTTTATCTAAGTCATATCCCTTCTCAAGGTGGCCAACATCCAAAGACTGATTAATGTGGGAGTAAAAAGGCTGGACATCTTATGCAGACTTAGGGCTGTCCTAGCTTAAGAGCTTCCTTGAGGCCCTGCTGAGGAGGTACTGGGGTCTGCATCACAAGCCAACTTCTTCCTCCGTCCAGTTGTGTTCCTTTTTTCTCCCTACCACAGATGTTGGTCCCTAGGACCATCCTGTCTGCTAAACACAGTGTTTCAGTCTGCTTCCTAGGGAACCCAATGTGGCCTACTTGGGATGAAATAGTTTGCTGGGGAGATAGACTAAAAACGAAAACCATTCCAATTATTTCTATTTTATTTGATACTATTATATTTAGTATTTTTTCTACTTATTCATAATTGAGATTTATCTATAGTATTCTTGGTGGGAGTGGGAGTTGGGGATGGTTCGTACCCAGTTTTGCATTAGCATTGGTGTGTTTATAAGATACAATGGAATGAGGTTCATTTTTTTCTTTTTCAACCATGCTGTGGCATGGATTGTTATACATGGAAATTTTCTGTATTTTAAACATTAGGGGGAGAATTTTTCCTGTAAAACTAGCTGGGCCCAGAATCTTTTTTAAGAGCAAATTTTTTTGATAAAGAAACTAAATGTCATGTTATTGGTGGAGGAGTAAAAGCTGTGACTCAGGTTTAATTCAGGGCTGTATTTGCACCTTGAGCTCAATGAAGTCAGCAGACTTATTTCACTCCCCCCATCTCTGCCATTTTTACTGTTCCAGCCCTTACATGCTAGTTTGCTTTTGCTTCAGAGGGCGAAATCTGAGTATTGCAGGACTATATTTCTCTGAGCAAGTGCATCAAAGCTACAGTTAATAGAAATTATTCTTTCGCTATGGCTTGTAGCCTTGTCTTTTTTTGCCCTTTAAGAACTCTTTTACTCTCTTTCTCTCTCTCTTTCCTTGCATTTTCGCTTACATTTTCACTGAACATTGAGGGAGGGGTTGTCAGGAACTGTTAACATCCTACCAAACTGACAGAGAACTCCTCATGTCTTTCTTCAAAAGGAGAAAAGCCCACACTAGCCTTTGCTGTAACCTTTCCTGCTCTTTTTACCCAAAGAGCAACTCTTGCACACATACCCGCAAACACACACACATACACACCCGAATACTGAAGGTGTTCCCTTGATTGCATTAACTGTGGATAACAATGCATAACATTAGCACGTCTCTAGTGTTTGATAAATGTGATCAGTTTTGACTTGGGGCAACATGATACTGGGGGATTCTTAAGGCAGAACTTCCCTCTTGGATTCCACAGTTGTCTTCAAGTCTGGCGAAATGACAAGGTGCTTCTCCAAGGAAACTCCCTGACAAATCTTGTTCTATAAAGAAAAGTGGAGGAGAGGTGAGGGGAAGGAAGAAGAGGAGAGAACAAATTTAAAGTCATAGTATTCTATTTCCATTCAGGTGGTCATGTTCATTGTTTGGCTGTGAGACTCCCCCATGTATTTTATTTTTTACTGCAACTGGTGTAAACAATGCCTTACATAATTAGAGACCAAAATAAGCCCAATTTTACTAAAGAAAATTTTTATTTTTTATATCTGGTGGAGAAATGGATTTAAAATGTAGGATACTTGATTCTGGTGGCTGAAATTTTAGAGTAGTTCAAAAAGTCTTAGAGCAGCCTTGAAACTTGCCGTGCTAAACTGGGATAATAGCATTTAGACAGAGTTGGGAGGAAAAAGTTATTGTAGTCATTCATTTGACTTCATTGAATCAGCATGTAGCCAAAGACTTTTCATGTGAGCTGGTAGAAGGGGCTCAACATTAGTTTGACCTTTAATAGTGACTATTGGTCTTAAACTAGTAAGAATGGATGCTAATGATGTCATTCCTTGTTTGTTTGTTTTGTCCTAGACTACCTTTACAACAGATACGGGTTGATGAAAATATATGTATCTACAAGTCTTGATTAAAAGAAACCTTTTGATCCCTGGAAGTTTTCAAGGTGTTACTTTTTTCTAGTGGGAGGTCTGTGAGCAGCGCTTCTCAAACTTTAATGGGTGCACGATTCAGTTGGGGATCTTGTCAAAATGCAGATTTTGACTCCGTTGATCTGGGATGGGGCCATAAAATCCCAGGTGATCCTGATCCATGAACCACCCTTTCACTAGATCAGCATAACTCAGACTTTCTCATCTAGGTTTGTCAGTAAGGAGTTGCATGTGATCTTGGATATATTACTGATCATCGTGAGAACCTGGATTTCCTCTTTTTCAGTATAAAGTTATTTGCCTACTCATATGTATGGCCCTTCTTAAACACACACACACACACACACACACACACACACACACACCATGACATGAGGGAATTTCAAGGTATCAAAGGATGAACCCCAGATAGTTATCCTCATTTTTAAAAGATTTAAGTGGTGGCTTACAATTCACAAGGGGAATGTTTAAGGGTGTTTTTTTGCAAATCACTCCATTTAATCAAACAGATCTTTATTGATCCCCTTTTAGGTGAAGGCTTTTTGCAAGATACCTTCAGGCAAACCAAAGAAAATCATGACCCTATTCCAGCCTTATTGAAGTTTGTAAATTGAAGGTCATTAGTTGTGCCGAGTAAACTTTATTATCTAAGATCTCAGGAAGGATCTCATGTAAGGATGGAATTTACCTTAAAGAGGTGACAGTCTAGTGGGTATCTATGGAAAACTTTAGAAGCATATTTTCTTTTGCCCAGTCCATAGACTAAAGAGAAGTTCAAGAGACAGGATCGTGTGATTTATGCTGGAAACTTTGGGGCTAACCTTGGGAATGCTTATGAGTGTTTTTCTTACGGCATTGTCTATTCATGTCAACAATTATGGACAGGAAAACAAACAGTCTTCCGCACATCTCTGGAAGCTAACCATTACACACAAGCCCCAGATAGGTCTTCTCTTGCTTTCCCACTAAAGGAGGGTCTATAGGGGTGGGGACTGTAACTACATGGTTGGTGGGGGAAGAGGGTTGGTGGGGGACAGCAAAACAGCTCTGTGATTCAGCACTCCTAGGAAAAGTACCACTAATCACTTATCCCTCATCTGCTTTTACTTTTCAAAATTTTAGCAGAGGTTGTAAAGACTTGCCATTTGACCTGTTGGCATGGGGAAAGTCTATTTTTTCCTAAAATGAGGATATCATTTTACCCAATATACTCAGAATCCATTCAGCCTCAGAAGCCCCATGGAGCATTGCTTTATCTTTTTGCTAAGCATCAAGTGTGGGCAACAGATCACAGCCTCTGACAAAGCTTCTTGTCTTTGTGCCCCACTTCTTAGCCCTTTTTGACACTGTATCTATTGATACCCTCCTTCCCAAATCCTCATTCCATTTTCTCTTATGACATACAAACCAATGATGGACAGTGTTCGGCTGAATGCACTTGTGGCCCTCCCCCTCTTCCAGGTTCCCCTTGTCCCTACTTCCCCTGCTGGCACAGAGCAGTCTCAGTGCCAAGAGTCTGCTCCCCATGCCACATGCTTTCTGAATGGTCATGGTGGCACTGTTTTCCTAGGACACCCGGCAGCTCAACACTCTCTCATCTTACTTATTTCTGCTACTGCCAGGCTCTTATTTATTTTTGTAAAACTGCAAAATGTGCCATCTTGGGCACTTGTAAATGTGGGCCTATCCTCGGTGGCTCATTAACAATCATTTCTCAGCTCAGCTTCATCCACTAGTCTCTGCAGTGGTTTGACATTAGTCTCGTTTCTGCCTTAAGTCTGACCCAGTAAAAGACATCTTCCCCAGCGTATCTTTTTCTTCTCTCAAGTGTGAATATAAGATTTATCAGTTATTAAGCTGTTTATTTTTTTAAGGGTATCTAGCTTTGCGTCACTGTTGATTTCACTATTTGCAAACTGGCTTTGTCATTTTATTGATAGCACTTGAGTGAAGAGCTCCCTGTTAATATATGCAAACTCACAGCTCCCAACGAGCTTTCCAGCCCTGTTAATGAGAGGATTAGCAAGAGCACTGCAATGTATTTAACCTGCGGCACTAGCTCTGTTTCAATAAGACTTCAACAGCCTATTAAATGGAGTGGGGGCTCAATTAACCCACACAAAGGCCACTCTACTGAACGTGGCAGGGAGGACCACATTTAGCATCTGCCTAAGCAGCTTGTTGGAAGCTGGAAATAAAGAGGGTGACATGTTCTTGCCTGGAGCTATGATATAACTGAAATGGTGATTCTAGTTCATCTGGACTGACTGAATAGGTGACAGCATTGAAACCTACCACTATCTCGCCATATGACAGTTTTTTAAAAAATCAGAATATGCTCAACGGTCACTCCGCTCCCCTCATGCCTTTTTCCGAGGGAGCACCCCCATTGTTCCTGGGTCAGTAGGAGTCATGGATTATGGATTTGAGGATGGAGCGTGTCAGGGTGTGACAGTTTGTTGGTTGGGGAGGAGGGATGATGGGGTACACAAAGATGTCCCAGGAAATGCGTTACGTTCAAACAGCATTTCCTCTCATAATTAGAAGCTAGAATTCGGTCTTCATCTCTCCTAAGCATGCATCACCAAACAGCCGGCCAAGAACCAGCCATTTTCTTCTGGAAATCAATGTACAAGTAATAGCAAATATTGAACTGGATTCTTCTAAACCTTCACTTGAATCGTGTTTGAATTGTTGGCTTATGTGGCTTGTACAGTCAACTATCTGTCAGGAAATCCAAGGTGTCTCAATTGTTTCAACATTTCAAGTCAAAATAAAAGTTGGTTAATTAAGTAGATTGGTGTTTGTTTACGCAAGGTGACTTGAATCCAACTGTAGTGATAAACCTAAATCTCCTTTTAATTTTCCACATGTGAATTCTCCCTGTGATACAATCAGAGACCTATTTGAAAGAAAAAAAGAAAAGAAGAAATTTTGAAGGATGTTCTCTTTCCAATTCTCCAATGGGCATTTCTTTTTTAAATTCCATTTTTTCTTGAAATTCAACCGTACACAAATATTGTTACAGATTGACTATGTAAGTTTGTCCATATGTTTTGATCTTTTTCCCCCAATGTATATCCTATAGCCAAGGATAAAAGTGTGAAATATGTGGCATATCTAAATATGAATGAATCCCCCTTACCCTGTGCTACCCTCCCGCCACATTGCTTGTGACCTTCTAACATACTCTATTCTATATTTATTTATCATGTTCATTGTTTATTGTCCTTATCCCCTCGAATGTAAGCTTAACAAAGGCCAGGACTGTGTTTTGTTTACAGATGTAGCTCAGACATCTAGCATGTTGTAGATGTTCAATAAATATTTGTGGGATAATTGAGTCTACAAAAGAAACATAAGTTTGTTCTGGTTATGGAATCATAGCCAAATGGTTCATTAGACAAGATTCCTACCTACGAAAATAGTCTACTCTTACAAAAAGAAGTGTCTAAATTCTAGATTGATAGGCTAAATCTATCAGAGTGGTTTCAATAGGGCGATGCACTATCTCTTACACCAGAGGGGTGAGAGACTGGGTGGAACATGGTTTCCCAAACTGGGTTGGTTGGACCACACTCTCCTGTGAAGTGGACTGCATGCTCACTAAATATGAACTCCTTTAATCTTATTCTAGGATATGCTAGAGCACAGGTTTATTCAGTGTAAATTAGAGACACAAATGACTAAGATACTGCATCATAGATGCACACGTCAGGACTGATAGAAATGTCACATTAATGTACCATGTTCATTGCAATTTTCCACAAAGCATTGCGCTTTGGATTGCGAAAAAGAAAACAACAAATGAAGATATTCTGTAATGCTGTGATTATATAGTTTACTGTGATGTGATGCTAAAAAAACATTTATTATGTAAATTCATTCACTTATGTTTCCAGGCTTAAGGCTACCATGAAACTAGAGAGTGTTTACACTTTTGATCATGAACTCTTTGTATTAACACTCTGGCAGCTGTAACGTTCATTTATCTATCTGAGTAGCCACAGAGCTGAGACAGATTCTAAGACTCTCCCTTTGGCTCTCTCCATAAACAGGTTGGTACCTGGGGATATTTCATGGGGACAGTTCTCACTCCCAATCTTGAATACACTTTGGGCCTCTTAACGTGTGCTGGGTGAGGAAGAGAATTTCTGTGGGTGTATCCTATAGAGGAAAGAGCCATCTTCTGTTTGAAAAAAAAAGAGCCTTATTCAATGTAGAGCCCAGAACTACTATTGCCTGAAGTGAGGCACACATGTTTGGAAAAGGGTATCTCCTGAGACAGCATTTTCTCAGTTGTTAGTCGAGGAGCCCGTACTCATGTAATGAGATCAGTTGTACTTGGTTGGGGTTTTTAACTATATTCAAGTTCGTGCTTCCTCTTGTTGGTGAGGAAAGATCAGAAAGAATTATGAAAAAAAAGTGTTAATTGTGCCCTGTTCTTACTTCAAAGTTCTGGGCACTAAGACACCTGAATGCGTGCCTCATTCTCAACGCTTCACTGTATCTCTTTGGTTGATGGAGAAGCTTGTTTGATATTTTATGTTTAAGATTTTGGTTGTAAACAGGGACTTAATGCCAAGCCAGTTTATGTTTTAATGATACTGCTTTCCAGAGCGAAGGGTTTGTCAATCGGTATCAAGATGTAACTGAAAAGATAATTTAGAGTTAATTATTTTTTCCATAGGATGGATTCTTATGAATTTGACTCTTAACTGAAAACTTCGACTATCTCAAAGTAGCCACTTCATTCTATGACCAGTTGAGTCGCAAAGAGAGACGATAGTCTTGGCCAGCAGCCTATGGTACATTCCATCACTTATTTGTCAACAAGCTTTCTTCTGTATATAAACACAACTTCCCGTGCTATAAAATAAACCTACTGCTACTAATCATTTAACTTGTGGAAATGGACCTCATGTAAGGTTGATAATCTCTTTATTTATTAAAAAAAAAAACAAAAGCAGTGGTTTGTAGGTGGCTGAGTCAGTTGAGCGTTTCTTGATTTCAGCTCCCGTCATGATCTCAGGGTTGTGGGATTGAGGCCTGCGTTGAGCTCCATGGTGAGCATGCAGCCTGGTTGAGATTCTCTCTCTCTCTTCCTCTACCCCTCTCCCCCACTTGTGCTCTCTCTTTACAATTAAATGATAATGATAATAAAATAAAAAATAAAATAAAAGCAAAAAACACGCATAAATACCTTTAAATGACCCTTAGGTTTTTTTTTTTTTTATTCAAATTGCAGCTTGTTTTATTTCTGCTTGATGCTCTATAACTTCATAGCTGTGGGAAAACTACTTATTAAGAAGAAATGAGGCAATTTGGAGTCGAGATGGTGCCAGAGTGAATAAATTAAACATATCCCCCTGAAACAACATGTAAACAAAAAGGAATTCCCTACAAAAAGCCACCTAGGTCTTTGGCAAAGAGTTTAAAATTCATTATCATTGGGTTCAGTTATTGGCTTTGTGAGTCCTAGTTTCAGCCTGACTAAATGATATAAGAATGTGGAGGTTTGCTGCTCAGTGTAGATTGATTGGAATGGGGGAGGTGTACTCTATTAGATTTTGTTAAGGCAAGAGTTGGAAATCTTGAGAATTATTTCCTGTAATAGCCTCCATTGTTACTGATGTGTCAGGCACCATACAAGGTGCTGCAGGTACAAAGATGACTTTGTATAGCTAACGCCGTGACAGTTTAAAGATGTAGGCAAGAGGTAACCAGACAATTTCAGTAAAACATGGTAAATGCTAAGATAAAGGAGTAAGTTCAACCAATATCTCTGTTATATGAACATGGACCACTCATCATTGAAACTAACAATGTTTCTCAAATGGATTCTGGGATTGAGGGCTCACTGTGTGTTCTTCATTATCTGTGTTGTATTTGCCATTTTATGTGATGATAGGGGCCACCAGATGAAAACTGGATTCAAATTACGGTGATTCTTCTGTTAAGTTGGTTGAGTCTTGGTTATTGCATCTATACAATGGAGGTGCAAATAACTACCTCATTGGCTTATTATGAGGATCAAACAAGACTAAAGTAGAGCTCCTAGCCCAGTGCCTGGCATATAGTAAGCCCTCAGTAAATAACAGCTAGTGTTGATGCTGCTGTTGCTCTTGCTATTGTCATTAGATTCTGAGAAACTCCAGTAAATATTTTTCTCTTACTATAGTGTTAGATTGTGGCAAACCCGTGACTCACTGTGGTTCACCTACTTACTGTTGTTAATTCCTCTCTTCCTCTTCTTTTCTCATGCCCCGAGTGCCTTTCCATTTCACCTATGGCTCATGGGCATTTCCCTTCACAGACTGTCTTCCTGCAGAAATCATCCTCTTTTCTGGAGAAAGAGTATGATTTATGGGAAACCATGAAGTTTAGGAGTCTTCAGGGGAAAGGAGATGAGCATGAAGTAGATGAGGAGTTTTGGCTGATTCCGACACTCAGAGACCTCACTGATAAATTTTAAAGGCACCTAGAAAGTTGTGGGGAATCAACTGAGTTGATTTGAGGACAAAGGGAGAAAATTTTCCTGTGCTTATCAGGATGCTTAAAAGAAGGTATTGACATCAAGATTCTGGAAGCAGAAAGCCTAGGATGAGGAGAGAGGAGAGAAGAGCCATGGCAGGAGAAGAATGAAGAACCAAGAGAAAAGAACGATTACAACGTTGACAACCAGAGACCATTCCAGAGTCAGCCTGGTTTGTAGAAATAAAAGAAGATGAGTTTGGAACCAAAAATTCCATTGATCAGATTTTTAACCTTGGTTTTAGTTCTATAGATATTAATAACTAATCTGAATAAACTAAGAAAATCCTGTGGCTTTAGGGATTGTGGAAATTTAGAGAGATTAAGGGTATATACCCAACCCTGTAGAAAGCTTTGATATCTATTTCCCATAGGTCAAAATCTATCTTTACTGTTTAATACATAATGCATTTTTCTGTGATTCCTTTTTTAAGAAAAACCTTTTTATTTTTTTGATGTTCACTTATTTTGAGAGAGAGAGAGAGCAGGAAAGGGGCAGAGAGAGAGAAAGAGAGAGAATCCCAAGCAGGCTGTCACCACAGAGCCCCACATGGGGCTTGAACACATGAACCATGAGGTGATGACCTGAGCCAAAACCAAGAGTCAGACACTTAATCAACTAAGCCATTCAAGTGTCCCTAAGAAAAATCTTTTTATTGAAGCATAATGTACCTATTGCAAAGTGCACATATTATAAATGCTCAGCATCCATATAATCAGCATTCAGGTCACAAACAGAACATTACTAGAACCTCCCCAATACCCCTTTTACCCCCATTTAGTTATTAGCACAAACTCCCTCCCTTGCCAGGGTCATGAGAAACCATCCTGATATCTAGCAGCTTAGAATAGTTGCCTTGTTTTTGTACTTTATTTAATTGAAACCATACAGTATGTGCTCTTTTAGCATCTGATTTCTTTTGCTCTGCCTTTTCATCTACCTAAAACTTATAATATTAAACATTTTATATAACTCTTTAAGCAAGAGTTTAAATGCTTGAAATCACTATCCATCATACACTATGTGTGTATCCATATAAGATAAATTAGCCAACCTTTTATAAACTGGCTCATTCATTTATTCAGTTGGCATTTATTCCATGAGGGATATAAAGAAAGGAGAGATATAGTTCCTGCTTTCAAAATCTTAACATCCCTAGGAAAGGTCAAACTGTCCTGTGGCTCAGTGGAGGCACGTCTGTAAAGGGTGGAGTGTGTGGGAACAAAACTGAAGCCCTTGTGCCAGATGTGATAGGGAAGTGAAGTCAGTGGGATATCAAGGGCAGGGCATTACACTTGTCCTTCCCAGACACAGAGTAAAAGGATACACTGTAAAGAATTTAAAAATCATAAATCATTAGTGAAAATGCTTTTTATTGTCATCAAGTACCAACAATTCTTAACTTATCAGTGGCACAGTATCTCCCCTCCCAACAAAATTTGTAGGTCTAGGTTCTAGACAATTAGTATATGCGTAATCTTCAAATTGGTGCATGCATTTTTATTACTGACCCTTTACTACATAGGTAGTCTACATGGAAGTTAATTTGGAGAATAACCCGTTTCATAGTTGACCTCTGATACCTGTGGACTCAGCGGCACATGTTTGTTGCCAGGGTGAGTTCTTGATGCTTCTAAATCATTCAGGTTCCCTTCAGGCACAGTTTGAGTCTTCACCTGCTGGGTGGGTTCTTTATAAACAACAATCAAGACGAAGAAAACAGAACTTGAGTTACTTCATTTTTTTGTCTTTCTTTGTGACCATGTGGAGTTTTTGTGTGTGAGTGTTTAAAATTTAAAACAGTGAGCCAGGATGGGGACCACAAGGTGTAATATTTTGTTTGGTAAGTGCAAATTTTAGTTCATATGTGAAATATTTTAAATAATTCGAGTAACTTTAAAATTGACAGTGATTCCTTTATGATTGTTAGTTAAGAAGTGAATGATCAAGAAATTACAATGTTAAATGAGCGGTATGACTTCATAGTTACATCAATTGGACTTTTTGCATTTAATTGGAAAGTATTCATTCCTTTCTCCTTTTTTAAAACATTGACATTTTATTTTGTTATTATTTTTCACTAACGTGATTATAAATCCAAAGTTCAAGGAAAGAAAAGCTTTTATCATTTGCATTGATTTTCTGGCCATTATTCATTTAATTGCATGATTACTGCTGGAAATAAGTTTGTGGATCAGAAGAAGATAGGTTAAAAACGAGCCACTCAGGGCATCAGATAAACCAGGTATATACTGAGGGGAGAAATGTACAAGGTATTTCAGGTATCCAAGGTGCTAGTGGATATTAAAAAAATAGTTATTTACCTAAATTTTGGGGAGGACTGGTTCACATCTTTCTCCAAATGAAAGTGAAAATGGGGCTTGCCTGAAACTGGAAACGCTTAGTGAGCGTTAGATTTTGGAATCAAGATGAAAGCATGGGGCTAACACAGCATTTTGATAGGTCCAGTGCAGCCTGTTCAGTTTGGGATGGAACTGACCATCTGCTTAGAGCTTTTTAAATGTGTTTAAGTCTGAGATGGCCTTTGTTGCTTTGGGCCTTTGTGTTGGGGTGTATTATTATTCCAAATTGTTGGAAGCCAGTCTTGCAGGAGGTAAGGTTTTGAATTCCTGATGGTGTGTGAATTTTTATCCCCAAGGTTTCTCTCTGGGATGAATTGATTTGCTGGCCAGAAATGAGACTGAATTCCTACATCAGGTTAAAGGCACAAGGGTGTTTGGTTTAGCAGCCTGCCCAAAGCGCCTCATCTGCATACTGATAAAGCCCTCTCCCCTCCCAGCCCAAACTTGGCAGTGGCCAGTTACCAATCCAAGCTGTTTGGGGAACAAAGCAGAAATCAATCTAGCTTTCACCTGAATGTTAGTAGGGCCAAAAGGAAAGGTCCCTCATCCTCACTAAGGTCTACTTGTTTTGTTTTGTTTTGTTTTTTTAAGCAGGCAACTATCTCTAGTCACATTTCACAGACTCCTACCACCTCAGCAACTCAAAGACCCTCCGTTTTTCTCTACCTTCCCCTCTGCCTTAATCAGGCATCTCTTCTCTAGATTTTCTAAGACAGCGTATTAGTTTGCTTCGGCTGCTATAACAAAATGCCAAAGACTGGATGGCTTAAATAACAGAAGTTTATTCTCTCTTAATTCTGGAAGGTAGGAGTCCAAGATCAAGGTGTTGATAGGATTGCTTTCTTCTAAGACCCTCTCTCCTTGGCTTGCAGGTGACCATCTTCTTTGTGTCTTCACATGCTCTTCGTGTGTGTGTGTGTGTGTGTGTGTGTGTGTGTGTGTGTGTCCTAATCTCTTCTTACAAAGATACCAGTCATAATGGGTCCATCCCTATGTCTTCTTTGACCTTAATTACCTCTTTAAGAGCCCATATCCAAATACAGTCACATTCTGAGGCACTGGACTTCAACATATGAATTTCAGGAGAGACACAATTTGAGGCGGTGGGGTGTGCAATAACAAACAGGACATTCCAAGTGCTACTTGAACCTGTGAATGATGTCTCTGGCCCTAAATGATGGATTAGCCATTTTTCCCTTGCTTTGGAAAATATTCAGGGTTAAAAGTACTGCCTCAAGACAGGATAGTTCTACACACGTCCTGGCAAGTCAGCTTTCAGTGGTAGAGATGGGCATTTTCTCCTGGTCCTGTACTTGAGTGAGTCCACCAATCCAGGGCGTTGAAAGATACTTGACTAAATTAAAACAGAATCCAATATCAGGGGAGCCTAATGCGCTGGGGGGAGGATAGGAGAGGTATTATTGAGATTATGATTATTATTATTTGAAAATATGTCTTAATGAAGCAAATGAGTAAAGTATGTAAACATCAAGCAAGCTGGTCCAGAATTCATGGAGGATAGGATTTAATTGACATTTTCTGTGTAAATGGGTCTAGGCACGTTGTATTAGCCATTATCTTGAAGGATGAAGGTTATATAATCCCAAGGTCAGACAGAGACATAATAAGATTTGAGAAAAGAAATCCACTAGGACTATTTTTTTTTGTGTGATTCTAGAATGTTCTGCATATAACATTCTGGGAAAATGGGAGTAGGGGGTAGGACTTGGTTTACTTCCAGGCTTGGGTATAGCTAGGAGAGAATGTCAACTAGCATTTGAACTTACACTAAAAGACAGATATTTTTGCACAGAACTTCCTAGATTAGAAAAAAGAGAAGATGCACACCTCTTTAAAGAGAAGTACTCTAATCTGATCTGAGAAAGTAGTAAGGAATAACTTGATTTTAAAACATATTAGAGCCACTGTTATTGTGTGGTCAGGAGAAAGAAATGACCAGTATGACACAGAGACACAGATGGTGTTTTCTGATTTTATTTCAATACAGGCAACTTTAATACATTTATTCTGTTCCTAGCTTTTACTCTTTTCTTTGACTATGCATTGTTACCAAGGTTCAAGGGGAGTGCAAAGATGACAACAGTTACAAGGCACTGAGGATAGGTGCATTGTTCCTCACGTGGCAAGGTGGAATGTCATTATCGTAGTGAAAACCTTAATCTGGGCTTTGAACTTATTAATGAATTTATTCAGTCAACAAAATCTCCAGGTACTAATTCGTGTTGCTAAGATGTTGCTACAAACGGCCAGAAAGTCCTTGTCTTCAAAAAGCTGAACACCATTCTTTTTTTGTTGTTGTTGTTTATTTATTTTTGAGAAAGAGAGAGAGAGAGAGAGACAGAGTGTGAGCCAGGGAGGAGCAGAGAGAGAGAGGGAGACACAGAATGCGAAGCAGGCTCCAGGCTCTGAGCTGTCAGCACAGAGCCTGACGTGGGGCTGGAACCCACAAACCCTGAGATCATGACCTGAGCAGAAGTCGGATGCTTAACCAACTGAGCCACCCAGGCACCCCTTTGATATTCTTACTGGATATACTACACCAAATAACATGAACAGGGAAATCACTGAAATAAATAATGATTTTTCTAAAGGCAAAGTTTGGGTACAGCTTATAAAAACTGAAAAAATAAATTAAAACATAACAGACACTTTCAGTTTCTACTTGGACTTTGAAAGGCTGATTCTGCTCCAACATACCAGATTTGGTAGATAGACCTGGAAGATAAAAGCATTTACCCCACAATAGGATTAAAGGAACTTGTCTATGGGGGGTGAAAATCAAAGAAAAACTTTCATCTAGTACATCTGAAATTACTCATAACTCTTCCTATGATTAACTATCACAAACACCCAAGAAACTTCACTCAGAGCCCAAGGTACTTCTGCAGTAGTGTGTGTCCCAGTGCTTTATGAATCTGACCTTGTTCCTTAAAAAGTAATATGCTTTCTACCCTTCATCTTTGCTGTGTTTGATTTAAATCAGATGTTAACTGCCTTACATTGTGGAGAGCTATCCATCCATTGATATAACCATCATAAATTCATCCATCCATTTGTCTATCCAATGCCTTGTCCGGTGCCTGGCCTATTATAAACCTTTAGCAAATATCTGATGAATGAGTAAAAAAAATCCACTAAACCTTGATTGTCTACTATGTGCCACTTACAATCTACAGACCATGTCCAATTCTACCTGGATATCACCTGGAACCAGGTTCACTCAGGGATTTTCAGGAGCGTGTAGTGCCTGTTATATTAGTGGCAGGATAAGTGTGAGTATAATTTTTACAACAAATAGCTTTCCTAACACACACACAAAATTCTAATAATGTGCAACATTTAGATAGACATAGAAAGAGTTGTTAAGAAAGGTAAGCATCCAGTTAACTTAGAAAAAGCTTGTAAGCAAAATAAAGTGTGATACCCCTGAGTTCTGAGAACATGGTAGATTAGTGTTTGGACTGAGAGTTGCCACTTTCTCTGAAGGGACAACACATTGAATAGGGTTCACTTGAAAACCTCCAGGGACTTGCTGAAACTCTCCTTAATGTCCTTTTAGGGGAATAGATCCACAGTATCAACCAGCCTGGAGAGAATCTCAGGGAAGAGCAGTCTTTCATGGAATGAGAGGCTGGGAGGCAGAGAGACTAACCATGGCGAGACGGGCTTATGCTAAGAATGTAGAAGAAGAAAACTATATTTGTTTTATTCTACGTGTGTCTGATGCCTGGCTCTTGGTCATAAGAGGAAACTTGGCAGACACCAGATGCATCGTTTCAACTAACAGTGTATATGGCATTTTATGGTTTGCCAGTCATTTTCTCATGGTGCTTCTCAAACAGTTCCTCCAAACTGCCTCTAATGGCAGAGTGGAGTGAATGGAACTCTCTAGGGCCTAAGGAGTAGCACTAAGCATTCTGAAGCAGACGGGGGATTTGTTCTGAAATTTCCTAACTGTTGATAATTCTCTCATATTTTACTTTCTATTCTAATATAGTTCTGTGTTTGCTTTCATGCATTCATCATCCTAGAGTAAAATGTATCCTCAAGATAACGACCTCTGTACACCATCGCCCCCCAGTAGGACTCTGCACCCTCGGTTGCATGCACATACTCATTCCCCACCATATCCCTGTGGGGATGAATATTATTCTGTGATCTTCCTTTTTAACAGGAGGAAATCAGGAATCAGAGAGGTTAATCGAAGCTGATAATTACCTCTCTTTAATAGTACTCACCAAAGTACCAGCCCTAGCCCTATGGTTTCATGCACACTTAATTCTCACAGCACCTCATCATTACTGTTTTATAGAAAAGGAAACCAAGAATTGTAAAGGTTAAATAACTTGCCTTTGGCCACAGGGTTATAAGGAATGAGCCTGAATTTGAAACCAAATGTCTGACTCCAAAGAAACCACTCTCTGTTATACCATCACTGTCACTTTCTTTTTTTTTTTTGAGAGAGAGAGAGAGAGAGAGAAAGCACAAAAACAGAGGAGAGGGGCAGAGGGAGAGAAAGAGAGAATCTCAAGTAGGCTCCACATTCAGCATGGACCCCATGTGGGGCTTGATCTCACAATGGTGAGATCATGACCTAAGCCAAAATTATGAGTCAGATGCTTAACTGACTGAGCCACCCAGGCGCCCCAACCATCACTGTCACTCTTAATGTTTTTTTTTTCCAATATATGAAATTTATTGTCAAATTGGATTCCATACAACACCCGGTGCTCCTCCCAAAAGGTGCCCTCCTCAATACCCATCACCCACCCTCCCCTCCCTCCCACCCCCCATCAACCCTCAGTTTGTTCTCAGTTTTTAAGAGTCTCTTATGCTTTGGCTGTCTCCCACTCTAACCTCTTTTTTTTTTCCTTCCCTTCCCCCATAGGTTTCTGTTAAGTTTCTCAGGATCCACCTAAGAGTGAACACATATGGTATCTGTCTTTCTCTGTATGGCTTTTTCACTTAGCATCACACTCTCCAGTTCCATCCACGTTGCTACAAAGGGCCATATTTCATTCTTTCTCATTGCCACATAGTACTCCATTGTGTATATAAACCACAATTTCTTTATCCATTCATCAGTTGATGGACATTTAGGCTCTTTCCATAATTTAGCTATTGTTGAAAGTGCTGCTATAAACATTGGGGTACAAGTGCCCCTATGCATCAGTACTCCTGTATCCCTTGGGTAAATTCCTAGCAATGCTATTGCTGAGTCATAAGGTAGGTCTATTTTTAATTTTTTGAGGAACCTCCACACAGTTTTCCAGAGCGGCTGCACCAATTTGCATTCCCACCAACAGTGCAAGAGGGTTCCCGTTTCTCCACATCCTCTCCAGCATCCATAGTCTCCTGATTTGTTCATTTTGGTCACTCTGACTGGCGTGAGGTGATATCTGAGTGTGGTTTTGATTCACTCTTAATGTTTCAAATAAAATTTTCATCTTGAGCAATCTAACTAAAATAATACTTTTAAAGCAATGGCCCTGTTATCCATTAATTTTTTAAAGGGGATCAGAAGGGAATCTTTGAAAAGTCGAGTGATTTAGCTCCTTGAACTCTGAAGAACCTAGTGGACAGTTATATAGACACACAGGTTCCTTCCTCCCAACTCCTGAGGTGGTAAAACAAAGGTCTTTCCATCAGTCAGTCTTCAGTGGTCAATATGCACTCCATACTTAGCCAGGTGCCCTTGAGAAATATAAATGCAATCATGGCTTTGCATTTGAAGAACTTATAATGCTTATAAACATACTTAGACGAAAAGTGAAATACATTATTAAGCAATGAGTGGTTGAGTACTGGTGAGTAGGGTAGATCTCATTACTCCAGAAATTTGAGGTTCATGGAGGTGCTGCATGGTTGAAGAATGGCAAGGTAGGATTTATTTGGGAGAGGATGGCGAGTTCTCCGTTCCATTTTTACCCGAAGCATTCTTGTTTTTCTTCTACGATGCTCTGCCGGCCAGTCAGTTCTCCAACACACCTAGGTAATTTCTCCCAGACTTTCTGATCCTCGAAAGTCATGGAAGTGGAAGTGGAAGTGGAAGTGGTGAAAGTGGCCTGTTTGCTTCCTGTAAACCTGTTCTCCTCCTACCAAGCTGTGTGTATATCATCCCTTGCCTCATTTCCTAGATATGTGTGTACACCTATATATTCATTTAACAACACTCATCTGTTCATGAAATACTTGTTAAGCACTTACAAGGTGCTGTAAATGATAGAGAACAATATAGAAATGACTTCCGCATTCATAGAGAGATGAGACATAAGGTAGAGAGGAGGGACTAGAAGAGAAAAGGTAAAAATAAATGCAAATATTTTCTAGAGTCCACATTTCTCTTTTCCTGTTCACCTTTTAAAATAACTGAGCCTCCACATAGTGAAAGCACTATCGAAAGCACTGTAGCAGAGAGGAGAATGAGGTCACAAATCTGTGTTCTAACACGTGTGCTTCCTGAAGTAGTCTTTCCAGGCACTACCCTGAACAACATGATTTGAAATACCCTTACATTGTGCAATGGTTCTTTCTGAACCAAACAGTCCACTTTTGGCAAATCTTACTAACAGCCGAGAAGCAGTTGTTATTGCTTGTTAGCTCTAGCAATTAAATAACCATCACTTAAAAAATAGTATATGGATCGGTTGGAAACGGTAAGATGCTACATGTTGGGTATAAAGTTGCCTGGACTTGCTGTGTCTGGTGTTGATAAGGTAGCAGATGGTCTAATAGACTCCATCCTTGAGCAGCTAAATTGGTAGGGTCTTGGTTTAATAATCTTGTGTTCTAATGATTTAGGCGAGTGATGAAAAGCAGTGCAATTACTCACTTGTAATAATGCCCAGTTGGCCTGGATGGAAGGGGCACTCACTCATACATGGTGTGATGTAATTAACTCCTGTTCCCCAGAAACATGGCTGTTTGTAGGCAGACTACCTTGATCAGACACATCTCACCTTTATGATAAAACTTAAAAATCATTTTCCAAGTGGAAAATGTCTCTTAATGATTTAAATCACTGGAGGAAAGAATGCTTTCAAAGCTTATGTTAGTGTAGTATTTCTGTGTTTCCAGAGTCTGTCCACAAGTATGATTTCTTTGGATTCTAAAATATGTTTCTGGGGCAGAAAGGACTTATGCGAACCATTGATGGAGGAGGAAATCATTCAGAGACTTGCTTGAGCCACAGAGAAAATCAGGAGTGCCAAACAGCTCAGGTATTTCAAACACAAGGCCTGGGTGCTGTGCTCCCTGATACACTGTTCAGACTCCTTTCATCCAACAGTTTTTTCCCTTTGCCAAACTTCTCATCAGTTCTTCAAGTATGCTGTATAGTCTGTGGATTCAAGTTATTTTTTCTCATGGTTTTCACTTTGAACCTCTGCTGGGGTAAATTGAGTGGAATGAACACCATCAAAATATAGGTGGTAATTAACTACACTTTAATATCCCCCATGATATGATGTTATTTCCACAGGATAGAATACTAACAAATATTGTGAAATAAAATTGCTTTCTTAAAATGTCAGTTTATAAGATCAACATGCAAAAATTGATTTCATTTTTATGTACTCACAGCAAACATGTGGAAAGCAAAACTAAAAACACAATACCATTTCTAACAACTTCAAAAGAAATTAAATACTTAGAAACTTAACAAAACATGTGTAGGATCTATATGTTGAAAACTATACAATTCTGATGAAAGAAATTTTTTAAGAACCTAAATAAATGGAGAATGTATTCTATTCATTGATTGAAAAAGTAACATAATAAGGATGTCAATTCTCCCCAAACTGATACACAGATTTAATGTAATTCCTATTAATATTTTTGCAGGATTTTTTGTACATATAGAAAAGCTTATTCTTAAATTTATATGGGAAAGCGCATACCGTATAATAGCTAAACAATCTTGACATAGAGAAATAAAGTGGGTTGAAGCAATCTATCCGTTATTAAGACTTGTTATAGCTACAGTGATTGAGACTGTGCAATATTGACAGACGTAAATGGACATGAACTAATGAAACAGTGTAGAGAATTCAGAAAGAGAATACAACCCACACAAATATGCCAAACCGGGTTTCCAAAGGTGCAAGCGCAATTTAATGAAGGAAGCTTAGCCTTCTCAGCAAGTAGCACTGAGGCAATCCATAGTTTAAAAAAAAAAATAATAAAAAAATCCCGGGGTGCCTGGGTGGCTGTCAGTTAAACACCCCACTCTTGATATCAGCTCAGGTCATGATGTCACGGTTTGTGGAATCGAGCTCCGCATGGTGCTCTGTGCTGACAGCATGGAGCCTCCTTGGGATTCTCTCTCTCTGCCCCTCCCCCACTTGTGCACACACTCTCTCTCTTTCTCTCTCTCTCTCTCTCCCTCCTTCTCAAAATAAATAAATAAATGTTAACAAATGGGGTATAAAAAAGAGACAAAAAGACCCAAACATTTATTTAAACTTCACACCTTATAAAAATTATCTCAAAATTCACTGTGGGCTTTAAAGTGAAACTATAAAATTTTAAGGAACAAACAAGAGATAAACTCTGGGAGCTGGGACCAGGCAGAGTTCTTTGACTTGACACCAGAAGCATCATCCACAAAGGGAAAAATTTATAAATTTTACCCCATCAAAATTAAAAACTTTGCCCAGCAAAAGATTCTGCTAAGAAAATGCAAATGCAAACGATGGTGTGGGAGAATATATTTGCAAACCATATATCTGACAAAGGCTAGCATCTGGAATATATAAATTGCTTTCAAAACTCGAACTCCACAGTAAAAAAGTAAACAATCCAATTAGAACATTGGGAAAGGATATGAAGAGACATTTCACCAAAGATATACAGATGGCAAATAAGCACATGAAAAGGTGCTCCACATTATTAGCCATTAGGGAATGCAAATTAAAACCGCAATGAAATATCGCTACATGCTTATCAGAATGGTTAAAATAAAAAATAGTGACAATGCCAAATGCTGGCAGGATGTGGAGAAACTGGATGACTCATACATTGCTGATAGGGATGTAAAATTGTTCGGGCGCTCTGGAAAACAGTTTGGTGGTCTTTTAAAAAATTAAACATGTAACCACCATATAAGCCAGCAATTGCACACCTGAACATTCATCTAGAGAAATGAAGACTTGTGTTTACATAAATCTGTACGAGAATATTTATAGCAGTTTCATTCATCGTATCTCCAAACTAGAAACAACTCAGATGTCCTTCAACTGGTGAATGGGTAAAAAATCTGTGGTACATCTGTACCATGGAAGGCTGCTTGGCAATAAATAGCAATGAACTATCGATTTACCCAACAACTTGGTTGCAAACCCAAAGAACTGGGCTGAGTAAATAAGCCAATCACAAGAGGTTACCTCATTTCCATTGTATGTTCCCATATGTATAACATTTTGAAATAGTAAAATTACAGAAATCGGATCAGGGTCTAAGGAGAGAATGGGGACAGAAGGCAAGAGGGTGACTATAAAAAGATAACCCCAGGCATCCTTGTGGTAATGGAACTGTTCTGTATCTTGACTACATGAATGTCAATATCCTGGTTATAATGTTATACTATAGCTTTGCAAGTTGTTACCATTGAGAGAAACTGGATAAAGGCTACGTGAGCTCTCTCTGTACTATTTCTGACAACTGCATATGAATCTATAATTTTTTTTTAATGTTTATTTATGAGAGAGAGACAGAATGTGAGCAGGGGAGGGGCAGAGAGAGGGAGTCACAGGATCTGAAGCAGGCTTCAGGCTCTGAGCTGTCAGCATGGAGCCCAATGCAGGGCTTGAACACATGAACTGCGAGATCAAAGTCAGATGCTTAACCGACTGAGCCACCCAGGTACCCCTGAATCTATAATTCTTAAAACTGCATGAGTCTACAATTATGTCAAATAAAATTTTTTTAATGTTTATTTATTGTTGAGAGAGAGAGTGAGACAGCACAAGCAGGGGAGAGGCAGAGAGAGAGGGAGACACAGAACCTGAAGCAGGCTCCAGGCTCAAGCTGTCAGCAAAGAGCCCAATGTGGGTCTCGAACTCAGGAGCAGTGAGATCATGACCTGACCCAAAGTTGGAAGCCAAATGAGCCACCCAGCGGCCCCCAAAATATAAATTTTTAACTTAAAACAATATTTCCTGACTCATGTATTATTATAGGCACCATAATATTTTATACTTTAGCAACATTTAGATCAAGTCGGTAGAACTCCCAAATCAGCCTTTGTCTGGCAAGTACAATCCTTGATTACTACTGGTTGATTACTGGATTTTTCCAGCTGTTGCTTACTGCTTGATTACTGGATTTTTCTTCCAATATCATTAGCAAATGTTCACTGATTTCTTGCTTCATAACTCTGTTTGCTGCAAATAATGTCATTGGCCTAGAAGGTTTTAGAAGAGGGATTGACACTGTCTCATCATTTCTCACAGTCAACGATTCTCCACTATTGTTTCACTCAAGCAGACATCTCACCACCCTGGCTACCTACCAACCTGTCAACTCTCCAGTTTCTTTTAGTTAGTGACCTATTTTGCTCTTTAATTTTAAATATTTGCTTGCAGTATAACCACAGAGGGCTAAGTAGAACTTACTGGATTCTTACTACATGTCTACGTGCTGCCATGGGCGATGGTGGCTACCAAACTGGCAGCCAAAAGAATGAGAGAAAAAATAGAGCTGCGTCGTGTTAGTCTGATGAGATACTGTCTCCACCCATGAAAGTCCAGCCTGTGGTAGGACTTTCAAGAGGAATAGATCTGGTGTAACCTGGTGATGTTTTAGCAGCTGGACTAAACCAAATATGAGAAGGTAGGCCCTAAGTAAGGTGTTTCATATACATATGCTCTCAAGCCCTCTGAGTAAGTCCTACTATCATTGCCATTTGACAGATGGGGCAATCAAGGCTTACTGATGTATTGTACAAGGTCTACTAAGGCAGGAACCAGTATTAAGACCCATATCTGTCTGCTTTGTAAACCTGTATTCACTTCTTTGTATACAACAATGACAGGGCACTCTAACAGAGGTAGTATTTTCTGTACATAGTCTTCTTAGTCACTGTCTTATGAAGAGATGGAGACCGTGATTGATGATACTTGTTTCTAAGACACTCAGTGCCTTTGTTCTTAAGAGGAAGGGAGAGTAAAATTCTATTCCTGTATTACTCTTCCATGAAAACATTCCCTTAAAGACCTCATCCTCCCTTTTTACCTTTCCCCTTGGCATCTCACCTTCCTCCTCTCTGCTCTGTCAATGAACTGGTTTCACCATAGCTTTGTGGTTGTTTGTTATGCAGTAGTATGGTAGCAGCAGCCAGCTGATGAAGCATGCCTCTGTCTGTCTCCACCACCCCACAAACAGAAGCCTAGTTGTCCTTCTCCATCAGCAGAGAGAGCCCAGCCCCATCTATCTGCCACCACTGAGTAGCTAAAAATTAGGAGTCCCAGTTAGTGAGCCGAAAGTGTTAAGTTTGCGCTAGGGACACGCTCTTCCCTACGGAAATGTACTCACTCTGGGAGACAGCTTCTTTTACTCTCAACATAGCTGGGAAAAGAGATAAATGCTCATTGATGTGACAAATGTTACGTACATACCTACGTGTTCCATGTACTGTTTGCATCTATTACGCTCTAAGTAGTTTTATGTGTATTATTTCATTTCATCTTCAGAAGTTTTATTACCATATCCTGATTATGCATATCTTTTCAAGTTTGCCCCATAACATCTTTCATTACTTGATATAAATTCTATGTGAGACCCTTAACCATAGAGAACAAACTGGTGGTTACCACAGGGGACATGGGTGTGGATGGAAGAAATAGGTGATGAGGATTAAGAGTACACTTACCATAATGAGCAGTGAGTAATGTATAGAATTGTTGAATCACTATATTGTATACCTGAAACTAATAAAACACTGTACATTAACTATGCTGGAATTAAAGTTAAAAACTTACTTAAGAAAAAGAAAGAAATACGGGCGCCTGGATGGCTCAGTTGGTCGAGTGTCTGACTTGATTTCCACTCAGGTCGTGATGTCATGGTAATGAGATTGAGCCCCAAGTTGGACTCTGTGCTGGGTGTGAAGCCTGCTTAAAATTTTCTCTCTCTCCCCCTCTGCCCCTCCCCTGCTCACACACGCACATACTCCCTCTATCTCTCTCTCTGTCTCTAAAAAGAAAGAAGGAAAGAAAGAAACAAAGAAAGAAAAAGAAAATTAAAAAAGAAGTTCTATCTGAGTTGGAGTAAAGCAGGTTCTGGAATCCTCAGGTACACAGAAAACCAAAGAGGCTTGACTTTTTTCCAGTGTTATTCTTACCCTTCCACATTTCTTACCTGTGTAAAGGTTGTGTGGTGTAGAGGAAAATATATATTGTCTCAGTCATGAGATCTAGTTCTCAGTCATGAGATCTACTCAGCTCTAGTCTGAGTTCTACTACTACCTAGAAGTTGGATTTTGGCTGAATTAATTAGGCTTCTTTTGCCTCAGTTCCCTCATTTAAAACATGATGTCATAAACTAAAGTTTTTTTAAGAATGCTTTATGCTTTAAAATTGTGTATATCACCATCTGATGGTCTATAGTAGTTCGTCAGGAGATTTGAGAGCAGAGTTCATAACTTAAAGTTCCCTTTTCTTAATGTTTATTATTTATTTTGAGAGAGAGGGAGTGCTAGCAGGGGAGAGGGGCAGAGAGAGAGAGAGAGAGAGAGAGAGAGAGAGAGAGAAAATCTTAAGCAGGCTCCATGCTCAGTGTGGAGCCTGATGTGGGGCTCGATCCCATAACCGTGAGATAATGATCTGAGCCAAAATCAAGAGTCGGACACTTACCTGACTGAGCCACCCAAGTGCCCCCAGAGTCTGTAACTTAAAGCCAAATTTCTGACAATGCAAGGAGTCATTGGGTACAAGTGTAATGCTGTCTCTTCCTGGGTCCAGCTTTCCAATCAGACCTATCAAAGCATAGATCGCATAATATGACCCTAGACAGCGATAACAGATGTGGGCCTAATTTTTTCTACCAAGCATGAACATATACCCAAGCAGATGTTGGGGCTGAGCATTTTTTTGTTTTGTTTTTGGTTTGTTTGTTTTTAGCCTCTTGGCTTCCAGTTCTTGTGATGAATTTGTTTGGAGGCACACTGCATTATTTTTCAAACTGGGAAAAACCCTCCTGGCAACAACTATTTTTTAAGTGTAAGAACATCTTCTAGCTTCCTTTAACCCAACTGAAAAATATTTAAAGGAAAGAAACAACTGGTGTCAAGTAAGAGAAAAAAATAGTTGAGAATCTCCTAGGAGCTACACAGATTATTTTATTCTATCTCTACTGTACCTAGCAAGATGATAAATGTTAGACATCTGTCAGTCTATAATACTTCAGGACTGTTGGTGAGAAACCAAAAACTATTGGGTGGGGCCAGGGTTTGGGGGTGTCTGTCTTTTTGATTGCTAAGGAAATTATGTAGACTTAGTTTCAATTGCTTCTTGAAAATTTCCACATCAGAGAATTTTGGTTTGCCCTAGCATGGCAGCTGGTATATAGGGTCTAACATTGTTTACTTTCTGTCTTTATTTGTCAAGCAATGGCGTGACTTTATTGGTGGTAATAAACTGAACTGGCATCCAGGTAAAAAAGTTTCTTAAGCATGAGGAAATATTGAATCATGTGACTGAGGTTAGAAAGAGTTCAGGAAAGAGTTAGATAGGAAAGAAGTTAATCAAAATACTGTAATACTGGCAGAGGTAAGCATTCCTGAGGATCTGTGCAGAAAATCTTTCACTGAATGTGTATAGAAGACATTTACACTCATCCTCAGTAACTCGCCCTTTATCCCTACCTCTTTTCTTGGGTCTCTAATAAGCATGCCCTGCACCTAGAGACTGCCATGTAGTAAAGCCCCATGGTAAGCATGCTTGTTGAATGACAGCAAGAAATGAATAGATGAATGAGTAAACAAAGGAATTAGAGACTGTACTTCCTACTCACTGCCTATTACTAAAATGAAAAATTTATAATCAATATGTGCTTAATGGGTTCTGTAGGAAAGACATAAATTTTAAGCCTTGCTTTATTATTTACTGTGTGTTTTGGCAACTTACTGAGCTCCCCTAAGACATAGTTACTTAGTCTAAAAATGAGAAGAATGATACCACAAACTTCATAAGAATGTTGTAAGCACTGACATTTTCATACAAATTTCACAATGTCCGGCACATAATAAGCAATAAAACAGATGAGGCATTATTGTGGTCACCATTATTGACAAAAAAAATTTCATTTGTAGTTAACAAACTTCCTACAAAGAAAACTCAGGTCAAATGACTTCATTGGTGAATTCTATCAAATATTTAAGGAAGAAATAACATCAATTCTACACAAAGTCTTTGCAGAAGTTATAAGAGAAGAAAACATTCTAAGAAGCCAGCATTACTCTAATACTAAATCAAAGATGTAAGAAAACTACACACCAACATCCCACATGAACACATTAGGAAACTGAACCAAAAAATTAGCAAATTAAATTCAACAGTATAGAAAAGGATAACCCATTAAGGGCATTCTTGGGCCATGTTGGCTTAACATCTAAGAATCGGTAACCCCATATTAACAGATAAAAAAATAAACATCGTATGATCACCTCAAAATAGGTACAGAAAAACTTTTGAAAAAATCTAACATACAATTAAGTAAAAAAAAAACAAAACAAAACAAAACTCTCCACAAACTAGGAATAGAAGGAAGAAAATATAAAATAAACCAAAAGGAAATAGAAGGAAAGAATTCATTTAAAGCTAAAATTAAAAAGAAATATAAAAATATAAAAATATTTCTAAAAATTAAAAAATAAAATTTAGACATGAAACTAAGATAAGTTTCTTCAAATAACTGAATTTAATGGATAAATACTTAATATACTAAGGAAAACTATAAAAGAAGGGGGAAAAAAGACAATATTAGGAATGAAATAGGAAAGAACTACAACAGTTATTAAATAAGTTCCAAAATTTTAAGTAATTATTTTGTGTTCCTTTCACCAAAAATTTGAAGGTCAAGACTGAATGAAAATAGTCAAAATACAATGGGGAAAACACTCAGGAAAAGATATATAAGCTAAATTGTCTAAAATCCAAACAGGAAACTGAGGTTTGTCAAAGATCTACTCTTTGAAAGTGTGCCAGGATCAGAGTAAACCTAACCCTCCAGAAACAGGTAATTTCCACGTTATTCAGACGAGAAAGCCAACAGAAACATCAAAGCCAAAAATATTAACACTGGAAGAAATAGGCTGGTAGGTTAGCACTTATATATATATAAAAATTTCTAAACAAAACATCAGCAAATCAAATGCAGAAAATAAATAAAACAATAAGACACTATTTTTAAGGATGACTCACACACTTACAAAAAAAAAAAAACCTATTAACACAGTGTTAGTTCCTTAGTATAAAGTGGTGCCAAAAAGGACAATAAAAATACCAAAATTGTTCTGAAGACATGAAATAATGTTTGAATAAATAGAGAGATATGTCATATGCTCAAATGGAAACACTGAATATATAAATTTAAGATGATTCTGTACCAATCCCAATTATTTCATATATGTGTTTAATTTTTAACTTGACAAACTGATTATGGAATCCCTTGAATAAGTGAGTGAGAATAGCCAATATAGTTTAGAAAATGAATTATAATGAAAGGTTAGCACTATCAGATAAACCAATTACAGGAGCAGAATCTGAAGAAACTCAAAAACAATTGGAAATTTAACATGTACTAACAATAGTAGTTTATATCCTGGGGGAAAATGGATTGATGCAACTTGTGTTAAAGCAACTGGATATCTGTATTTAAGGAAATAGATGATAGCTTGAATTGTAAAAAAAATAAATAAATTTCATCTGGATTAGAGATATAAATATAAAAAAAAATGATAGAAGTATTAGAAGAAAATGTACAGGAAATAATTTTTTTAAGTTTGGTATTGGGAAAACTTAAAATCCAAAATCTCTCAGCAAAAACTTAAATATAATTATATGAGTGTTAAAAACATTATTAAGGCAAAGAATACATAAACAAAAATGAAAATGGCAGACTAGGAGAAAACAATAGTAATATATGACACATAAAGGATTAGTTAAAATACAAAATGCATTTATATAAACATAGGATATATAAGTACATATAAATATGGATACAGATATAAACATGGAAAAGCCAATCTAATAGGAAATTGAGCAATAGATATGAACAGGAAGTTTACACAAAAATAAACACAAATGACAACAAACAGAAAAAGATGGTAAACATTAGCTGTAACTAAGGAAACACAAATTTAATTTAATTTAATTTTAATTTAATTTTATGTTTAGGAAACACAAATTTTAAAACAAGTCATTTTGCTTCTCTGTGGCTAAAATTTAAAAGATTATTAAGAGCCAATGTGAGCAAAAGTTCTGGAAAAGAAGCATTTGCAGGTTGCTAAGGACTTACTGGGTATAATGTTTGATGAAAAAGTTGTCAGCGACAAAGCTAACTTTAGGATTTCATCGTGTCTCAAGTGTCACAAGCCTAAAAAGATATGTGTACAAACATGCTCACTGGATCAGAGGTTGTAACAGAAACTGTGAAAATGCCCATCAGTAACAGAATGTCTAAGTAAATTATGGTACACTCATGAGAGTGCAACCCCAATAGGAAATCACGAGGTAGATCCACATTTACGGATCTGAAAACATGGCCAGGATGCTATTAAGTTAACAAAAGAAAAGTTGTAAAACAATTGTCTATCATATGATTCCATTGTTCTATAAAAGTTACAATAGATGGAGAGGTAGGTGATCTTTATGTTGCTTTTGTTACCTTTGAGCCTTCATCTTGGCATTGAACTGAGTCTTTAAGCTCTTGTGCTTGTGAGCACAGGTGAAATTCAGGAGTCCCATCAACCATCCTCACCCGGAACCACATAGGCAGAACCACAGAGGGGTGCCTAGGATACTCAATTCAAGAAGGGAGCACTTGGGTCCTTTAAGAAACTTTATAAAATAGGGGTGCCTGGGTGGCTAGCAACTGACTCTTGATTTCGGGTCAGGTCATGATCTCATGGTTCATGAGATCAGTCCCATCAGGCTCCGTGCTGCCAGCTCAGAGCCTGCTTGGGATTCTCTCTCTCTCTCTGCACCTATCCCACTCGCACATGCAAGTGCTCACACATACTCTGTCTCTCAAAATAAATAAATAAATAAAGTTTATAAAAGAGAGAAACTTTATAAAATATGCAAAAGAGTGTGTATGTGTGTGTGTGCACGTGTGTAAACAGTAACTCAAAGTAACAGTGGTTTGGAGCAGAGAGAATACATGATTACAACCCTTGTGCATGTATCCATTCAACAATCAGTCAGTAAATACTCATTGAGTGTTTTCTGTGTGCCTTGCTAGTCTAAGTGCTGGAAATACAGTAGTAAAGCAAAGTGCGTACTTTCATGGAGCTTATATTTTAGTTCCGTCACTACTGAGAATGCAGATGAACATGAATGGCCTCCCCTCTGAAAGTTACTTCCTCTAGTTTTGGCCTGAAATTATTCTAGTTCTTGCTCTGAGGCCACATTTTCCTGACCCCTTAAAAGAATTCTAATTGATTCTGAATTGATGAAAGTTAAAGTTTAGGATTAATTTTAGTGCTGGCTTTGAGCGGCGATTGGATTTCCTATTCCAATTTGAATTTACTCTTCTCACCTTTCTGCGTACATCATCACCACCACAAACTACTTAGTAACTATGACACTAACAGGTTTGCCAAGATGCCCTCCCCAGGAGCCACAGAAAACTTCTTCACTCTTCTTTTTTTTTTAATTTTTTTTTAACATTTATTTATTTTTGGGACAGAGAGAGACAGAGCATGAACGGGGGAGGGGCAGAGAGAGAGGGAGACACAGAATCGGAAACAGGCTCCAGGCTCCGGGCCATCAGCCCAGAGCCCGACGCGGGGCTCGAACTCACGGACCGCGAGATCGTGACCTGGCTGAAGTCGGATGCTTAACCGACTGCGCCACCCAGGCGCCCCTACTCTTCTTAATCTCATTCCATTTCTCTTTAATTCAGTTCTCAGCAGCTCTCTTATTGAATGGATAAAGCCATCTCCTTCCAAACGTGATCCCTCATTTTCCACCTTGAAAATATCTCTGAGCCTTTAACATTCTCTCTGGCCTCAAAGGGGGAGATCTTCTTTGTAAACTCCTTCTGCATTTATCTCTTTCCTTCCCCACAGCATCAATCTTTCTTGTACTGATTTCTTTGCCTTTACCTTCAAACATAAAGATCTCTTTTAAAGGCACAGAATAAAACTGCTTTCAGACCCTGCTGCCTCTCAAGCTAGGGGCTCCCTGCCACCAAACTCTTCGAGTTGGGCTCACCTCGGGCTGCCTCTCTCCCTGTCGCTGGCTTCCTTACTCCCAGTGGCCTTTCCTCACCTCAGAAGCTGCACTCACAAAGCTCCCGAGGCAACCAATCACCCAATCCAGTCCTCTTTTTCTCATTTTCCTTTTGCTTTTGGTGTTTGTTTTTTTTCTAAAGTTGTTTTGTTTTGTTTTGAACACAATTGTCTACCTTCTAACCCTTGAACCACTCTCTGTTGGCCCCCTTAAGCTTCTAGTTTCCAATCTGCTTGTTCATTGGTCCCAGTCTGATGCATTCAGAATCCTCTCCTACGGACTACCAATTGCCACTGTCTACAGCTGCCTAACCCATTATTAACATACTCTTCGGGGTCTGCCCCACCTAATTCTCCAATTCTGACTTCTTTTCCAAGGGCCACCTCTGCATCTCCAGTCATCTACCAGACAGCTGCATTTGGGTAGTAGTCTGACAGACTAAATTAAGTATGTCTGAAGCCAGACCCTTCACCTTCCCTGAGAAACTAAGCCTGATGTTTGGCTCTCACCTCTCTCAATAGTCTGTTTGGCCACACTTACTCTGTTTCCCAAGACCAGATTCTTTGTAGCTTTTCTCATTCCCATTGTTTATTCTTTCTTTCTTTCTTTCTTTCTTTCTTTCTTTCTTTCTTTCTTTCTTTTTATTTATTTTAATTTTTAATGTTTTATTTATTTTTGAGAGAGACAGAGCATGAGTGTGGGAGGAGCAGAGAGAGAGGGAGAAACAGAATGCGTAGCAGGCTCCAGGCTCTGAGCTGTCAGCACAGAGCCCGATGCGGGCTCAAATCCATGAATGCGAGATCATGACCTGAGCCAAAGTTGGGTGTCAACTAACTGACCACCCAGGTGCCCCTATACTTTCTCTTCTTAAATGAATATATGCTTCTGAAGGAAAATGGCCGTTGCATGCGTTAGCAATTCTGCTCGTTTGCTAGTTGCAGAGACCTGAATTGACAGTGAATTAAACAGGGTGGAATTTATAAAGAAATAATATGACAAGCAGCCTAGGACTGGTGTTCATCAGAGAGACTCAGACTCTATCCTTATGCTTTGTCTTCCTTAAACTGTGGCTATCAACATTAGAGTGTCTTCATTAACACGGTATAGCTGTTGGAGTTTCAGCCATCAAGTCTACATTCAGGCGGGAATGAAGAGGAAATAGGGAACGACAAAATAGTGTTTCCCAGATGAGTCATTCCCTTTCATTGGGCTCTCCAAAAGCTCCCTACCCACCCAATGACTTAGGCTTAAATCCAGTCAAGACAGGCTGTGAAAATGCAGTGTTTTAGGTTACATTACCATTTGGAATAAACTTCATGTTTTGTCAGTAAGAAAGGAGAAAATTGGTTCCACAAATATGTATTGATCTTATTTTATGTGCCAGACCCTGTTCTAGTTCCTAGGAATAAAACAATGAACAAAATGCATAAAGATTCTACCCTCATGGACCTCACATTAATAGTGCATGGACAGGGGCTCCTGGGTGGCTCTCTCGATTGAGTGTCCAACTTTGGCTCAGGTCACTATCACATGGTTTGTGAGTTCGATCCCCGCGTCGGGCTCTGTGTGGATGGCTCAGAGCTTGGAGCCTGCTTCGGATTCTGTGTCTCCCTCTCTCTCTGTTCCTCCCCTGCTCACACTGCATCTCTCTCTCTCTCAAAAATAAATGAAGATTAAAAAAATTTAAAAACAATAGTTCATGGACAAAGTAAATAGACAAATAATCCAGTAAACTTATACTGAATTATCTTATAATTTTTTTTGTGGAGACCTGAAAGAAGTGTCAAAGCAAGATACGCAGATATCTGAGGGAAGAACACTTTAGGCAAGAGAAGAGGGAGTGCAAAGGCCCTGATGAAGGAAGGTGTTTGACATGTTTGAGTAAAGAGAGGACTGATGGGATGGAATGGAGGAGAAAGACAGGAGCAGTAGGAGATGAAGTCATAGTAGCAGGGAGAGGCCAGGTAGTAGGAACTCTAGAACAATGTTTTTCCAGCGAGTCAGATGCAAAGCCATTGGTGAGATTTCAAAGAATCACTCTGGTTCTTCATAGAGAATAGACAGTGGGAAGATCCAGGAGAAACTGAGAGGTCAGTTAGGAAGCTATTGGAATAATCTAGTTAAAAGATAATGATGACTGGAGGATCAGACTTTGAATCTCTTTTGAAGATAGGGATGGCATAACTTGCTAATGGTTGGGGTATGATGAAAATGATTAAAGGGATATTGAATAGAAAACTAGAAGACTCTACCACTGCTTTGTACATATTTTTTTCATATTTCTCCAAAGTGCCTATTACAGTGCTATGCACATAATAAATCTTCAATAAGTATTCACCAAATAAGTAGATTTTAATCTTTTCAGAGGACTACTTAAAGAATTTTTTCCCCAAGACACCCACCATTAATGATTTAAAAACGTACAGAAAAACCTAAATCCTAAAAGCAGACGCTGCGACTATATTTTCCTTTGGCTTCTTGTTAGTGACAACTACTTCTAAAAGCTTAAGGAAGAGAAAATACTGGGAAAAACAATTAGTTTGGGTCATTATTAATAGAACATTCAAGAATAAATAAGGTACCAAATCTCCCATCCAACCATGATGGAATTTACCTGCTGTGTAAATGCCTATTCAGACCAAGTCATTTTCACACTTGTGTGTGGGGTATCACATGAGGGCATATTTGGTGAGAAAAAACAATTGACGTGGTAGCTGTGTAGGAGATGGAAAAAAGAAGAGAAGAGAGGTTTTTAAAAAATATCCCCAAACTAACAAATTGACTGAAATATATGAAAGGAGAGCATCACCATCAACATGGAGTCTCATGTGAAATGCTCAATGCCATCTGCGGGTATGCAAAGCTCTGAGTTGGAGAGAACTGTTTTCAGTCATCTTGTCTCATGTAATAACCCTGTAGCTCCATTCTTTGAGGATCCTTGGCCTCCTGGATTGGTGCGACATAGAATAAAAAAGTGAGAAGGGAATTCAAAGATATTCTTGGGTATTTTCCAGTTGTTACGTGATTTTATGTTAAATGAAAGCACTTAGCTAGCAACAAGATGGCTCTAAAACACAGTCCTCCTAACACCAAGGATGGGGCCTTTTATTCATCACTTTTCCGCAACCACTAATGCTTATTTCTCTACTACCACCGCCCACCCACAGGAATAAAATTAATGATATCTCTACCATAAGACATATTCTTCTCGCCCACCCAAGTCGCAGCTTGGAACTCTTTTTTTGGTGTGCCCCTGAATCTGAAAGTTAAACGCAAATGAGATTCTCAGAAAATTATTATTGGGCTCAATTCAATGCCCTTGGGCCTCAGAGAGCTTAATATGTCCAAGTACTCTGAGCCTCCAATGGGATGGGAACGCAAAAGGGTTCCATTCAAGTAAATGGTCATCCTTTCCTTCCGAAGGTTGAATGAGAAAGGGCGCTTAGGTCAGAATAGCCTGCTGTGAGCTACCATTTCCAATTCATCTTCTTCCTGTAGCTGTGGGGAGGGAACATTTCATTAACAAAACCCCAGCCAGATCAGACTCTGTCATCACTATTGATTCTCCTCTCAGAAAGCCCACTGTGTCCCCAGCACTGCCCTCGGTTTCAGTCAATACTATCTATCTCTCTTCCGAGAAATTTAGAGAAAAAGAAAAAGAATCACCAAGATGAGAAAAAGCTAAAAACAAGAATGACAACAACAATGGCAATGAAAGATAAAAATGGAAGACTAGGGAAGGAGAGAGGAAAAGGACTTGTGATTTATTGTTGTTCTTGTTGTTATAATGATTATTTTAAAAATCCAGCTCCTTCTTAGAAATTTGGAAAAAAGCACCAACATTTCAATTCACAGGGACATAGGTTACTCTATCATGGTCAGACCTTATTGAAATCTTTAGTCATTATACTATTTGTATTAACTCTAGAACTTCTGGGCTTTATTTTGGACAGTGGGATCTGATGGGATTTTCTAGCATCCATATCTAGATTTCTCCATGTTTAGAATGTTGGACAGAAGGAGAGGTGACTATACTCTGGTCACAGGATTTTACTTTGCAGACGGCATGCCTAGCTAAGTAATTGGTTCTCAGGGACATGCAACAGTGAAAAAAAAGACTGACAGGCTGGCCTTTTTCTTAGAGAATAGGCTTGGTTTCCCCGTGAGGTCTTCATTCTGTGCCACCTGTCTCTAGGATTTTCTACCCCTGAGACTGGCTAGCTGTTAGCAGCCCATGGTACAATCCCCTCTTTCCTGCCTACAGGGACGGGGATATAACTAGTATTTCAAAGCTCAGTTGAACCCCTACCTAGCTTTGGTTAAAAATGAATTTGGATCCTAGGCTGCGTTTTGTGTTGGCACCTATCTAAACACTAGTATTTTATTCTTAAAAATAAAATTTAAAGCCACCTAGGAAGGAGAGAAAGGTTGCCCCGGAAGAGAGTTGGTAGCATTAGGACTAAAAGAAATGTATTAACAGGAGAGCCTCACCCAGATAGTTATGAAGGTAGTGAAAGTCTTCATCCATTGACAACCTCTAATTGTTTGAGGACATTGAACAAGTGCTATGGAGCACAATGGCAGAAATGCCAACCGGCATGAACATAGACCAGGCATCACTTTTCTCCAAAGTTTTTATGTTTGGTTTTCTTTTTTTTTAATGTTTTCTTTCTTTTTGTAAGTATGCAGGCATGTACCTGCATGCAAGCGGGAGAGGGGCAGGGAGAGAGGGACACAGAGGATCCGAAGTGCAGGGCTCTGCACTGACAGCAGTGAGCCCCGTGCAGGGCTTGAACTCACGGAACTCATGTACCATGAGATCATAACAGGAGCTGGAGTCGGAGGCTCAACTAACTGTGCCACTCAAGGCACCCCATCTTTTTTTTTTTTTTTTTTTTCCTAGATACAGTAGAAGGTAGAGATGCTGCTCTGGGCAGCGGATTCTACAGACTCCTGGGCTCCCAATCCTATTCTCTGCAGAGAATCAGGTGGGGGTCTGTACATCAGAAAGAATTATGCCTAGTGTGTACAGTTACTTTGGACTCAGGAATATATATGCTAAATGGAGCATTGAAGGAGGCAGGTGAAGAACCCTATAAATTGTTTTGTTCAAATGCAGTATTGAGAAACATTTAGCTGTAAAACCCTGTTTCCTTAGTTTCAGTATTTGCTAGGCTAGTGAGTTCTAAAGAACTGCAGATGGAAAAAAAATCTCAACAATTTGTTTTTCTCTTAGGAATTCACAGGAGTGTTGTTTCTCAGCCTCTGGGGTGTGATCCTGTCTGCATTTGTAAATCTTTTAGTGAACGGAAAAATAATACCCTTCTCATTCTGTCTGTGGTCTCTGAGTGGAATGGGCTGTGCAAAGGAGTCAAATGAAAACAGATCCTAGGCCAGCCCAGGTAAGATGGCCAGAGACCTCCTGAGGCTTTTGATTCCACCTATATAAAAGTTCTCGGAGCGGCTATGTAATGCTTGAATGTAAAACGGTGTGCACGCTAGGGGCAGTCTAGGAGGGCTCTGTATCCACAAACAGAAAGATGAGAAATGACATACCACAGAAGGCTGGAGGATTACTAATAAGCAAATCTCGTTTATCGTTAGATGTCGAGCCTGGATCTCCAAACAAGGGGTGGGTCTGGAGAAAGGATCTACATTAGAAATGTCAGTCATGGAGTCTACTCCATTTACATCCCCTTTATATGAAACAGCACATCAGTAGCCCCGATGAGGACACAGGAAACCTACTGCCCTCCCGGTCATGGGGCAAGGCAGGAGCGCCTGCCCTAAGGGCAGCCATGTTGTGCCGCCAGTGAGTCATAAGATGGTCAAGCTGGCTCCATCAGAGACCGTCTCTCTGAAAATGGACTGAGGCAGTAGTGGAAGAGCCCATGATTGGCTGTGGAGTCGTTACTGTCACCACTCTGGTTTGACTTATCAAAGCCTCATGCCTTTGTTTCTCCTCTACCCCCAGGGCCTAGACAGCCTATGTGTAACTTGTACCACTGTCACCTCTCTACTTGCTTATTACTTATTTATAAGTATATAATTATATATACTTAATCAATTGCATGATTATTATATATACTGCAATTGATGCAGTATATATGCAATTGATGCAATTGATGATTTAAGAAAATATCCTAAGCTTGTGAGCGTGCTTCACCATGACAAGTAAATATGGAAAATGTTACCGTCAACAGGGTAATGTATTCTCTATTTGTCACCTTCAGTTAGAAACTACACACCTTGGGCTCAAAAAGTCCACTTCAAGGTGTGAATCTAGTTCTCAATAAAGACAGAATGATTTTCCTAATTCAGTCAAACAGACTGATATCACTGACCCTGTTCATGCAGTTTAAGCTTCGTAAAATATCCCCTTAAAATACAGACTAACAAAACCAAGAAGGACTGGTCTATATCCATTGGCAAGAAACACTGTCGACCAAGTACCACAGACTGGGCAGCTTACACAACAGAGGTTTGTTTTCACACAGCTCTAGAGGGTAGAGTTATGAGTTCGAGAGTGAGCCGAGTTCATTTCTTCCGATGCCTCTTTTGTTAGCTTAGAGATGGCTATCTTTTAACATGTTCTCTTTTATAGTTAAAACACTTTTTTTAAATTGTGGTAGGTACACTTCACCTGAGATCTACCCTTCTGAAAAAATTTTAAGTGCACAATTCAGTGTTGTTAACTATAGGTACAATGTGATACAACAGCTCACTAGAACTTACTCATCTTGTGTAACTGAAACTATGTACCCATTGTACAGCAGCTCCCCTCTTTTCCTTCCGCTCAGCCCTTGCCAACCACCATTCTACTTTGTTTTTATGAATTTGACAATTTTAGAGACTTCATATAGGTGGACGCATACAGCATCTGTGACTGGCTTATTTTACTTAGCATAACATCCTCCAGATTCAGCATGTTGCTGTATATGGCAAGATTTCCTTCTCTCTCTCTATTTTTTTAGTTTGTTTATTTATTTTGGGAGAGAAAGCGCATGAGCAGGGGAAGGGCAGAGAGAAAGGGAGAGAGAATTCCAAGCAGGCTCTGAGCTGTCAGGTCAGCGTGGAGCCCAACTTGGGGCTCAAATCCATGAACTGTGAGATTATGACCTGAGCCAAAACCAAGAGTCAGATGCTTAACCAACTGAGCCACCCAGGCACCCCGATGTTCTTTTGTTTTAAGGCTAAGGAATATTAATTCCATTGTATGTGTATACCACATTTTCTTTATCCATTCATCTGTTGCTGAATATTTAGGTTGTTTCCATGTCTTGACTATTGTAAACAATACTTCAGTGAACATGGGAGTGAAAATATCTGAGATCCTGATTTCAATTCTTTGGGAGATATACCCAGAAGTGGCATTGCTGGATCATATGATAATTCTATTTTTAATTATTTGAGGCACTTCCATACTATTGGCAGTGATAACTTCACCATTTTACATCGCCACCAACAGTGTACAAGGGTTTCTATCTCTCCACATCCTTGCCAACACTTATCTTTTGTGCTTTGGATAGTAACTATCCTAACAGGTATGAGGTGATATTTCATAGGTTTTTTATTTTCATTTCCCTAATGATTAGCAATGTTGAGTATCTTTTCATAACTTGTTGAGTATTTTTTACCTTTTTTGGAGAGATGTCTATTTAAGTCTTTTGTCCATTTTTAAAAACAGGTTATTTGGACTTCTTGCTATTGAGTTGTAAGAGTTTCTTAAATTTTTTTTTTTTAACGTTTATTTATTTTTTTGGGACAGAGAGAGACAGAGCATGAACGGGGGAGGGGCAGAGAGAGAGGGAGACACAGAATCAGAAACAGGCTCCAGGCTCTGAGCCATCAGCCCAGAGCCCGACGCGGGCTCGAACTCACGGACCACGAGATCGTGACCTGGCTGAAGTCGGACGCTTAACCGACTGCGCCACCCAGGCGCCCCGAGTTGTAAGAGTTTCTTATGTATTTTGGATATTAACCCCTTATCTGTTAGATGGTTTGCAAATATTTTCTTCACTCTGTTGATTGTTTCCTTTGCTGTGTAAAAGCTTTTTAATTTGTTATAGTTCCACTTATCTATTTTTGCTTTTGTTGCTTGTGCTTTTGATGTCATAGGCAAGAAATCATTGTCAAGATCAATATTATGAAGATTTTCCCGTTTTCTTCTAGAACTTTTATAGTTTCAGGCCTTATATTTAAGTTTTTAACCTAATTGGAGTTGATTTTTGTGTGTGTGGTGGAAGATAAGGGTCCAATTTCATTCTTTTGCATGTTGATTAGATGGCCTTCTTCTTCCTATATTCACATGATCTCCCCACTGAACTTTTTTGTTTCCAAATTTCCTATTTTTACAAGGACAGTAGTCCTATTGGATTAGAGCCCACCTGAATGACCCCATTTATACCTAATTATGTCTTTAAAGATCCTATGGCTTTATACAGTCACATTCTGAGATGCTGAAGGTTAAGACTAAAACATAGGAATTTTGGAGGGACACATTTCAATCTATAACACTAACCAAATAAAATGCTGTAATTTCAAGAGTAAGGATGTAGTGACTCCTTCCTTCTGTGGTTTAAATAAATAGAAATACTATTACAGTATGTACAAATGAAAAGTGACCTGTTGGCATGGATTTAGGTAAATTACCTTAATTCTCCATATTTCAATTTTTCTGTGTATAAATCAGAAAACAAATGTATTCCCTATCCTCTCTGAACTTTTCTAACCGGTCAAAAATTTCAATCTTTAAAAATGATTTTGTCAGGGCACCTGGGTGGCTCAGTCTATCAAGTGTCTGACTCCTGATTTCAGCTCAGGTCATGATCCCAGGATCGTGGGATTAAGCCCGGCTTCAGGCTCTGCACTGAGTATGGATCCTGCTTAAGATTCTCTCTCTCTCTCTCTCTCTGTCTCTCTCTCTCTCTCTGTCTCTCTCTCTCTGTCTCTCTCTCCCCTGTCCCTCTCCCTGCTCATGTGCTCACTCTCTCTCTAAAAAAAAAATGATTTTGTCATCTTCAAAATCTCATATGTATTCATTTCCCTGTGGTTTTTATTACAGTGTGGCCATTTCCAGGTTGCTGTCCCCTGACTCAACATTCATAATAGCTCCAGGATGCCCCTTGGAGAGCAAATACTCTCTTGCCACTTTGCAGATGAGGACATCAGTATACAAGGAGATTAAGGGATTAAGGAAGCTAATAACATTTCCAAAATCATATATATTAAGTTGTGACCTTAAAAATGGAACCAAAAGGGGCGCCTGGGTGGCGCAGTCGGTTAAGCGTCCAACTTCAGCCAGGTCACGATCTCGCGGTCCGGGAGTTCGAGCCCCGCGTCGGGCTCTGGGCTGATGGCTCGGAGCCTGGAGCCTGTTTCCGATTCTGTGTCTCCCTCTCTCTCTGCCCCTCCCCCGTTCATGCTCTGTCTCTCTCTGTCCCAAAAATAAATAAACGTTGAAAAAAAAAAAAAAAACAAAACATTAAAAAAAAAATGGAACCAAAATTACTTGACCTGTTATCCAATAGCATTTCAACTACACTCTTAATATATCACAATTTTGAATAGCAGCTTTTGATGAGAAATAGAAGAATAAGAGAACAGTGTCCTGAGACTAAAAAGTTAAAGTACTAAGAATCTTAGTTCTTTTTTCTGGAGCTGGCTTCCGTTTCCCTAGGATTAACTAGAGTAACATGGCTCCAATGAGGGTTGAAATTTTTGGCATCGTCAACATTTTATGTATCTCTAGTGTCTTTCCAGGCACAATGTTTATAAAATGATGGTGATGGCCTCCCACAAATGAGTCATGTTGTATGGTTTAGATAAGTTTCCTCAGCTGATAATCATGAACTGATTATCATTATGGCTTTTTCCTGGACTTGTTTCAGTGCTGAATTTCATCCAAAGCCTGTGTTCACACATTTATTTTCCTGTAATATCCATTGGCAATTTCATTTCCAGTGGATTGTTGGACTTCTTACTTATTAATTTCCCCAAGCTCATTAGTTAGTATTGACGTTTACCCCTTGTCTTATGTTGATTGCAAATATTTTTTGACAGATTTTCAGCTATCTTTTTATGGTGTATTTGCCATATCCAAGTGAAGATTGTATTTTGTTTTTCATAGTAAAATCTATCAAATATTGCCTTTACTGTTTCTGAATTCTGTGACTTGCTTGCCAAGATTATGTAATAATTAGTTAAATTTTGGCCTCATTTTTAAATGTTTTTTAAATTTTTTAACATTTATTTTATTTATTTTTTTTTTAATTTTTTTTTCAACATTTATTTGTTTTTGGGACAGAGAGAGACAGAGCATGAACGGGGGAGGGGCAGAGAGAGAGGGAGACACAGAATTAGAAACAGGCTCCAGGCTCTGAGCCATCGGCCCAGAGCCCGACGCGGGGCTCGAACTCACGGAGCGCGAGATCGTGACCTGGCTGAAGTCGGACGCTCAACCGACTGCGCCACCCAGGCGCCCCAACATTTATTTATTTTTGAGAGACAGAGCATAGCGGGGGAGGGGCAGAGAGAGAAGGAGACACAGAATCAGAAGCAGGATCTGGGTTCTGAGCTGTCAGCACACAGCCTGACACCGGACTTGAACCCATGAACTGTGAGATCTTGACCTGAGCTGAAATCTCAGTATCAACAGACTGAGCCACCCAGGTTTTGAAAAACATATTTCACTTTCAAATTCACCAGGAATTTTTGTGTTTGTGATGAAAGAAGGAATATAACTTTATTTTATTTTTTGACTGTATAATCCAATTTCAGCAAAAATTTTATTAAATCATCTATCTTTTCTATACCTTAATCATACTCAATTCCCACTGTATATGAACCAGGTTCTCTATTCTATTTTTCACCATTAATTCTTTTTTTCCTGTTCTTATACCATTATCACACTACTTAATTTCTGCAAATTCTTATTATGTTTTGATATTTAATGAGGCAAGTTCTGTGTCTTTCTGAAATTATCTTGAGCTTTCTAGCACATTTACTCTTCCAGAATAATATTTCAGTTATTCAAATGGTATATATTTTGTAAGTTTATTTATTTATTTTTTAGAGAGAGAGAGACACACAACAATGAGTGGGAGGAAGGGCAGAGAGAAAGAAGAGAGAGAGAATCCCAAGCAGTCTCCGCAAGAACCCGACACAGGGATCGATCTCACGAACCATGAGATCATGACCTGAGCAGAAATCAAGAGTCGGACGATTAACCAACCGACCCACCCAGGCATTCCTCAAATGGTTCTTTAAAAATGCCGTTGAGTTTTCTAGTTTACTTCAGTTCAGTTTTTATTTTAAAAATGATTAAACCATAGACTAAAATATAAATAGTTCATATGTAATTCTGGATTGACTAAGAAAGCGGATTTTACTACTTGAAAAAAAAACAACAAAAAATTAACTTCCATATGGCAAATATATCATAAACAGAGTTAGAAGACAGTTGACAGTCTGTCATAAAAAATATTTGCAAAGTAGTTGAGCAACTTTATATGTCAGGCATAAGGTGCTGGGCATTTCTCAATGAATAACTCAGGTGATAATTCCTGTGTGGAATTAACACTCTAACAGGGTAAAGCCAACAATAAACAAGGAACACAATAAATAATTATCAGGTAATTAGTAGGTACATATGCTATGAAAAAAAAGATACAAAGCAGAGGAGTCTGGTAAAAGAGTCAGAGTTCCCTGGATGGAAAAAGTGTTGAAGTTTTGAATAGGGTGATAGGGAAAGGTTTCAATGAGGAAGGGATATTTGGGCAAAAATTGAAGAAGGTAAAGGAGTTAACCATGTGAATAATGAGAATTATTGATTGGGATTGGTGTTTATAAAATCATTTGGGGAGAGTTGATATATTATGGATTCTTCTTATCCAAGAATCAAGTGTGTCTTTCCATTTATTTAGGACTTCCTTTAATTCCTCCAGAAAATAATTTATATCTTTGTATATCTTGGGTATTGATGGGGTCTTCCACATTTTCAGTTAGGTATATTTCTAAATAATGTATGATTTTTACTCTTGCTATTTGTGGAAATGGAACTTTTATATTTTATAATTTTTTATTTCTAGTGCATAGAAGTATTGATTTTTGCTTCTACATCTTCTATCCTCCATGTATTGGACTCAACTCTTTTATTGGTTGCAGTTTTTCAATTTGTAAACAAATTATAAACAAATTATATGGTTGTCTGTAGACAACCACTGTAACTAAAAATGTAAGTGGTTCTATTATTTTCATGTCTTTGTCTCTTTTATTTACTTATCTCAAGTATCAACTAAAACTTCAAAAATACCATTGAATACTACATGTATTAACTGGCATCTATGCTTTTTTCCTGATATAAATGGGATGTTTCAAACTATTTTACCTTTAATTATGATGTTTGTTCAAGGTTTTCAATAGACTACTTTTATCAATTTAATGAAATTTGAGTCAGAACCAGATGTTAAAATGATAAGCTTTTAACAACCATCTGTTGCAATAATTATGCTATTTTGCTCTTTTATATGGTCTATAATTTTCTTTTTTTGGATAATAATAGGAATTCTCTCTCTTGGACCTTAAATGAACAGCCTTGAAAATTGTCTGGACTTTGTACATATCGTATTGTTAACCGCGCAGTTTCTTCTGTAGTTACAGATCTACTCATGTGTCTATCCTTGATTTTGCTGAAAGATCATCTATTTCTTCTGGACTTGTACATACTTTTTTTGGTATCAAGATGTATAAGTCATCCTTCTACCATTTTCTTCTTGTTTTCATTTCCCATTTTTATGGTTATGACTTTTTTCTTATCACTAATATTGCTTAGTGACTTATTTTCTCCTTTTCTTGAATAGATGTGCCCAAAGTTTTACTATTGCATTGGACTTTTAGGAGAACAAGTTTTAATTTTATTAAGTCTGCTTTTATTATTTTATTTTATTTTATTTTTATTTTATCACAGTTTTATCATTACTAATTCCATCCACTTTCTTTAGTTTTACCAGTCTTCTTTTTAGTTTTCTAAATTTAGTGCTTATACACTTATTTTCCTTTTTAAAATTAATGCAGAATCTTAACAAAGTAAATGTAAGCACAAAGATTATAAAATCAATTACTACTACAAAGTGGATAACCATCAACCCCCCAGAAAAGCAACTGTCCCCTGCACCACTCCTTTATATATTCCAGTTCTGTTTCTTAGAGGAAACCACAGATAAATCTTTTACTATTGTATTTGGTCCTTACTTACTATCCTACCATTAAAAATTACTTCTTTTGTTATTTATTGATTTGTCAGTTTTAGATATTATCCATAACTTATTATCTATATACTTCTGTTAGGCTTTGCTTTGTTACAGAAATTCCATATAGCCCAACATCCTCTTATACTACAATTTGGCTTAAGTTATAGTTAGTATTTACAATATAATGATTGTGTAAAAATATAGTTTGCTATCGAGCCATATAGTCTTTTCTTTCTTGTGTACTTTTTCTTTTTCTCTGGAGTTAATATTTATCCTACCTTTTCTTTTGTTTAGTAGTCTATGTATGTAAGGCAATGATTTTCCAAATGTTCCAAGAGAAACCTATCACTTTTTCCTCAAACAGTAAAGCACAGAAAATAATCTTTTGAGCACATTTCTGTCCTGGTTACTTGCTCACCCCAGCTCCCCAGCCTCCAACTCCATCTGGACTGGCTGGCCTCTAGAAGAGTTGTAGAGATGCTGCCCAGACACTTCCTTCCATTCTTCTCTGATCTAAAATCCTGTATTTCCTGGATCTCATGTTTTTGCTCCTTCCTTTCTTTCTTCCTTTCTTTCTTTCTTTCTTTCTTTCTCTCCTTCCTTTTCTTCCTTCCTTCCTTCCTTCCTTCCTTCCTTCCTTCCTTCCTTTCTCTCTCTTTCTTTCTTTCTTTCTTTCTTTCTTTCTTTCTTTCTTTCTTTCTTTCTTTCTTTCTGAGAGAGAGTGAGATAGAGAGCTTACATGTGCATGAGTGGGGGAGGGATAGAGGGCAAGAGAGAGAGAGAGAGAAAGAATCTCAAGCAAGCACCATGCTTAGTGCAGGCCCCGACGTGGGGCTTGATTCCACGACCGTGAGATCATGACCTGAGACGAAATCAAGAGTCCCACGCTCAACCCACTGAGCCACCCAGGCGCCCCTCAGTTTTCATTTTATTCTCGTTTTACTGAAGTACATCCTCCAAGATTTTCCATAAGAACAATGAATGGGAGATGCTTGTAAGTCTGATTTACCTCAATTTTAGGCTCATGTTTAATTGATGGTTTGGCTAGATATGCAGCTCTGGTTTAAAAATCATTTTCTCTTGGTTCTGAAGGCATTGTTCCACTACCTTTCAGCATCTAGTATTCAAGATTAAGAAATGTAGTGATTCTCATTCCCATGTCCTTGTTTATGACCTATTTTTACATCTTCTTTCCACCTACAGGATTTTGAAATTTTTATACTGATGCATGTTGGTAGGTGTCTTTTTCACTCCATTTGATGGGCCCTCTCAATCTATAGATGTACCCTTTGGGTTTGCAAGTTTTCTTGTAAGTTTTCTCGATAATTTTCTCCTTTCTATATCCCCAGTTTTCTCTGTGTAGCTACTGACAGTGGGATGCCACATTCTTGGCTTGATCCTCCAATGTCCTCATGTGGTCTTTCCCATATTCCACTTATTTGCTTATTTATTAATTCTTTGATTTATTTTAGCTTCTGTGAAGTTTCCTTAGCTTTATCTTTGACTTCTTCTACAGAATTTAAAATTTCTAACAGCACATTCTCTATTGCCAAGAGATCTTTCTTATCTGCCAAGTATGCCTTTTTATCATTTGTCAGCGTGTTGTTTTCTTTTCTCTCTCAGGTCATAGTAGTTATTTTGAAACTTCCTTCTGCTATCCCCAGCCCCAAATTATTTTGGGATTCCTTTTCCCTGTTTTTTGGTGGTTTTCCTTTTCATTTAGGTAGATTTCTCAAAATGTTTAAAGATTGTTGACTGTCCCATCATATTTAAGATCTAGGCACTAAAATGCTGATAGGAATCTTATACACAGGTAAGTTAGTTGCATAGCGGAGGGACTCCAAAGCGCCATGTTTGTTGAAGTATCCTCAAATGTTAGCGTTTCTAGTTCACTCACTTCAGACGGGAGTCAGCCACCCTTCTGACTGCTGGCATTCTGATGAGCAGTGTCAGGAAATTTATCTTCCTGTTCCCAGCCCTACTTCTTTCCCCTGCTCCCTTGTTTCATACTACTCCTGCGGTCCTCAAGGTTTAGGCCTCAACGTCTCAAGTCCTTTAGGACATCACCTTCAGTGCCACGTGGGCAGTGTGGGGACGTGGCCAGGTGTTTGGCTGCATAGCGGAGAAGGACCTAAGTGTCTGGCTGCTCTGTGGAGGGAACTCCGAATGGCCTCTCATGTCAGCCCCATGACCCCGTTGCACCTTCCATGCTCCCTGGTATCATTTGGAGCCAAGCTTGACAGAGGTACTGAGATGAATTGCATACTATTTGTTGATATCATTGTCTGCAGAAATTTGGATAACAATTTTAACTATTCAGTTAAATCAAGTGCTTTTCAACTTGCCAAATAATTGAAACTCCTCAGCTAAAGTTTTCTCCTCTCCCTCTTTGTCAGTCGAGAGCGTGTTAATATCTTTACTGGCATTCTAATATGGTTTGGGGAAAGAGAAAGTATAAATACCTGTGATCAAATGCCATGTAGTCACTTTTCTGGTTTTCTAATAAATGCAACCGAAGGCTAAAATTGTGCTATGAGTAACATAGGGCACAAAACCCAGCTTTTTGCATGAGGTTTTCTCATTATTATTTCTAAAAACTCACTTATATGAACAGTTACTAAACTATTCTGTGATTATTTTCAATTTTATTTTTTTTAATTTTTTTTTAAAGTTTTTTTTTTAATTTTTTTTAACATTTATTTATTTTTGAGACAGAGAGAGACAGAGCATGAATGGGGGAGGGGCAGAGAGAGAGGGAGACACAGAATCGGAAACAGGCTCCAAGCTCTAAGCCATCAGCCCAGAGCCGGACACGGGGCTCGAACTCACGGACCATGAGATCGTGACCTGAGCTGAAGTCGGATGCTTAACCGACTGAACCACCCAGGCACCCCTTCAATTTTAAAATGAATCGATTTGTTTGGCTTTCATTTTCTTGCTAATTTTTAGTTTTATTAAAATACAGTCAGAGAATATGATCTATATGATTTCTGCTTTAAAGATTGATTTATTGTGAGTTTTCTTTGTTGTTTGTGCATTGCCAAATTTTCCATTGTCTCATGAATATTTGAAATTGCTACGAATTTACCGTATATCCATATTTTATCTAAAGTTAATTGCATATTATGTTAATTATGCTATTCATACTCATTATACCCTTATGTCTCACCTACTTCATCTGTCACATTTTGACAGGGGTAATTTATTAGCCTTCCCTTATGCATATCGGTTTATTAATTTGTCCCTAAAATTCTTTTTTTTTTTCTGGATGTGCCAGTAGGAGTTAAAAAGTTTCTTTACCCCTTTACCAATATAAAAACCCCTTTTTTGTTTTTTTTTTTTTCAGCGTTTATTTATTTTTGGGACAGAGAGAGACAGAGCATGAACGGGGGAGGGGCAGAGAGAGAGGGAGACACAGAATCGGAAACAGGCTCCAGGCTCTGAGCCATCAGCCCAGAGCCCGACGCGGGGCTCGAACTCACGGGCCGCGAGATCGTGACCTGGCTGAAGTCGGACGCTCAACCGACTGCGCCACCCAGGCGCCCCGAAAACCCCTTTTTTGTTAAATTCTGTGACTTAGATTCTATTCAGTCTGTTTTTAATGTTGCATAACTATGTCACTTATTAGTATTTCAGAATATGTTTCTGTTCCATTTATTCTGAGCCTTTTTGTATCACTTCATTTCTGGAGCATCTCTTGTGAGTAACATATAACTAGTTGAATTTGTCACCACTCCATAAGTGAGGAGTTGTCTGTGCTATGGGCAATCGGACTGAGAGAGATTTTAAGCAGATGAATAGTATTATTGGATTTACATATAAAAAATTGCATACCTTTTCTAGAGATAGAGAAGAAAGTGGAAAGGAATGCGATTGAAGGCAGGTGGAATTTGGACTTAGGTTTCTAGCTTAAAATTTTAGTGCTCTGGCCCCATTTTAGTATTTATCTAAAAATGAAATGATAGGGGTGCCTGGCATGCTCAGTCAGTGGAGCGTGCAACTCTTGATCTTGGAGTTGTGGGTTCAAGCCCCGTGTTGGGTGTAGAGATTACTTAAACATAAAAATCTCTTTAAAAAAATTTTTTTTAAAAGTGAAATGATATCATTTAGATGTCCACAGCCTCTGGAAGAAAAATGGTGAGAAAGGAGGGTCTTACACCATAGTTCAAGAGACTGTCTACCAGGCACGAGGTAAACTGTTCAATGCTGTTTTAAGTTTTCAAAGATTATTTTCAAGAAGTAATGACCACATATTAGATTGCGGACTTTGTAAAGAATCTGTCTTGTTCATCCTTATATCTACAGTACTTTATGCATGGTACATGTATGATTCGTATTTTCCTTTATATAACTGAACTTAATTCAGAAGAAAGTGACTCGTGTTTCAGAATTATTTTTATGCCATTCATTGCACATTTCCTAAGACTCTCATGGTAGGTCCTTAAAGCTTAAATGGACTCCCATAATCAATATATAAATTAAATTGACCTTCTTATAACAGCTTTGAAGCTCAGCCAGTTGCTCTGAAAATCTAGCTCAAGGAAAAGGTTAGATGAAAACTGGGTTTATGTGTTCACTGGAAAGCCCCTTAGTCATGCTTCCTACCCCCACTTGAGAGCAATTCTATAGCTGTTAAAACAACCACAGTCACCTCACCCTCAACACTCCCTGTATATACACTGAAACCTCTTGGCCACTCTCTCTGTCTATATCCCTTGAAATTGCTCTCTAGTACCTCTAGCTCAGCAGGCATTTTTCTTTCACGCATCCATTGAACAACCATTCATTTTACCCTTGTCATATTCCAGGCACTGTTCTTGGTGCTGACGGTCTAGCAATTGATAATGCCTGTTCCTCTGGCTGCACTACTGGTGAGATCTGAAGCTGAGTCGGAAAAGGGTAGGCAGTATATGATATATGGTACAACACAGATGCCTTAAAAACATTGTGTTGAGTGAAAGAAGGCGTTCACAAGAGGCCATATAGTTTATGATGCCATTTATATGAAATGCCCAGAATTGGCAAATCCATGGAGGCAGAAAGTAGATGAGTGGTTGCTAATTAGGGGCTGAGGGGAGCAAGTAATGGCTATGGGTATTTGTATTAGTCACAGTTCTCCAACAAAACAGAACCCAATAAGGATGGGTATATGTATTTATTATAAGAGATTTAGCATGAGATTTAGTTCACATAATTATGGAGCTTGGAAAGTCCCAAGGTTTTTAGGTTGAGTTCTTAGCTGGACCCCCAGGAGAGCTGATGGTGTAGCTCTAGTCTGAAAGCTATTGGGATCAAGATCCATGAAGACCTGATGATAAGTTTGACTTCTTCAACTGATTGGATGTGGCTCACTCACATTAGAGAGAACAATCTACTTTACTCAGTCTCCCAATTTAAATGTTTATCACATCCAAAATCACCTTCACAGAAACACCTAGAATAATTTTTGACCAATAATTTTGACGAAAAATGGGCCCAATTGGGGCACCTCGCTGGTCCAGTTGGTAGAGCATCTGACTCTTGATCTCAGGGTCATGAGTAATAGCCACATGTTGGGTGTAGAGATTATTTAAAAAAATTTAGGGACACCTGTGTGGCTCAGTCAATTGAGTGTCAGACTCCTGATTTTGGTTCAGGTCATGATCCCAGAGTCTTGGAATCAAGTCCTGGGTCAGGCTCTGTGCTGAGCATTGAGCCTGCTTAAGATTCTCCCTCTCTCTCATTCTCCCTCTATCTGCCACCCCTCTCATGCATGTGTGCTTTCTCTCCCTAAACAAAAAACAAACAAAAATTGGCCCAGTCAAGTTAACGCATATAATTAACCATCACAAGTTTGTTTTTTGGTGTGATAAAAATGTTCTAAAATTAGATAGTGGTGATAGTTATACAACTCTAAATATACTAAACCTGCTAAATATGTATGAAATATACTATACTAAATATATACACTAGTATTATAAAACCCACTGAATTGTGCACTTTGAAAGAATAAATTGAATATTATGTAAATTCAATCTCATTAAAGTGATTTAAAAATAAACAAATACAATACATAAAAAATTGTAAATTTTGTAAATTTTTCAAAAATTAAAAATAAAAATAAATACAAGAAAGGGCAGTATCCCAAGAGTGATATGGGTGCTATGAGACATTCATCTAGAAAGTGCATCTAGTACCTTGCTTCTCCAAGTATGGTCCAGCAGCTTGGGCATGATCTGGGAACTTGTTAGAAGGGCAGAATCTCAGGCCCCACCTGCTGACTCAGCATCTGCATTTTAACAGAGTCAAGTGATTCAAATACCCAGTGAAATAAGAAGCTCTGATTTAGTGGTCTTACATTTTACTTATCATTTTATTTTGATCAATGAAATAATTTCTTAATCAACATCTTATATTGAAGCTTGATATATGAACAAATGAAAATTGAGCCTCTCTGGATGAAGAGAGTCTAGGAACCCTCAGCCCACCTGCTTGCCCCCACCTGATAGAAACCCCCAACCCCTCTGCCCTAGGAATCCAACACAAGTGGGTCAGATCTCTTTCTCTCTCTCTCAATCTCTCTCTCTCTCTCTCAAGTAAAGTTTATAATAACAACTTGTAGGCAAACTGACAAGACAATTAGTCCTCTCTTGTAGGAGAAAGAGAAGAAGAGAAGAAGAGAAGGAAGGAAAGAAGGAAGGAAGAAATAAAGGAGAGATGAAAAAAAAAATAAAGAGGTCCCAACATAGACATACTCCTCTGCTCCCCAGAGCCCATTGCCTGCCCCAGAATTGCTGTCTTTTCCCATTGTGACCCAGGCTGTCTATGCTACACTTCATCTGACAGCGTGGAGTTGGCCTGTCCCAATGCACAATGCAAGAAAGAGACATTTCCTGGCACCTGTGTGTCATTGGGTGCCTCCAGCCAAACCCCACAGTTGAACCATCGGAAATGCACTGACCTTCCCTTAGGAGCCGACACCCTTCACTCATAGCATTCATTGGGCAATCAGATGGCATCCCAGTGACATTCTTCACAGCTGCTGGCAACAGCCTTTAATTCATCTGGTATTTAACCAGGGTGATGCATCCTCTGGCTATAACATGTTCGTTGGTGTGAGCTGAGTCTGGCTCATCTTCCGCTCCCTCTAGTTCAGGGTTTCACACCAACTTGTAGTCTGCAGGCAGTGCAGCAACTACACAAAGTGCTCTCCTTCCATCTTCTGTTTGTGCCTTGCATTTTTATTCTCCTTTTGTCAGCTCTCGGTCAAAGGAGAATTACAGAGCTGAAACACAATATTTCACAGAGAAGTAAAATAAAGCCTAGAAGCTCATGCAACTTGGAAATATCAGTCAGGATGTCATCAGAAACCAGCCTTTCTGGTTCCAGATGCATTTCCCCTGGACAAACATTGCCCCAGCGCTAGAGTCCTCAGCTTATAACAGGTCAAAGTGTTAGCCAGCTGATAGCTAGATCCAAGAATCACAGAAAGTTCTCTAGCATCTTTAAAAAAAAACATGGACTTTAAAAAATACCCCAAAAGATGTTTTTAACCCTTTCCAAAACCTCTTTGGTGTGAGATATCATGGAAGAAAATGATGATAAATATCTTCACATGCAGATTTTGGAATCAAAGCAAGACCATTCAGGAGAAATCATGGGTGTCTGCATAAGAACTGTAATTTCTTCAGTGTCCACATATTTCTGGGTTCAGCCTTTTGAATCACTCAGTGTTTGTCATTGGGAGGAAAGACACTTATCTAGGACCAGGGACAAAATGCAACTTTTGATGGAGTAAGTAGGAAATCTGTGACTTGGCCAGTCATGCTTTAAGTCTCAGATTCTACAGTTAGATTTTCTACCCTTCCATCATGCAAAGTTTTGCCTTTGGATGTGTGATGATAGTAATAAAAGGGTGCTCTGCCTGAAGAGAGGATAAAAGCATCACAAACACTTGGAAGACACTTCTTCAACCACAAATGAATAAGTGATTATCTTGGGCTAATCTTCTATTCTAAATGACCTAACAAAGGATACATCAATCCTGGTGTACACTCTTTGGGAAATCTGCTGTATCTCATAATTATTTGATCAGTATCTCTCTCCTTACTCTACTATGTGCTATATGAAGACAAAGGCTTAGTCTTGTCCAAAGCCCTATTCCTCAATTCCTGTGCGCAAGATACCCAATACTTACTAGTTGAATGAATGATCTTTCATGTATTTTCTAATAGTGTGACCATATTTATTATAATTATTGTTATTGTTATTTGCAAGTAGCCAACACACATTAGCTTAAACAAAACCAGATATTTCTTCCTAGGCCTCGGGAACAAAACTAAAACCAGAGGACCTTTCTCTCTCCACCTCCTTCTTACCTCAGTTTCCTTCAGATCCTTCTTGTTCCTTGCTTATTTTTCTTTCCCACTACAAAGCAACTTTCTGTGTCTGAGTCTACAGACAAGCTATACATGTCTTCACTCCACCCACCAGGAAAACACAGAGACTCCATTTCCAAAGTCAAGTTTATTAAGAAGGGATTTATAGGGCCAGCAACCACTTGTGGTAAGACAGTGGGATCCATTTTGGGCATGGCTGCTTTGCCACCGTCGTTAGGGTGAGTCTGCCACAAGGCAGTTCCTGAAAAGAGATCCACTTCACACGCTTTCTGCTGATTTGCATTTCCTCTTGTGTGAACTGGTTCATCTTCTTAATTTTTTCCATTTTTCCATTTTGGCATCTTTTCTTTTTCCTACCAGGTCGATAAAAATATTGACCTTTCTGTTTAGCTTTCTGAAAACATTTTTCCAGTTTATATCAGCCACAATTCAATGCAGAAAACAGAAATCATTCTAGATATTGTAAACAGAATGGGATCGAACACAGAAAATTAGATGCTTGTAAAATCCCTGGAAGTTCTGTAGGGACAGCCTCTAGGCCAGGTTTCTGTGAATGACTCTTGCAACGTCACAGAACTGGTCCTTAAATGTTTTGGCCCCATCTGCCACCATCAGGAAGAACACTCCACTGCAGCTGGGGTGCGAGGGTCAGGGAGCCACCACCATTGCAACGCAAATATCTCCTGACAACCACAAAGGTAAGGATTAGACACTGGAATGCTGTTCCAGAAGGCCTCACACCTCCACAGCCAGACCTAAAAACAAAAACAAATAGCCAAATGCAGGCTCTGCCTCACTTCTGCCTCCAAATTATCGCAGGAATGTATTAATGAGTAAATCTAATTTGAATCCGCCATCCCAGGTGCAAAGGAGCCTGAGAAATGTCATTTTTACCTTCCAACCTCTGAAGTACAGGAAGGCACATGAAAAAGGGGCGGACAAGATCCTAAATGCCACTTGACTTTGTCTACTGTAGACATATAAACACACAGTACTTTCTGAGAGATTTAAATTTTATATAATTAAATCGGTCAGTCTTTATCTTTGTAATGTATTCTATTGCTTCCAAACTTATAAAATCATCCCACTCCAGAGACATTTAGTAACTATTAAATTCTGGTTGCTTCTTGTCTTCTTATTGATACTGTTGTTGGAAAAGAAGATGAATGTGGAAGCGCCCAAATGAAAAGAATTGCTGGGGACGAGTAAAATATTTGCTCAGAACTGTATTCAACTCCATTGTTTTTACCATAAAAAAAAAAGACAGTGATTAGAAGGGTGCTTGGGTCGCTCAGTCAGTTAAGCATCCGACTCTTGATTTTGGCTCAGGTCACGATCTCATGGTTTGTGGGATTGAGCCCCACGTCGGGCTCTGTGCTGGCAGCGCTAAGCCTGTTTGGGAATCCCTCTCCCTCTGCCTCTCCCTGGCTCGCTCTCTCTCTCTCTCTCTCTCTCTGTCAAAATAAATAAAGTTAAAAGAAAAAAAAACAGTGATCAGAAAGTAACAATATACAGCCTGGTTGAAATTTTACTTCAAGTGGCACTTTGGGCCTTTGCGACAGGCTATGGGCAAATCATGTCATAGCATGGGCATCAGTTAACTCTGATGTGTAATTTTTATATACATAGGTGAGAAGTTACTCTCAACTTTGTGCTGTTCATACAAGTACAGCTTCGGTCTGTTCTCAAAAGACAGCAGAATGATGCAGAATGCCACATGATCAGGAAAAACAAGGCATGTCGGTTACCCGAATCATTAAGTGATCTTTGTTTCGTTTGAAGCTTGGTTCAGAAATGATTCTTCTTTTCTCATAAGATTTTGTCTTGAGGTTTTCCAGAATCTTTCATTCTTTTTAATGTTTATTTATTTTGGGGACAGAGAGAGACAGAGCATGAACGGGGGAGGGGCAGAGAGAGAGGGAGACACAGAATCGGAAACAGGCTCCAGGTTCTGAGCCATCAGTCCAGAGCCTGACGCGGGGCTCGAACTCACGGACTGCGAGATCGTGACCTGGCTGAAGTCGGATGCTTAACCGACTGCGCCACCCAGGCGCCCCTCTTTCATTCTTTTTAAACAAAAGCCTCCATAAACCTCTCAAAAAATGTTTATTTTGTTTGGTAGTTAGAAGAACACTCTGCAGAGATTTGTTTTCATCACACCTAATTGGCCATGTGCTGCCTCCTCCTTGAGGTGAGCCAGGGTGACTGGATGCCAACCTATGGAAAATGGTTTTCCAGAGCAGCATCTGTCTCTCCACACAAGTCCTGGGGCTGTAGCTGGCGCTGTGGTTCTTGGAGTCCCCTTGCCCTACAATTGGATGGTTTAGGCAAACCAGGGCTCTCCCCAGCTGTTACATCCTTGAGGAAACACTTCTCTGAGATGCCTTTTAGTAAGACTTTGTTGAGCCACTGTCTCCACTTTTATTGTGGACAATTATGTAAACTTAACCCTTTTGTGTGGTCAGCTGAAAGTCATTGATAATATATTCTAAACCAGCATTTCCCAATCTTCACTATACATCAAAGTAGCCTTCGGAGACTTATTTCAAAAAATAATATAGGTATACCCAGAGATTCATATTCAATGGTCTGGTATGGTGCCTAGGCATCAACATTTTTAAGCTCTCCAGGTGATTCTGTGCTGCAGCCAGGGTTGAGAACCACTGCAAAAAAAAAATGATGGGCCAGCTCCAGCGAGCAATTTGTGTTCATTTGCCTGAGACTTTCCTGGTTTTAATACTGTGAGTCTCATGTCCCAGGAAGCCCTCAGTCCCAGGTAAACCAGGACAGTTGATCACTTTAGACCTATAAGTCTTTCCTCTCAACCTCCCAAGAAAGCCTGAGTCACATATGCACCCTCTGTAATTACGCATTGGACACAACACTGGGTTTACACACCCAAAGCCCAGGTTGGATACAGCCCTTCTTCTGCCATTCCCTAGCTGTGACCCTGGGGGGAGTCACTGAACTCTTTAACAATAAGAGTTTCCTCCTCGCTGCCATGTTGCGGGCATCAAACAACAGTGCATGTGACAGAAGAGGAAACTGAGGCTCAAGGAGGCTAAATGACAGCGCTTTAGTCATTGAACTGAAGTGTGCCTTGCCTCTCAGGCCTAAATGTCTTCCACTGCCGCTGTCCTGGAGGGCCTTCAGGAGGTATTCTCCGGCTGGGAATGAATCACCACCTCAGGCTAAGAGCAAAGCAGTGAGCCACCCACCTTCCACACACTCCCTCCAGTATATGGCTTGTATGGATATTTCTCTTTTATGCTTATTTGGAACTAAGGTCATCTTTGTAAAATGTGTTTGGTGGAGATAGCTTAATTTGTCCCAAGTTCTAGCTCCTGGAGGTGGGTTTAGATTATGCCTGAGTAGCCTCTTGAAGGGAAGGTTCCAGTTCCCTCCCCACTCCTTTCAGGCCACCCATTGGCAAATGCTGTAGTAGAGCTTTATTGTTGACGTTTTTCATGTTTTATGTTTCTGAAACAAAGATGGGTATTATGATCAATGGGTGCAGCATACATGATGCTATTTTCTTTTCCTCCCCAAACTGCCCCTGAATTAATGGTATATCAATACACTCAACGGAGTTATTAGATGCAGAAAACCAAACTGTCTTTTAATTCAACCAGCAGCCCTGGAGGTAGCTTTTGGAGAACGTAGAGTTGCCTTAAAGCCATCGTGCAACCCCCCACCCCCCACCCTGGGCTGGAGCCCATGTCAGCTTCCTAAAGGCAACAGAGCGCTCACACAGCCCTTCTTCAGTTTGGCACCTTAACGCGCGTGGATCCCACATTCTTGGAGAACGTGAGACTGCCGCTCAAAGAGTATTTTTGGAAGTCATTAGTTAGCTCAACTGTCAAGCTTGTCCATCTCAAAATGTAGCCAGGTGCCCCTCAAAGTCATAATGAGCTTAAAACGTATTGTGTTCACATCTGTCGTAATTATCAACTTTCTGCCCTTTGCCATCCCAGCGACGAAAACTTGATACCAACAGTTATGTGAATCAGGAGAAGTGGGGCCCGAGAGGTCTAAGAGGCATTCTGAGAGGAGTCCAGCAGTTGCCTATTTTACATTCAGAGCTGTTTGCCTCCTACTCTTTTGACCGTCCACTCTCACAATGTAACCTTTGAATAAACTTACTTTAAAAAATAAATGAATAAGGGTAACGGGCCACCTTGTTTAAGTGATGTTCTCATCACAGTCGGACTGAGCAACTTGGTAGGACCAGCTTGCCTATCTGGAGTTGAAGGAAGAGAAATGAACAGATTTTTAAAATAATTATTCATAAGATGTCAACTCTCATAACATTGTTTCTTGATTATCTGCCGACCTGAGGGGCTCTTGCTCTGCTCTCAGAATAATGCGTGACACGCTGACATCCAGCTGGTCAATGGTAATGAGATATTTAGTGGGTGAGAGAGAAGGGCCTGATAAGCAAGTCCAATTCCCTTTGTCTGCGATCTGTTGGGATAATTCGCACAATGTTTCGAGGAGTGCGTGGGGAAATGAACTGAAAGCGAAGAGTCTACCACCCTTAAGTATTTATGTTCTAGGTGATAGGGGCAAAAGATAATATTGATCTAAGAAAAGTGTAGGTTCTCTTGAGGGAAATATTTAAGCATCAGGGAGGAAGTGAGGAATAAGAGACAATAGCAGCCAGGCAATTTTCAAATTCCCTTCTTGCCAGTGTTGAGCTGTGTGACTGTGGACAAGTCACTTAAACTCTCTGGGCCAGTTTTCCATTCTTAAAAATGAGGTGACAGGCCTTAGAGGACAGTGGTGATGATGAAATGGAATAATCTACACAAAATATAATGTGCATAAAAACATATTCAAAGTAGTGAGATTTAAATATTACATGTTATTTGTTCTAAACATTCTTTTTCCATTTTGAACTCCCGGATTCCCAAATATATTTTGTTAAATATCACATTTTGTGTGGCATGTGTGCTGTTTTAAAGGTGTATAAGAATACAATATGAGTATAAATTCTGATTTAGAGAAAGATTATAGGGAGATTTTTGTGATTCTTAAAAGGCAACTACTTTATTTAATGTTTGACTTAGAATTGTGTTCTGGGTTAGTTTCAGAAGGGTTCAGGTCTTCTGTCATGTGATAGTGATGTGGCCCTTAGAAAGGCAACCCATGGGGCGCCTGGGTGGCTCAGTCAGTTGAGCGTCCGACTTCGGCTCAGGTCACGATCTCACAGTCTGTGGGTTCGAGCCCCGCGTCAGGCTCTGTGCTGACAGCTCAGAGCCTGGAGCCTGCTTCCAATCCTGTGTCTCCCTCTCTCTCTGCCCCTCCCCCACTCTCACTTTGTCTCACTCTGTCTCTCAAAAATAAATAAATATAAAAAAAATGTATTAAAAAAAAAAAAAAAGAAAGGCAACCCAGGTGAGACTGAGTGTTTATCCTATCTATAAAATGGGATAATTCTCCCCTTCCCACCTCACCAGGATGCAGAAAGGATCAAGAGAAGATACATACAAAGGGGTGAAGCACTCTAGTAATGAGAAATATCATTATTCTGAAGAGTATGGTGAACACCTGACATATGTTTACACCTGTGGGCTTAGGGATCAAGGTTTTCATTGAGTACACAAGCCCTAGAACCCCAGAAAGAGCTCCTGGAGATGCCAGGGTGGAACCAAGGCTGCTGTTTAGAGTTGAGCTTTCTTCTTCCATATTTTATGGGGGAATTACTCTGTCTTGGTCCGGATGTTGGACTGAGCCTCAAGTAGAGACATTGTTCCTCCTTCCCTGCATCCTAACACTACCACCACAGGTCATAATATAACCCCACCCAGAGAAGAACTTCAGTTAGATTTGGGAATTTTCATAACACAATGTCGTCCTTACCCCATAACACAGGGATCCCCTTTGGGCAAAAGTTCAGAACCTCTAAATTCCAGGGCCACCAGAGAAGATACCATTGAACCCACTACTCCCTCTCTCTCACCTTTCAAAAATTAGTTGAGAAAATGCATTCGTGGGGTGCCTGACTGGCTCAGTCAGTAGAGTATGCAACTCTTGATCTCAGGGTCATGAGTTTGAGCCCCATGTTGGGGGGAGAGTTACTTAAAAAAAAATTAATTAGTTAAAAAAAAAAAAAGAAAATGGATTCTTAAGGAGGATATTCAAAGGTCCATGCTATCTATTTGACTGTCTAAATCATGGCTCTTAATCTTTTAGTGTGTGAGGATTCCTTGCTAACCAAAACATTTAATCAAGGCCTTTCTATATGACAACAGTTTTATTTAGTGACCACTGATTGAGAAAATACACAGTGATCATCAAAAATACTAACCACCATCATGAATTCAAAAGTACTATCATTGAAAACATTTATACCTATAAAAAACCAGCTATGCAGATAAGTGTGAGATGTATGTATTCAGTCTGTAGGCAGTGCATGTGAAGAAACTCTCACGAGAGCTGATGTGTTCCCCATGGGGGCTTTGGACCCTGGTTGAGAATCCCTGCTCCTAGTTTAAGAACGTCAAGCTTCCATGACCTCCTTAGCTTTGCCTCACTAGAAACACTTTCACTCTGCTATTGTTGAAGATGTCACCCTCAGACTGAAGATTGACAATTATGTTATCTAGTGCCACTTACGAACAGACCACTAATTTCTTTTAGAATTTAATGCCAGTAAACGCTTATGTTTCCTGAAGAACTAGCAAATGGGTTTTTTGTTGTTTTTTTGAGGTTTTTTGGTCAGTGGTGTTCTAGTTGTTGTGTCCGTGTGGTTAGGGGCATTATTTTGAAAGTTTAAAAAAGTGGGACTGGGTGTCGAAGTTGGTGAGGACCCAAAGCCACAGTGCGTAAGGATCTGTCTTTACGAAGTTGTACATGCAGAAAGGGGACGTGAAAACAGGCATTTTCTCATTTTTATTGGCTCATGTTGGAATATCCTTTATTTTTTTAGCGATGCCCCTTCTGGTATTCTTTCATGGTGAAAAGAAATAAAAATGCTCTATTTCTCAAGATACGACTAGCTGGGATTTGCGTAGGGTTTTGATTGCATAATGAGGGTGGTTGGAGCAAGTGCTAAATATATAATAGGAATCTGCTTGCCTGCCCAGAGAGAGACTTTTGGGGTGGCAGTTCTAGAGTCTGATCCTTTTTTTTTTTTAATTGAGGTATAATTGACATAAGACGTTTTATTAGTTTCAAGTATATAACGTAATGATTCAATATTCGTGTATTCTGTGAAATGATCACTACGATGAGTTCAGTAACAGGGGTTGCTACCCAAATTAACAGTACTTTTGAAACTGACTCACAATAACCAAACTTAAGAGACTGATGTATAAATCAGAATGCTAGCATATGACTTCACAACAGGGGAGATAACTGTCCAGCGGAGAACATCGATGTCTATCATCCAACACACTACCTTTCTAGTATTTGTATTTGGGGGTCAAATTATTCATCAAAGTTTGGCTAGTAAATACTGAGTTTAATAAACAGAATCAGTAAAGTTTCTGGTAAGCTTATTTCTCCTCTTACACACACTTTTCCTAGAACATTTTCAGAGCACTCTTCAAGACAAACTCTGTGCTTATTTTTGTCCTTAATTGGTTTCTACCAAATGTCCATCTCACACAAAATGCTTGTACCTCTTTGGTTGAGTTCACCCAGAAGCAGACCCTGAGAAAAGGAATTAGTTCAAACCATTTATTTCAGGAGGAGATTGCAGAAACCACCGGTAAGAGCTGGGAAGTGAGGCAGGAAGAGAAGGAACAATTACAGAGTGTGTTAAGGTGTAGGCTATCATTTGGGGCACCGGGGTCTCCGTCCCACTGGACATTTGTGGGAAGTGATACAAAACACTCCCTAGAATGGCTGCACTTGAGGACAGAAGAACCTGGGGCCCTTATCTTCCCATTCCATCGACCATTGCCTAAGGGACATTCCCAGAGGTGTTAATTCCCTACAAGGATTTGACCTGCCCCACCCATGAGCTGAGCACACAACAGAGCATTAGCTACTTGGGTCACAGAGGCTGGCAGCAGGAAGTCCTGGGGTGAATAGGCATCAAGAGTGGGGAGGGATTTGTGCCGGCCGTTGATGGCCTCTGCTAATATCCTACTGGGCAGAATTTGTATCAACCTACTGCAAACAGGGTTGCTGTCATAATTCATATATGACTAGTGACATCTTAGACTCAAGATATCAAGGTAGATTTCCCTCCACTCATAGGCAAAATTCTGAAAACTTGTGAGACCATTTCCTTAAGACGATGGCAAGAACTTTTCCACCGTATGCCCTGCTTCATTATCAGAGTTCCTAAGGTTAGCAAGGTGATGAAACCAGGCAGAGGATGCAGAACAGAAACACGGTTCATGGCAGTGAATGAGTGTTCCACTGCTGCTGTAACAGATTGGCACAAATACAGCAGCTGGAAACGATACAGGCCTATGCTATCTCACGGTTTCCCTGGGTCAGAAGTCCAGGCCCAGCTGAGCATGGTCCCTTGCTCAGGATCTCACAGGACTGGGAGCAAGGTGTCAGCTGGGCTCCATTTCCACCTGTGGAAACAACCTACTTCCAAGCTTATTCAGGCTCTCGGCAGAATTCATCTCCCTGCAGCTATGGGACGCAGGGCTCTGGCTTTTTGCAGGCTGTCGGCTGGAGACTGCACTCAGGTCCTAGAAGCCATCCACAAGTTTTTGCCATATGGGCTTCCTCTGGATAACTGTTTACTTCATCAAGCCAGCAAGGAGAATCACTGCTAAGAGGGAATCTCATGTAACATAATATAATCACAGGAATGACTGCCTATCACCTTTGCCATATGATGTAACCTAATCAAGGGCATGACATGTCATCACTTTTGACATATTCTGTTAGTTAGAAGCCAGTCCCAGGTCCTGCACACACTCAGGGGAAGGAGATTACGCGAAGGCGTGGACTTGGGAAGTGGGAAATCCGTGGGGGTCATGGTAGGATCTGTCTGCCACAGATACATAGTGCACACCCGATACATATTAATCTGCTTCCTCTGCTTTGGATTCTTCTCCCATCACTGCATATATTATTACTGTCACAGTAAATTTAGGCTAGAATAAAGACTCATGATGGACACTGAGTCTCTGGGATTGAGAAAACAATTCAGACACGACAGCTCCGTGGTGACAACAAACACTGTCAGATCACATTACCTGTTCATGCACAGTTATCACACATTTAATGTGGTGAAATGTTATGGCCACATCACAGTCAGGCGGAGCTGATGGTTTTAATTTGGGTCTAAGGCTACAGTTATGCTGATGCTTTTCACCGCTGGCTAGACTGGGGGACTCACATTTCCATGAGTTTCTGCTATCAGGAGGAAGGCTTTGTTTCCCCTTCATCTTGAACTTCTCATGCAAGTGAAAGCTAGTATTTCCCAGGTGGAAAAAACTGTCATTAGACATTAGTCCCCTGCATTTCATATTGGATGAGAGTCTGAGTGAGTTATGGAAATATAGGGGCTGGCACTTTCAAGCTCTGGGAACTCTAAGTGGCAATTGAAATTTGGCTTTCCTAAGGACTTGATGAAAAAACAGAGCTTATAAAAGTCCACAGGCATCAGCTTCCAAGAAGTCACCTGAGGATAAGCTGCAAAAATGCTTTATGTGCATATAACTACTGTCATTTCCCACCCTGGACCCAACCACTAGTTTCCAAAAAAAAAAAAAAAAAAAAAAAAAATGACTTGACTGTCAGCCTTTACTGCAACAAGAAATATTCATGACTCAATTTTGAAGATTATATTCTTGGAGTTGACCTCTGTTGATCTTGGAGAGATTAGGCCTGTTTTACTGATGGTATTACCAGTCTATATGGATTGAGGACTCCAAAGCAAAGCAGTGGACTTTTGTTTTGTTTTGTTTTTAATGTCTTCTCTATTAACTCAGAACCTGAAAAGTCTGCAGTTGTAGTGCTGGGAATAAACGTTGTGAGGACAACAGACGTCTCCTAGAAGTTCCAGTTGATAGAATTCTGTTGTTCACTTATATATCTCCTTGATGACACCATTGGTGGACAGGGTCCAATTGGCTTTCAAACCCACAGAAGAGGGGCGCCTGGGTGGCTCAGTCGGTTAAGCGTCCGACTTCAGCTCAGGTCATGATCTCACGGTTCTTTGGACCAGCCACATTTCAAGTGCTCAGTAGCCACATGTAGCTAATGTCTACTGCCTTGGATAGCACAGTTAGAAGCTTCCATTTTAAGTTTTTTTTTTTATGTTTATTTATTTTTGAGAGAGAGAGACAGAGAGAGACAGAGAGTGCAAGCAGGGGAGGGGCAGAGAGAGAGGGAGACACAGAATCCGAAGCAGGCTCCAGGCTCCGAGCTGGCAGCACAGAGCCCGACTTGGGGCTCCAACTCACAAGCCGTGAGATCATGACCTGAGCAGAAGTCAGATGTTTAACCGACTGAACCACCCAGGCACCCCAGACACTCCATTTTAAATGGATTCTTAGGAGTCTCCTTTTATTGGGAGGGTGGTGGCTGTGGTAGGGGCGGTATTGACCAGTGCCTCTTAAACTTTAGCATCCATGAGAATCACCTGGAGAACAGGTTAAAATGCAAATTCCTGAGTCCTAACTCCAAAGATTCTGATTAATTGGTTCTGGTGTAGGGACCAAGCATTTGCACACCCGAAATAATGCTGATGTTGGTCCATAAACCACATTTTTGAGTACCCATGGTACAAAGTCTGCGTCCTTCAGTTTTACCGTTAACCTTACTGTTTTCGTTAGTTTTCCAAGAGAAGACTAGTTGTACCTATTTTGGCCGCAGTGATAGAAATGAAGGCCTTTCCCATGGCACGCATATCAGTTTCTGTTTCTACCAGCCCCACACAGGCAGAGGATTGAAAACTTGCAACCCATTCACTCTCACTCTGCCAGTTGTTGAGCCGCTAGGACCAATGCTTGTTCTATCTGGGGTGTCTCATCTCCTCCATCAAGTGGAGATCAGCTGGCTCCTGTTTCTCCAAACCTAGAGATCTCCCTAGGCCATGTCCCTATGGGTGTCCCTGGGCCACGTGTCTCCTCGGTTGTAACCTCTCTTTTTAATTATCATAGGCTCTGCAATTATTATTACATTGAGTTTGCATTTCAAATAGTTTGGTACAATCGATGTGTTGAATTTACATAACAATCTTGTCCTAAAACCTGTGTAGTATGACTAACAATGTCTTTTATCATAGTATATATTGTTTCTCCTTTTCCATGAGCATAAATGACACTAATATTTAGGCAGCAGATCATCTGCCTAATTGTAAATCTTCATATCATGTTCGTGGTTTATGATATTGCCATTACAAAGCAATGTTGAGTAGTTATGGTAGAAACTATGGGTTAGTCTCATGTTTACATATAACTTATAAGGGTCCATCATTTTGTTCTAGCTAAGCACTATTTCAGTAACCTACCTACCCTGTGGCCCTCCATGAAGATATTTAATAAATGCTCAATAGCCTATTCTCTAAAAGAAGCTGTTTATAATTCCACTGGAGAGTACTATGCAGACAAAGAAAAAAATGTCCTAGGAATGTCCACATTCGCTTAAAACACCACTAAGTTCTAGGTGCCCAGTGACCAGTACAATGGGGGACAGAAAATGGACTGAAGAGATAGTCAGGTTTGAGTGACAATTTCTGACATTAGGCCATTTAGGCAACTTATTTCTTTCTCTAGGGTTAGTTTCCTCATCTACAAAACAAGAATAACAAAACCCCTAGTTAAGGGGGTGACTGTGAAGATTGAATGCATGTACAGGGAGTGGTGCTCAGCAGAAGACTTACTGCTATTATTGTTTCAAGAAAAAAAAGGGTCTCTAGGCTGCTAATCTGAAAAGGCACCATGAAGAAGATAGCATTTGAGTTAGGTCTTTAAAACTGGTAATATTTGTTTGGTTCTTTAAAAAAAAAAGGGGGGGGGGGACGCCGGCGGCTCATCGGGTTAAGTGCCAACTATTGATTTCAACTCAGGTCATGATCAGGTTATGGGATCGAGTTCCTCATCGGCCTCTATGCTGCTAGCGTGGATTCTCTCTCTCTCCCTCTCTCTCTGCCCCTTCTCTGCTCATGCTCTCTCTCTCTCTCTCAAAATAAATAAATGAACATTTTTTTAATTAAGAAAAAAGGTTTGTACATAAACTATAAATTCTTCGTGTAAACTATTGAAGTGATAATTTTTAAAAGTTACCGTGATTTCACCATTTTCATTCATTTTATGTTGAACAACAAGGTGTTAAATAGAATTATAGAACAGAATAGAATTATTCTTATTGTAGGGTTTCAGCATGCCTAGTGTCCCCACATTCTAAAGCAAAGTCCCACACCATCTATGAAGAATTTGCATTTTGGGTGGTCTTTTGCCAGCATTTGCCCACCACCCACTTCATCCTTAAAAAAAAAAAAATTAAGGTGAAGAAGTCAGTGGGAAGTAGAAAGTTTTGTACTTTAGAATGTCTTTAGGTCAGTGCCTCTCAACTGGAGGCAGTTTTGTACCCCCAAGGGACATTTGGCAATGTCTGGAGATATTTTTGGTTGTCACAACTGGGGGGTGGGGGGTGCCGCTAGCATCCAGTGAGTAAAAGCCAGAGAGGCTGCTTAATATCCCTCAATGCACAGGACGGCTTTCGGCAACAAATACTCATCTGGCCCCAAACGCCAAGGGTGCTATCGCTGAGAAACGCCGCCTCAGAGAGAGGGTTGTCCTCGAACAGGTGCGCTGCTCCTGCCCACATCTGCGGGAGTTGTGCTTCTCTCTCACCCCGATCCAAGTACGAGGATTCAAGAAAACTCTTTGGATCATTTGGCCGGGGTTCTTTGGAGTTTGGTAGACACGAATATCTGTATTTCATTCCCTTCTGGAAAAACCCTGAAGAGGACAGGCTGAGGGAAAGTTCAGTGAAACAAAGATCCCTGTTTTTCTGGGCCTCAAGGACTGTGGCTGCAAGAGGTCACCTCTAAGAAGAGACCGGAAACGGAGTGAAGGCTTAGAAGACAGCAGCACAAAACCAGGCAAGGGCAGCATACATCTTCCTGAGTGGAAAAAGTAGGAGGGAGGTCTGCAAAGAGCAAAAGGGCAGGAGGATCCTGTCGGGCCAGGGACAGTCTTTAGAGAACATCAAGACAGCCTCTGAAAATGAGCATTTAAACTGTTGTCACACCCAAGGGGATGATCTTCCCATCTTCCCTTTCCTCCCTGCCTTCCTTCAACCCAGCAGGATAGAGAGGAAGCCAGCGAGTAGAAAGGAGGATGAAGGGACCAAGTGGGTAATTGTGAAGCAACCAACCAATCCCCTTTACCTACTGCAGGTTTCCTAAGCTGGGCCAGGAGAGAAGCTTACATAAAACAAGAGCCTGAAGGGGCACCTGGGTGGCTTCGTTGGTTAAGCATCCGACTTCAGCTCAGGTCATGATCTCAGTTCACAGTGTCAGTGCAGAGCCGCTTTTCGGATCCTCTTGTTGCCCTCTCTCTCTGCCCCTCCGCCGCTCACTCTCTTTCTCTCCAAAATAAATAAACATTAAAAACAACAACAAGAGACTGAAGATGTGATGCTAGCCTAGGCAAGACGTTTTAATATCTGCAGATGACTATACAAGCTAAAAGGCCTCCTCACAAAGTCATCTTGAATACTGGAAGGATGAGTCTCTAGAGTTTCTTTGAAAAAGGTAGTATGTGGAAGAATAAAGTTACATTATATTTGGAACCTGCCAAGACTGGGTCTTTCAATAAGCTGGTTACATGCATGTATATAATAGACATGATATATAAACATATATGTACACACACCTGCAGAGAATATATCTGTGTATCATTATATCCCATATATGACAAACAGCTATACATATGTTTGTGGATGTATGTTTTCATATATTTGGATTACACTCTCTATATAAAGTTTTCTGTTATGCCTTATTCACTCATCACTTTACTATAAAATTTTTTTATGCATTGAAATAAGCAGTCATATAGATAGATATACCACAATTCATGTGAACAACCCTAATTCTGTTGTTGGATATTTCAATAATAAATCACTAATTTACTACCAGAAAGAGCACTCCAATGAACATCTTTATGACTCTCCACCTATATTATTACTTCCTGGAGTAAGATTATGAATTTTATTTTAACACTATTGATATTATTATCCAACTGTTTGAGAAATCTTTATCAAATTTTAAAATTTTTAATTGCAGCAAAAGTCATATGGCATAAAGCTTACCGTCTTAACCATTTTAGTTTTTTGAGTGAACAGTTCAGTGGCATTAAATATATTCACATTGCTGTGCAACAAATTTCCAGAACTTTTTCATTTTGTAAAACCGAAACTCTTATACCCATTAAACAACTCCTCATTTCCTTCTCCCCCTACCCCCTGGTAACCACCATTCTACTTTCTGTTTCTATCAATTTAACCATTTTAGATAACTCATACAAGTGATTCAGGCAGTATTTGTCTTTTCATGATTGGCTTATTTTACTTAGCAGAATGTCCTCAAGATTCATCTATGTTGTAGCATGTGATAGGATTTCCTTCTTTTTTAAGGCTGATTAATATCATATATATGTGTGTATGTGTGTGTATATATATATATATATATATATACACTAAATTTTGTTAATCCACTCATCCATTGATGAACATTTAGGTTGCTTACATTTGTTAGCTATTGTGAGTAAAACTACTGTGAATATAAGCATACAAATATCTCTTGAAGACTCTGCTTTCAAGTCTTTGGAATAAAGGACTTGAATAGAAATTTCTCCAATGATGATATAAAAATGGCCCACAAGCCTATGAAAAAATACTCAACATCACTAATCATAAGATAAATGAAAATCAAAACAACGAGATTCCACCTCTTACCCATTAACCTGACTGTTACAAAAACAAAACAAAATAGAAAATAAGTATTGGCAAGGATGTAGGGAAATCAGGGGCACCTGGGTGGCTCAGGGGGTTAAATGTCTGACTCTTGATTTCGGCTCAGGTCAAGATCTCATGGTTTGTGCAATCGAGCCTCTCTTGATGTCTGCCTACAGAACCTGCTTGGGATTCTCTCTCTCTCTCTCTCTCTCTCTCTCTCTCTCTGCCCCTCCCCCATTCATTCTCTCTGTCTCTCTCTCTCTCTCTTTCTAAATAAATAAACTTAAACAAAAAGGTGCAAGGAAATCAGAACTCTGGCATACTACTTATGCAATTGTAAAATGGTGAAGCCACTATGGAAACTGGTATGGAATTTCCTCAAAAAATTAAACATGGAGCCACCATATGATCAGGCAATTGTACATCTTTATACATTAGAAGCACAGCATTACTTCTACCCCATTCTATTGTTCAAGGCATGTCACAAGACCAGCCCAGGCTGTAACGAAAAAGAAATAATGCCACCTCTTGATGAGAGGTGTAACATGTTTGTACAGTGATGGAGGAATTATAGAAGGCTATCTTTAGGGACCATTTACATAGATAATTTGATATAGGGATAATGATAGTCTTATGTTTTATTTTACATTTCTTTGATTACTTATGAGTTTTTTTTTTTTCATGTTTCCCAGTCGTTTGTAGTTCTGTGAATCATGTTTATGCCTTGTGACTTGTAAAAACTTTCTCCAGCAGTTTTTTTAAATTTTCTATAAATGTTTTTGTATGTAGGTGTGCCTGGGTAGCTCAGTGGGTTAAGCGTCTGACTTCGGCTCAGGTCAGGCTCAGGTCAGGATCTTGAGATTGGTGGGTTCAAACCCTGATTCGGACTCTTCACTGACAGCTTGGAGCCTGGAGCCTGCTTCGGATTCTGTCCCCCTCTCTCTCTGCCCCTCCCCTGTTTGCATTCTGTATCTCTTGCTCTCTCAAACATAAATAAACGCTAAAAAAATTTTTTTAAGTCTTTGTATGTTTGTTGCTTATGAGAAAATAGGATGTTAATCAATTTCCTGTCAAATTTATTGTAAAACTCTGTCATATAGCATTAAGTTTTTAAATGCAAAATGCATTCTAAAATTTTTATTTTCAAGTAACAAAATCTGTTTCGTTTTCTTGATAACATATTCAGTGATAATACACAAAATACATGATTATAGTGACTATTCATTATCTTGTTGGCAGTATAACATCTTTATGCCTTTCCTAGTTTGAGGGAATTTCCAACGGTCTGGGTTTGGTATTGTACAAGGCACATACCCCTGGGGTACACACATGTGGTTCACTAGGAGCAGAGAGAAAATACTGAGATATTTCTTTTTATTTACTTTATCTTTAAAAAATATAGAAATTAAACTTTACCCATACTTAACATAGATACAAATCCTGGGACCTTTGTTTGGATCACACACCAGGTATAGGGGATAAACGAGAGAACATGGCACTCTAAAAAAACATGGAAGGTTGGTGGTCCTACCCTTTATTCCTTTTGGGAAGATTTTCATGTGTTTCCGTTTGCATATGACTAAAAAGATCTACAGGTTATAGTACCCAGCTTTATTTAAACTATCCTTTATGGGCACCCGGCTGGATGAATTGGAAAAGCAGGCAACTCTTGATCTTCAGGTCATGAGTTCAAGCCTCATGTTGGGTGTAGAGATTACTTAAAAAAACTTTTTTAATTAAAAATAAAAACTATCCTTCAAATATGGACAAGTGCCTAGAAAGTTTCCTGCAAATAAATATGGATTGAATATACTCTTATCAATGCAAACATAAGGGAACAATGTGAAAATAGTGAGGCTGACACTCTACTTCTTGTTACCTTAAAAACTCATCAAATTTGCCAAGAGATGGGCCAGAACAGTTAAAATGAGTAAGAAGACTGTCTCACATACAGATACACACTTATGTCCCATGTGTACATTGCATTTGGGTAGCTAATGGTAGCATGAAGTCACTATGATTCTCAAGATGGTCTACATGACTATCTAATATGTAAAGACAGATATCTATATTTTCCTCAGATATCAAAATTCACATGACATTTATTCACTATTTAAATCTTTTACCCTAAGCTTAATGATATATACTGAGTTTAAACGTTTATACTGAAGTTTCTTACTTAACATCTTTCTGAGGGAAAACTTTCAGTTGTGACGGCCATTAAAAATTGGTATTGAAATAAACTCAAACAGTCCTTTGGGGGCACTTGGCTAGCTCAGTTAGAAGAGCATACAACTCTTGATCTTGGGGTTGTGAGTTTGAGTCCCATGTTGGCTGTCGAGATAACTTAAAAATAAAATCTTAAGAAAAAAAAAGAGGATAAGAAACAGTCCTTTGGACACTCTCTCAAAAATAGTTAAAGGAATATTTTAGTGAAGCAGATTTAATCATGGTGCTATTAAGAAAATATTATTTATAACCGTTTAAGGGTATAAGTAAAATACATTAGTACTAATAATACAAAAATAAACATAATAAAGCAAATACAATAATTTCCACTTTCATTTTATCACAGCATTTAAAAATGTGTACTTGTTTAATTTTTATATATAGTCATATATGACTATGTATAAATAAATAAATGTTTATACAGGTATACTGCTGGCTCACACAATGGGCAAATTAGAAATAGGGATCTTTCTTTAAGTAAAACTTTTTTTTTTATTAGTTATTGTTTATTTCTACAAAATAAAAAACATTCTGTATAAATTATAAAAATAAGATTGTTGAGTATAAAATAATAGAAAATGAAAACTTTAATCAAAATAGTTATAAATCACAGTTAGAACATGCATTTTTTATTTAAAAAAATTTTAATGTTTTGTTTTAGTTTTGAGAGACAGAGAGAGACAGCATGAGTGGGGGAAGAGCAGAGAGAGAGGGAGACACAAAATCCGAAGCAGGCTCCAGGTTCTGAGCTGTCAGCACAGAGCCCAACACGGGGCTCGAACTCACAAACTGTGAGATCATGACCTGAGCCGAAGTCGGACGCCTAACCGACTGAGCCACCCAGGCGCCCCAGAACATGCATTTTTAACGGTTGTTTTATGGAAACGAATTCTTTATGATGATTTCAATGCTTACTTGACCCAGTATCTCATTTTCCAGAGAAATCATCTCCAATTGACTTGCTAGTTTTCTTCAGATATTGCAGACCTTAAGTAGTTTTAAGTACATTTTAATTTTGAAACTATATTTGCCACTGGCAACTGATAGTGGAAAATCAATATATAGTGGAAACTATATTGGCCACTAGCTCTGAGGCTATCAGGATATTTGAAAATGTATCCAGTAAGTTATTGCTGCAAGCATTTCAATATTGAAATTGCAATATTTCAGAGGAAATCTATGTAGATTCTAGAAAACAGCTTAAAGATTTTAGTTTCTCAAAATACTCATGACCCATAAATATCACATTTGCTGTTGTAGTCATCAATAGATACCAACTGTAACTTTCTGTGTAATTGTAGTATTTCATATCCTTCATATTTCATCAAATAGTGTAGTCTAGAACACCAGAACAGGCATAGTATTCTCCTGGCATTGTCAAATTTTCCTTAATGATAATATTATTGTATCTGACACAGAAAACAAAATTCCTCACTTGGAAATTTGGGTTTTGGACAGAGTCGGGGTGACCATAGGATTCGCGGTCCAACTTGGTCTTCTCACTTGTACTTTTTGAGTTCCATATCTATGTCCAGTGACTGCAATTTCTACAGCAACAATAATATATTTTTCATAGATATCATAACCATAATTTCTTTTTTAAAGAGATTTCTTAATCTCCGATGTTTCAAGGGTATTAAGTCGTGACTTTCAGTTTCTGCAACATTTTGCTCACAGTATTAGTACTTTTAAAGATATGATAAATTAGAGCTAAACAAATACATATAAATGTTGATATTTTTTCATGTATTCTTTGGCTTCTTTTCGAGGCTATTCATCTTTATTAATGCCACCAAAAAATTCTAGAAGAGTTTTTAACCTGCCCCTACTTGTGTTTTTAGTTTTATTTATTTTATTTCATTTCATTTTATTTATTTTTATTTTGAAAATTTTTAAATTTTCATTTTAATTTCAGTACTGTTAGCGTACAGTGTTGTATAAGTTTCAGGTATACAATATGGTGATTGCACACTTCCATACATTACCTGGTGTTCATCACAAGTGCACCCTAAATCCCCATCACCTATTTCAGTCACCCCCCCTCCCACTATCTCCCTTCTACTTGTGTTTCTAGTAACATAATGTTACCAACTGCATTTCCTATCACAAATTCAACAATGGCTAAATACTCATACTTGGTAAGTATGTATCCAATACTCTTAATTTTCATTGAGGCTAAAAAGTACTTGTATAGTCTGTGCAATATAAAAAGCTATTCAGAGTGTTGTCAGAGAGAGTTTTGCTGTCTCATTTCCTCTCAGTTTAAAAAATGCACAGAAAGCAGAATATGGGATAGTCTATCATTTTTGAATATCATCTGTTGCAATTTGTTATGTCTTCCATGCCCATTTATTCTATTATTGAATCTTAGATTTCCAGATTTTCTCTTGTAAGTGGTCTACTAAATATACATGTATAATCCTTCTTTACTTATGTCACCTTCTGGGCAGAGTTGCCCAAAAGAGTTGCATGTAGAAATAACAAGACTTGCATTTTTAAATTCTCAGATCTAACAATTATCATCTGTTCTGCGTGGCTTTGTTTGCATGTGTATGTGCAATGTAGGAGCCGGCTTGCACGGGCTGGTGAAAGCCTACCGTTAAATATTCAGGAATTTTATAAGCCAATTGTTAAAATATTGGACATTTGAAATCAGTCTTATTAGGAGTGTTTACACCATTGTGATTGGCAAATGCCACAGATCAGGGCTTTTTTTTTTCTTTTTTCTTTTTTAAAAGGGTCAGTTTATCAGCACACCACTTGTATCTAAAATGAATGATAATTAGCATTACTCGCCTTATTAAATAATCTTATTCATTCCATCTGCTATAATCTTAATTTTTGGTTTTGTATTTCAGCCCCTAAATAGCGTACAATATTATTATTTGTTGTTGATGTTCGTGTTATGCATGTCAGTCATAACGTTATTGACTTTTACTATCGTTTCTACCAAATGAGGAAATTCCTATTGTCATTCAGTTGTATAGATTATTCTCTGAGTGCCAAATTGTTTGGCTAAACACATAAGTATTTATAATATACCTCTTCTAATAGCCTGTTAATATTTTTTTCATCCTCAAATAGTTTATTTCCTGTAGCATCAATAATTATCTACTTTTTTCAAAACAGTTTTTAATTTTGAACACTTAATAAAATGTTTGTGGTGCATTTCACTGTATTCCTGTTTTACAACAATTAAGTGACAAAAATGTCAATCTATATCCCCATTCCCTTTATTCAGCTGTTTTTTTTTTCTTTAAGGGATTTACATAACTTTTTTTTTTTTAAAGAATTCTTTCAGCTTAAAATAAAAGTAACAAGAGTTAGGATTTTTATTTTCAACATTTGTCAGAATTCTTATGTACGAAGTTTCCAAAGACTTCGTACATGTGCTTTCTTCTGGGAGATAAATTTGTCCTATTTGATGCTCAACAGGAGGATTTTGCTTTCGATATTCAAATACATGGACTTTAACTAGATCAACTGTGAGTGTATTTCATTTAATGGATTCTACATGTTTTTTTTTTCTTCTCTCACTTTTTTAAGAAGAATTCATCCATTCTTTTGACATGGAAATAGAGGGTAAATTCACCTCTTGCCCTCTCTGTGAAGTCTGTGCTAGAATCTTCTGAGGCTAATCATTTCCTTTTCTTTCTTCCCCCTGGCATTCAATGATCCAAACTTTTTTTTTTTTTCATTTTATTGTATAGTGGATTCTCACTTTCTGTTTTTCTGATATGATAAACTATTTTCTTATGTTTTGAGCATCTGGGCAGAGATAATGTGATCATTTAATACATTTCCTTTAGAATGTGTAATATTTTAAAATTATATTTATGTAGTGAGCCCTTAAGATTTAACAGCAATTAAAATTGTATGATAAAATTTTCACAGCATGATAATGACTGTGATACAGTTAGATCATTATGTGCTAATGGTAAATAAATATTACTTATTCTATAGTGAGTCACTGAAAGTATAGGCTTAAATTGGAAACTCTGCAATGTCATTTTAGTAAAATAAACAAATGACAATACTGTTAACTACAAAATGAAACATGAAATTTAGCTACATTTTACCAATTGGAAATTTTCCTTTTTTCATTTTAAGATATTTTCTGATGAGCTCGTGAAATTTGTGAAAAGCAGCTTCCAGTGGTAGAAGCCTTGTTAATTGTTACAGCAAGAGAGTCTTTTGTTTGTTAAACTTGTTCTTTCTTTGTGAGTCAAAGCAAAATGGTATGTATGTACTCCATTATGAAAAGATATTTTACCTGATTAGTTAGGGAACTGTTATAACAAATACACAAATAGCCTCTCTTTGAAACCTAAGGAAGTTATAATAAAAATACAAAAACATACTAAATATGTCTCCAATGTGAATGTCACTGTCTTAGTTGCCATTTCCTTGTATGGGACACAACCTGGACATCTGTAGGCAGCAGATGTGCTCCTGTTGGAGACACACGTTCGTAGGGTCTGGAGACCATTTCATCAGCATAGCATAAGTACTAAGCAAGCAGGCGTTACTTTTCTACAAATAAAAACAAAATTTAAAGTCATTAATCTGATCCATCTATTCCTTTGTGATTTCCTCCATTGGTTTGCTCTCTGGTTTGGCTTATAGTTATTTCCCTGAGATCACACACTGATCATCCATATTTTTCTGCTATTTTTTACATTAAAATACCTTTTAATTCTGTTAGGTTTATTTTAATGCATGATATATAGTGAGAATCTAATTTGCTCTCAAAATTTTATCTATTGTATACTCACCCTTCATTTCATAATCTTTCTCTACTCATTTCCAATGTCATTTTTATCATAACAATTTTTGATAGAGTTTGCTTCTGTAATATCTCTTTCATTTGTACCTATTCTCGTACCTTTAACATGCTATTTTATTCAGTATAGCTTTATAATGCATTTTATTATTTGGCGAGATGGATCTTCACTCATTAAGTGTTGCTTCCCTTTTTTCATAAGACATTTTTGCCGATTCATTCTTTCAAAGTATAATATAGGACTTGAAAGCATGGAGATAAAGAGAGAAAAGGTATTTCAAGGAGGACAAAAGACAAAGAACTTCCAGTAAATAGATGGAAAGTAATGTTGAGTTTGACAAAGGAAGGTCATCTGTCTCATCTCACCGATCTGGAAGCTAGAATTTATCCTCTGATATCAGCTCATCTACTTAAGAGAATTGGAGAAGGAAAAAATACATAAATACTCTAATATCAATGTGTGTGAATACTGCAGGTTTACCACAGCACTTGCTTCTTGAATTTGCTCTTCAGCACATGGTGTCTAAATAGAAAGTTTCTGAAAATATTCTGAGACAGTAAAATTTTATTTTATAATGGTTTTTCCTACACCTGATATGGGCTTCACACTGCCCTCCCTGGAAAACTTAACCTGTCACCAACTTTCGCGAAGTGTCATATATTCTTTTAGTAAATCTGAGTCAAGATTCAAGGAAGCCCTGGTTTTATAATTGAGAAGTTTTGGCTTGGTTTCATTTTGAGGTTTGGGGGATGATAGAAACTCAAAACAAAATGAAAGCTCTTTAAATCCTCAAACCTCCATTTTATAATAAATATATCGTAATGCCCTCTGTTCTGGCCCAAATGAAATTTAATTTGTAATAAATTAACCTACCTACACCCAGATTTTTAAAAATCAACAGAAGTCTAACTTTAATATACAGGATAAATAGAAGGAAAGAAATGTATCATTTCCATATGTAAATGCTTGGTCACCGAAATGCTTACACCGAAAGGTGTAAGGAAGTTGTTAGATATTTACACTCTGTGTAGCAATCACAGTGAATAAGACGGCTACAAAAGCAGAATGGAGTGCGCAATATTGGCAACTCAAAAGCCTAAGTGGAGAGACCGTCAGTAATTTGATTTTCCAAAATGGTAAACCTCTGTTGATAACGTTCAGTCTAAAACACAATGCAGGGGCGCCTGGGTGGCTCAGTCGGTTGGGCATCCGACTTCAGCTCAGGTCAGGATCTCGCGATCTCGCGATCTCGCGGTCCGTGAGTTCGAGCCCCGCGTCGGGCTCTGGGCTGATGGCTCAGAGCCTGGAGCCTGCTTCCGATTCTGTGTCTCCCTCTCTCTCTGCTCCTCCCCCGTTCATGCTCTGTCTCTCTCTGTCTCAAAAAATAAATAAACGTTAAAAAAAAAATAAAAATAAAATAAAACACAATGCAATCCTTTTCTTGATTTTTAGGTAGTTGCATACTTGAAGCAGGCAGTGTATACACGAAGCAAGTTGGAGTCTGGAGTCGTGTCATCATCCTCATGGACTTTCTGAATGCATTCCAGAAGTGCCATAAACTCTTGACATTCCTACAGGACAGATCTTCATGGATCACCAAGTGTGACCTTCCCAATATTATAATGAGATGGAATACTAGATTGACAGTGATCATCTCAAGTATGTGAGACGCAAGTGAATGTGTATAGAAGAAGGGAGAGTGGGTGGAGGACCCCCCAAAATGAGCTCTCAAGCCCAAATTCCAAAATATGTAGGAGAAACTAACCCCAAGAAGTTCAGCCACTGGAATCAACAATCAGGAGATAGAGTCACCCCTCACCAAAAAATAAATTTTTTTAAGTATAGAAGAACTGGAAATAATTTCATAAAGTCATCCGCCATGAGCTCTGTAGCTATATAAATAAAATACTTTCACTTCCAAAAGACCTGCTGTTTTTTCAGTAGGATACTTCAAATGGTGATTATGTACACAGAGTGAGAACGACATCACCTGAGCTAGATTTTTATTGCTTTTTGTTAAGCAAGTCTCCTATGCCACTTGAGGGAGGAAAAGCTTATTTCAAACCAAATTTTTAAAAATGTTGACTAACCAGCAAGAAATCTCAGGGGAATATTGGCCTCCTAGAAGTTCAGAATCAGAGACCTCAGACTCTCCACCAGAACCTTAAATCTGTCAATACCAACCATGACACCTGCCTAACCCACTTTCAGTGAAATCACTGCTTCTGTGGCCCATGCTCCTTTCCAACTGTAAATAAAGTTCTTTCTCACGCTAATTAGAACATGACAGGGAATGAGGTGAGGCCATGAACTCTGGAGCAGAAGTAAGTTTGAATCCTGGCTCTGTCACTCACCAGCTGTGGGAACTGGGGCAAATGATGTATCCTCCCTGCATCTCCATTTTCTCACCTGGCAAATGGGGATAGTAATAGTACTTATTGCTCTGGTTGTTGTAAAAATTGAAAGCTAAATTTTATGAAGGGCTTGAGACAGTGCCTGGGAAACAGCCAGTGCTACAGAAAGGTTGCAGGAAGTCCAGCCTTGGTCTTCACTGCTCTCTTTGAATGCTAGAAAACTGCGAGAGTCCCGACTAAGGATCCCAGGTCTTTGTAGGATTTCTCATGTTGCCTGATTTTTATTCTCTGTCTATCCTTATCAGGCTCCAATTTGGCAATACTCTTGGAAATTGGGTTCCTGGATTGAACCTATATCTCTGCCATGTAGAATGTATTCATGCAGCAACTTAAGATCAATGCCTACTGCACTTCTATGAATATGTACAAAAAGTTATTCATCTAAGGAGCAGGAATGTCCATGGACAAAATGTGTCCAAGAGCTCTTTTTTTGTGTTTTTATAACTGAATTCAATTTATATGGTGAGTCCCCACACTCCTGGATGGTAAAGACTTAATTTGAGTTAATTCAAATTCAGACTCCCTGGCTTGCCCCAAGTTTACATCAGAATTCTGGGGGCCGCAAGGTTCACAGAACTCATCGAGTCAAGGTGTCAGGATGGAAAGGGAGAGAATATCTGGTTGTCAGTGCGTATCTACGCTATCATCCACTCAGAGGTTCTGGTTCCCTTCTAGACCTCAGTCATTGGTCATTGCTGCCAGTATGGCACCCTCCGGCCCTACCCTGCCATTCTCATCATTAAAGCCTCTTTAAGATCCTGACTCTCCTCTGAGTCACACTTCCGTGTGGGAAAATTCCACTGTAGGGCATTGCTCTGACCTGGGGAAAGCTTGCATTTTCCAGTCCTAGACTCATGTGCTGTTGCAATGCTATTCTCTGACACAAGGAACTCTTGGAGGCTTACACCACCCGGAGCACAGTTAAGCTTCCTCATCAGGCTGGTGGCCAGGCCCGGGGCTCGCATCTCCCCCGTCACACCCCCAGGCACCACCCAGGGACAGAAGCCTGGGTCTCCTCTGCTCTCCTACCTCCAAACTTATCCCATTTTCTCAATCCTCAGCTCACCCCCCCCCCCTCCAACCCCACAATTGCTCGAGAAAGCCACCAGGTCTTGTCATGCACCCTCTGCAGCTCTCCATCACTCAGGATAGGAGATCTTTGTTTACCTCTGTGAGGGAGACACTGGCTCTGATTCATCATGTATTCTTCCAAATGGGAAGAGGCTTTTTTGAAAAATGGTCACTTGTTAATTTCACAGCATTTTAAAAGTCTGCCTTCTCCTATGCTGCCACTTTCCCAAGGACAGGAAGGCAAAATGCCTCATGTCCCCAAGTGCAAGTACACAAAAGGAAGGAGAGAGTTGGAGAGAATAGGAAACATGAGAAAGACCTATCAGGGAGAATCACACAATTTCTCACCTTATTACCTTTTTTGATGACGTTCAATCAAATTGAGGCAATTCTATGATCAAGGGAAATATTTGCTCAGCCCCTACTGTAGGCCAGCATGGTGCTCAATGCTGGGGCACAGAGATGAATGAGAGTGAGCCCCTCTGTCTCACCCAAGTAGATCTCATTCTCTCCACTGCTTCTTCTGTTTGATTTAAGCTCTGTAATTTTTCAGCTCTACTATCATCTTCTCACCGGTTTCCCTGCTTCAAAGCTCATTGTCCCGTCTTTTGCGCCTGCTCCTTACACGTCACTTTTACTAAAATGTGCACCTAATTGTATTATTCTTTACTTAAAAATTTACAGTGGCTCCCATCATCTTTGGGACAGAATGCTAGGCACAGTCTTAGTTCTTAAATTTATTTCCCTTAGTTCTCAAAGCAATGCTGTCAGGCAGCCATTGTGATCTCAGTTTTATTAACAAGGAACCTGAAGATCAGAGAGCTTAAGCCATCCTGACCAAGCTCACAGAGCTGGCAGAATTAAGGCTCGAAATCAGCTTTCTTGCCTCTAGACCCACTGCTTTTAATGCTCCGGTCTCCTTAATTCATCTCCCCTCTTACATTAAGGAGTGATCTATGTAGTAAGACTACCACTACCATTAATGTCATGACTACTAACACTACAACAAGTAACTATCACCTGGGATTTCGTGCCCTCATTTATCTTCGATATAGAGAAGGAAGGAGGAGAAAGACACTTACCTAGTTGGTCAAGTCGGTCAATCAGCCAAACGAACCTTGGCAGTCCATGGGTAACAAATTTCGAGCCAAATCACCCTTGCATGCAGTGTATTTTATACAAAGACTTAACGATAAAATACTTAGTTTATAAACCATCACTGTGAAAGTAGAATAAAAATTCCAGTCTCCTGAATCTTCTGTCCACTAACCCAAAATGCAACAAATAAGTCCACTAATCTAAACAAACAGAAACCTTGCCATAAGTTAGCCCCGTGTAACACAACTTAACACGTCTGAAAGCTTTACAATATGACAATTAATTACATCTCTAGGAAGCATGTGGTACAGCTAAATGGCGATTCACAGGCAAACCTCAAAAACACCAGCATTGCTTATGACTGTTAACCTCACTCAAAATTTTTTCCCTAGTGGTTTCAGTATTCAGTTGGAAGAGTGACAGTTGGAGTTAATGGTTTTCTTTTCTCACCTTTCCTCAGAAACCAGTCCATCTCACTATTGCAGTGCTTTGCAACCTTTTTAAACCCATGGCCTCTTTGGATAAACCTGAAAATCTCATGACACCTTCCCTCCACCTCTGACTCCTACCCTGACCAGTGGGTTTTGTGTGTTCAGAAAATAAATTCTATTTCCTGCATATCACGTCAGACAAGAAAAAAAACTATGGTGGTAAGTTTTCGAATTATTATGTGACAAAGGCATTTTGCTTTCCAAATATAAAAATATATTTTGACATTTTTTCCCCAAATCACATATTATCCACTCTTAACACCCCACCCTATCTTCCTCCTTTTTCCAAACATTGCCTGGACAGCTACAAATGACGGATGGAACACATTCCCTTATCTCCTCCAACAAAATAGTGGTAAAGGAGTAAAAAAGGAAAAGGAGAGACTTGTTCACACTTTTGGAAGATGTAAAGCAGGTGGTGGAGTGGTGGCTGATGTGATAGAAGAAGAAGCTTAAACCTACAATTCATACCCAAAGGGACACCAAGGAGAAGTACACTTATGTGCCCTGGAGAACTCAGCAGAAAACACAGGGACCCATGGCCAGGGGTAAGGCTACGCAAAAAGGTGCCTGGACGGCTTGAAATCCCAGATGTGTGTTCATATCCCACCTCCCTCTATCCCCATGCAGACGTGCCAGCAGCCAAATGCTCCATTGCCCACGACTGACAGCCAGGTTCTATTCTCCAGTGAAAGGGAAAGGGAAGGCTTGTATTCAGAAGCACCAAATACAGAAGAGGGTGACAAGGAGGTACAAGACTGTAAAGGGGGTAGTCTATTGAAAATTTTGCATAATCTCAACTCCTTTTGCAGAATCTCCTATCTTAATAAATGGAATTGTTTTTTTTTTTTCAGTTGTTTAGACAAAAAAAACTCAACAAATACCTCATACTTTATAAAAAACTAACCAAAAATTAATCGTAGACAGAATGTAAAATATAAAGCTATAGCTGTTCTAGGAGGAAAAAGATGAGAGGAAATCTGCACAACTTGGGTTTGGCCAAATTTTTGAACATGAATCCAAGAACATATGACATGAAAGAAAATGGAATTTATCAAAATTAAAAATATTTGCTCTATGAAGAGCACTATTAAGAAAACAGAAAGAGCCACACACTGGGAGGAAATATTTGCAAATCATATATCCAATAAAAGACTTTTGTCTAGAATATATAAATAACTGTCACAATTCAACAATGAAAAACAAAGAAAACAAACACATCAATTTTTAAAAAATGAGCAAACAAGCAATATGGACACTTCACCAAGAAGATATATAAATGGCGAATAAGTATGAGAAATATTCAACAGGGGCTCCTGGGTGGCTCAGGCAGTTGAGCATCCAACTTTTGATTTTGGCTCAGGTCATGATCCCAGGATTGTGGGACTGAGCCCTGTGTTGGACTCTGTGCTGAGCATGGAGACTGCTTAAGATTCTGTCTCTCTCTCCCTCTGCCAATCTCCCCAGCTTGCACATGCACTCTCTCTCTCACTCGTTCTCTCTAAGGGAAAAAAAAAAAAAAGATGTTCAACATCATCAGTCATCTAAGAAATGCAGATTAAAATCCCAGGGAGATACTACTACATATCTACTGAAATGGCTAAAGTTTTAAATGCTGCGATATCACATGCTGATGTGTATTCGAGAGCAACTAAAACTCTGATCAGAATGCAAAAAGTTACAGCCATTTTGAGAAAATTTTAGGAGGATCTTATAACACATGTGATAAGGAGGGCCACATTTCTTGTTGTCAGAGAAGGAACAGAAGTTACAAATAAACAAAAGGTAATGGTAAGAAGAACCCTATTGTGCTGTGTTGAAGAAGAAAGTCTCACGGTAAACTCATGATTTTTTAAACATGCACACAGAGGAATAGAAACAGAAATAAATATAGATTTGTGTCTGCATGAGTTATAATAGATAAATAGACAAATATGGCTATTGATTTATCTATCTCTCCAAGCCAAGACTAGTTATAAGTCCCAGAAGCAATGAAATCCCAGTAGCAACCTAGTACCTAGATCTTGGTTTTGAAATACCGTTCTATGATAAAAGAAACCAGGGTTTCTTGGACAAGTGGTTGATTCCAGTGTTGGAACAAGGAAAATAAAAAGTAGCCTGGGAGCCTTTTGTGGTGCCACAAAGGAAGTGTTATTCAAAGAAAAGAAGAAAGAAAAAGACCTGTGAAAATATTAAATAAGAAAGAAAAGGCAACTGTTCTTCACAACATTCCAATTAATAAGCATGTAGGGAATAAGGGAAATAGGAAATCATCATTAGAACACCGCAGTAACAGGTACTTGAGCCTCTGATTCTCATGGAAAGGCAATATTGGTTGGTATTGTCTACTTCACATTTCTTTCATGTGATTAGAGAAGTTGAGTCCTATCTGGCTTTTGTCACAGATATTTTGAGTTTTCTGTCATGTAAATTCAATAGAATCCTATGAAGAGGAAGAGAAGGCTCTAAAAGTTTCATTTGACTCTTTCATTCAAAAGTGCTCTGGGCTGCCAGCACCCTGGTCATTGATAGTATAGGGAGAGGAACCGCTGAAAGCATTTCCCCATGTTGGAAGAGCTCATCCTGTCCTTTCCAAACTCTGGAGCTTTCATACACATCTTTCTTTCCACTGATTTGTGTTACTTCCTGGTACCTGGTGCTGTGTGGCTTACTGAGTGCCCTTTGCAGAGTAGGGCCCGGCCTCAGGGTGTTTCTGTTCATGGGCCAGTGGTGGAACCACGATAGGAGCCCTTTTCTCCCAGGGTTCTCCCTGGGAAGCTTTCTTTGCCTCCCCATCACACCCCTTCCCACACCCTCAGCCCCATCTCTCAGCCCTGATTACACTAGATGTTGGTGATTTGCTTGTCATGCCCCCTATGCTGTGATCTTGAGGGCAGTGCCTCCATCTTGGTGCCTGGCATGTAGCCTTAGACAAAACAAAACAAGATGGAGGAGACCAAGGCACCACATGGTGGGTCTGCGTATGTAGAGGCTCCATGATGTCAGGCCCCACGGCCCTGAAGTCAGCCTTAGATCCTGAGGCTGTTGAAGTAAGTCCTAAGACCGTGAGTCAGTGACCCTCGGGATGACTTGGGGTCCGGGTTTGCTGATATTTCTCCCCAAGTTTCTCTTGGTGGTGTTAGTGGTCACCAGAGGGGCAGAGAGTGGAAAGGGAGCCCCCACATGAAACATCCTGGGAGCACTTCCCGCCATACACTCAGAGCATCATGGATCAGCTCTTCACTCCACACAGGAGGTCAGAGGGAAAGCACTGGGGCTGGGGCCGGGGTCCACTTCAGCTGGCTCTGAGTCTTAATAACGGTGTCCTGAGAAGCCATTGACAGGGAAGGCCAGCCCCAGGTCCCATTGTTATGCCTGGAATAACTTTATTGACCAAGAGTTTTTCTCTTGGATCGCAGCTGCTCATCACTTTCCCCTCTGCCTACCCATTCAAAACACCTTACAGGCTTGCTGAAAAAAATGAACGAATGAATGAAGGAATGAATGATATAAGTTTCATTTGAGGAACATCATATTCTGGCATTTCCAGCAATGCCTCAACAGCCATTTACTTAATGACTATGATGGGCATTTGACGTACATCAATCCCTTCAGTCCTGAGAACAAATGATATATTATTATCCCCTTTTTGCAAATGAAAAACAAAATGTTTCTCAGAAAGAGTAAAAACTGGCCAGGCTACCTCGTGTGGCCAAACCTAAAAACGAGTCTGTGTCTCATTGGCCATATTCTTTCCTCCATATTGCATGGTCATCTCAGAGAACTTTTAGAATACTTCCAACTGGCAAGTAGAGTTTAATTTTCCTTTTGAGGAGCGAGGCGCATACCGAGGAACAGGAAGGCTAACCAAATATCGCTGCTGACTTCTGATTTTAATGATGTCTACTAGTGACATCTCACAGGTAACAACCCCTACAATCCTTCAGAAGGAATAACCCTAAGAAGTTCAGCCCAGGGACTCCCTTCAGTGACCTGACATTGCCAGAAATTATCGGAGAACTGGGAAGATGTCCCCCCATGTTGACTGAGGTAGTATGTCTCTACAGTTGCCACCAGTTCCTTCTCTTAGTACATACATGACATTCCACATGGAAGATGGGGTCTATCCTTCCATCCCTTTGACTTTGATCTGTCCCATGACTGCTTTGACCAAGAGCCACAAGGAGAGGCATCAGAGCACCACATGTACGAATGAAGGAGCCGTGCTGGACATCCAGCCCTAGCTGAGCCTCCGGATAACTCCAGTCCCAGCCCTTTCAGACTGCAGTTACATAAAAGACCCCAAGAAGAACCACCCAAGTGAGTCCAATCAACACATAGAGCCTAGAGATAATCATAAATTGTTTCAGGACGTTACATGTTGTGGTGGCTTGTTACGCAGCGCTAAATACCAGGAACCTTGCTGGTGCCACTTCACACTGATACACGGAGAGTACTGGGGACCACTGGTTAGCAGACTTTTTGAGGCATTTCACAGGAGAGAAGTGGAAAATTCAAAGCAGTCTCCCACCTTCTTCTTCAGCAGTGCCCCAAACTCTCCAAGAACAGGGGAGGGAAGCTGCCTGCCTCTTGGCTTTACCTTCAACAAAGGCGAGCTTGTAAGAAAGGAAATATCAAAATTCTAGAGAAAGAAGGCACTGCAGAGGGTAGCACAATGGGTAAGGATGGAGTGGGGGGAATTCCAGTCACAGGGGGTAGTCCCCTGTTCTCTTTCATCTCCATCATCTGTTCATGCTTTTTTCTTCTAGAATGCTTCCCCCACCCCCATAACCACCATTCCTCTCAGCCAATTAAATTCTTAACCCAGCGCTCCTTTAGCACTCTGTCATTCATAGCATTGCGATTCTTTCTTCAAATATTTGTCTTGCCCACTTGACTGTGAGTCCCTTGAGGGCAGGGGACATTGCTTTCATCATCCTGGTTATTTTCGTCTCTACGTCAAAAATGTTTATTGACTGAATGATGCGTTTTGCAAGTAGGCCATAGCACAGTCTTCCAAATGTGTCTGTTAAAACATAGTAGAGCCTGTTTTGCTAATAATATTTGGAGGCTATTTTTGTTTTGCTTTCTGATCTAACTATCAACGTCAGCAAACTCAAGTATATGTAGGGCCAGACACGTAAAGTACATGAGAGAAGCAGGCCAGTCAGCAAGCATGTGGCTCATCCAAGGCTGGCAGCTATCACTCACTCCAGTAAAGTACTGTCCGGTGGGACCAGTGTTGCTTCTAGAACGATTTTAAGGAAGTCCCAAATCCAGATTTTATGTGAAATGCTGGCCAAGCATGTCATCCAGGCAAATCACATCTGTGGTCTGAAGTTGGCCCATATTCAGCCACTTAACAATCTCTAACTAGGAAATACTTCAGCCTGTCTCTACTCAAGTGTCTTCCCATGAAAAAGACTTTTATGACCACTCTAACAAAACTAGCACTCTGTACACACACACACACACACACACACACACCCTGTAGACACTCATAGATGCTCATTTTTAATCCCTTCAGGCTGCTTAATTTTTCTTCATATCTGTTGTCACTATCTGGTATTATTCTGTATGTAATTTTACAGACTTGTTTACTCTGTGTCTCTGCTACTAGGATGTCATCACCACTAGAACAGGGTCCCTGTCCGTTTTGTTGACTTCTCTATCCCCAGTACAAGTAACTGTATCTGGCACATACAAAGGACTAATGTAAACTGCTTGACTATTGAGAGTTCCTGCCTCCTCTGCTTTTTCTGCTGGATTTATGCCCTTCTCAGATACTCAAAGATAGTTTCTTGAAAATCCTCCCTCTCTAGCCCTGAGCTAGTGCCTTCCTAGACTGGTGAGTGGAGTTAACACTATCAAAAGAAACTCCAAGGGCCCTGACAGTTCTGCTTCTCACAGCCCAGGGCCTAGAAGGAGCTGCAATTCATCCAGCCTTCTCAGCCCTGCAGGGTCTTAGGAGTTTCCTGACAGTAAGGTACACTCAGCCCTAAACAGCACCTACATGTTTCAAAACGGGAAGAGTAAGGGCCTGAAAGGTCTCCGAGGAGCCTTTTCACTGGAGACTCTACAGTCAGGTCCTCGTGCTAACTGGGGAAGAAGACAGGACAGGGCGGGTGTTTCCATAGGAAGTAGTGCTTTTCTCCAACATGTTCTAAAGCCTTCAAGACCCCCTCTCCAGGGAGCCTGGGATGAGGATGGAAGCAAGAACAGGAAAGGCAAGCTGGGAGCCAGGACAGTGGTCCCCTGACTGTCCGTGCCCATGCTCTGCAGAGTGGAGGCTGGAGGTCTGGGAGGTCGGCAGACCCTGGAGGCACACATCTGAACATCACGTTTTTTTCATCACAGCTTTTGCCACATGTATTTGCTTTCTGAGCTACATTTGTTGTTACTTTTTTCTGTAACTGAATATGGTTTTGAAATTATTCCGTTTACTTGAAAATAAAATTCCATATGACAAACACAAATGGAAAACCAGGACCATTACATATAAATAGGTGACATGCACATATGCACGCACACCCCGTAAAAAACCACAGAAAGCAAAACAATGCTTTTAAATCCTAGTTAGGTAAGTTGGCTGGCAAAGTTCTTTGTCTAAAGAACTCTTCGTGCTAATCGAAAGCTCACTTAGCAAGTGTGATTATTCTTGACCTTACCTGAAGGGACACAGCAGACCTAAAAAAAGGAGTAACTCTATGTGATACTGATAGCCGAGGTCATGACCCTAAATTCATGGCTATTCGTACACACCGGGAAACACACCTCTCAGACTTAGATATAGCCTGATACCAGAACCACCTGCAGGTAAAGATGGGGCATGCCAATGACAGGTAAACGGTTGAGTTCGGAATCTGTAACTGAAATATCTCAGTAGTTGCTGGCGAGTGGGGCCGGAGCAAGCAGGGGCAGCAAAGGGAAAGAAAATCCAGGAAACATTCCCAATCACTTCTCCTGGCTCCTCCTCCTGCCTCTGGGCTGGGGCATCTCAATACACCGTGTAGCCTCGCCTCCTCCAGTAAACTAGACCGGGCTTCTACATAGCCTAGTGATTTCTACATAGCTTAGTGTCCAGGATGGTTAAGAGCAAAAGCTTCAAGACTTTTAAAAACCTAGGCCCCAGAATTGAACATTATATCTGCCACATCCTATTTGTCAAAGCAGTAGACTAGCTCGAGTTCAGTAGGGAAGGAAAATAGATTCCACTTCTTACTGGAAGGAGTGGAGTATCACATCCCAAAGGGGTACAGACACAGAGGCATGACTTCTTGGGGACTATTATTTTAATTACTTTCTATGTATCTATTTCTGTGGACCTTCAAAACTCTGATTCATCTGATCAGACCCTGCTTTCCTTTAAAATGATTGATGCCATTGTCTTATACAGTAAACTGAGTTGGGAGCTACTAAAAGGGGCTAAGGTACCAATTCAAATGAATTTAATGTGAGCACTCTGATTCCCCAGTTTGTAATCAATACACAGAAGGAAGGTGTTTTTTTTTTTTAAGGACGGCACTTTTCTTTCTTTTTCCGTAGCTCCTGAAAAGTTAGGTCCCTTCCAACTGGAAGTGATATTGGCGTAGCACAGTGATTCCCAAATGGTGGACCACTTGGGAACGTGTCAGAAATGCAAATTATCAGGTCCCATCCCAGACCTACTGAATCAGAATCTCCCAGGGTGGAGCCCAGCAATTTGAGTTTAACACACTTTTCAGGTGACTCGACTGCATATTGGAGCTTGACAATCACTGATTGGTTAAACCTATTACTGGATTCAAAATCCCATCTCTTACTTTTCAAGGTGCATGACTTTGGGCAATTTACTTCATCTTTCTGTTTCTCTGTTTCCTCGTCTGCAAAAGGATGATAGTAAAGGAACCTACCTCAGTGTTGTGGAGAGGATAAGACAAAGTAGCAATATAGAGCACTTAAAGAGCCTGGAGCATTCTAAGTATTGTGTAAGTGTTGGCAACTATCATTAAGGAGTTCTAAGTACTGGTTGTAATGGACCATGGTCTTTCAGAGTATCAAACTGGGTTGGATACAACTAAGGACATTTTTGAGAGGAAAGATTTTTTTTTTAATGTTTATTTTGAGAGAGAGAGCAGGGAAAAGGGGCGGAGGGGGTGGAGAGAGAGAGAGAGAGAGAGAGAGAGAGAGAATCTTAAGCAGGCTCCACATTGAGCCTATGTGGGGCTCAGTCTCATGACCATGAAATCATGGCCTGAGCCATGAGTCAGATGTTTAACTGACTGAGCCACCTAATCATTCCGAGGGGGAAAATTTTTGACTGCAGGTTGGAGGACAAAGGAAAGCATTGAAAATCAGGATGCTTTCAGCTAGAGCAAAGTGGGGAAGTGGAGATTTCTGCCAGCACTATTGTGTTAGAAGCAGGTATTAGCTTGGTTTCCCCAGTAGCAGTTTTGAATCCCATCTGTAGTGTTAGAAGTATGGCCGAAGGTGAATAAACTTTGATTTAAGAGTAAAAGGTAGTAATGCTGAATTTGCTATAAAAATCCTGTCACATAGGTTACCTGTTATATAAAAGGATTGTAGAATTGGAGGGCACCTACCTCTCTCCACCTGTCTCCTCCATGGTTTACCCGCTGTCTTTCTTCAAGTGTGCATTCCAAGTTCAATTCTCAGTCAGCCCTTCCTGAGCATTCTCTTTAAAATTCACACACACACACACACACACACACACACACACACACACACACGCCTACACATACACACACAGGTTTCCTATCCCTCTTCTCCCTTTTATTTTTTACCCTTAAGAATCACCCCCATCTCACATGCTGTGCATTCTATTTACTTAACTTTCTGATGGTGACAGACAAATCAGGTCAAAATCTGTTCTCAGAGGGCAGAGACATTCATCTGTTTTATTCTCTGCTGTACCCCCAGTGCCTGGCACCTCGTAGGTGATCAAAAATGATTCTTGAATGAATGAATGAATGAATGAATGAGTGATATTAGTGCCTCTACTGCTTTGCTCCATCAAATTGAGAAGGAGATGAACAGAATCTGGAGGGTCACCTGGCTGGCTCAGTAGAGCATGTGAATCTTGATCTCAGGGTCATGAGTTCAAGCCCCACATTGGGCCTAGAGCTTACCTAAAACAAACAAGCAAACAAACAAACAAACAAACATAAAATAGGAGTGCCTGGGCGGCTCAGGAAGTTGAGCTTCTGGCTCTTGATTTTGGTTCAGGTCATGATCTTGCTATTTGTGGGATTGAGCCCTATGTCAGGTTTCGGCTGATAGTGTGGAGCCTGTTTGGGATTCTCTCTCTTTCTGTCTCTCTGTTTCTCTCTCTCTCTTTCTCTGTCTCTCTCTCTCTGTCTCTCTCTCTCTCTGCCCCTCCCTTGCTCATGCTCTCTCTCTCTCAAAATAAATAAATATTTTTTTAAAAACCCTATAAAATAAAATATTTTTAAAATTTCAAAAGAAAACAAACCGGAATCTGGAGAACCGAGGTTTTGACTCGGGGAGGGGGAGGCTTAGGCCCTTCCAAAAAGATGGAGTCATTAAACACCCAGGAAGTTGCAGTCATGACGCAGGATGTTAATCTGCCCCTGCTGTTTCACCAGGCACAGTGGTGGATGTTTTGTGCTCAGTCTCTACTTCCAGCCATCACATGGGCGTTCCTACCTTTACAGATAAGGAAATGAAGGCTCAGAGACCTTCAAGTAACCTGTGTAGGCTCACACAGCTGGGAAGTGGCTGTGCAGAGGCCGCATCCCAGATCTTTAACTTCAGGTTCAGGTTCTCTCCTTGCTGCCAATGTTGAGGACGAATGCTCAGAAAGGTGAACTTGGAAGGCTGACTGAAAATGGAAAATAGGCTTCACATTTTTCAGTTTCATACCTGCTTTTGTAACAACGCTATAACGATAATAACTATAATCATTTGTATTATCCTAACCAACATTTACTTGGTGCTTAGCATGTGAAGATACCTTACAAGGATTATCTCATTTAATTCTCAAAATGAGCCCTCTGGGATATATTCTTTTATTATTTTATAATAGATGGGAGTAAAGGTCTAAAGGGCTTGAAGGTCGAAGGACGTACTTACCTAAGTCACACGGCTACTGAGTGGTAAAGTTGAGGTCTTTTATTGGAATAGTAACATTCGAAAAACAACAACCTGCAGCATTCACACCAGCAATGTAACCAGGTTACTCGTAATCCAATCCACTGCCTATTGGTAAATCCAGCCCGGATTTACACTGACATTTGTAAATCTTGGAATGCCTTCCTGATTACCTACCCTGGTCACAAGCAGAGTCACTTAAAAGTAAGAAAAAGGAGAACGAACATAGTGGGTTAGCGAGGAAGTATATTTCCGTGACTGTCATCTTTCTTGCAGGCGCTACACGTTTGTCGTTTCCCCAAAAAGATGAGGTGACTTCAAATCAGACCCGATGCTGGATTTTCACGTTTTCCGCCATGTCTTTAAGAATTTCCCTAACTGTGGGGCGCCTGGGTGGCGCAGTCGGTTAAGCGGCCGACTTCGGCTCAGGTCACGATCTCACAGCCTGTGAGTTCGAGCCCCGCATCGGGCTCTGGGCTGACGGCTCAGAGCCTGGAGCCTGCTTCCGATTCTGTGTCTCCCTCTCTCTCTGCCCCTCCCCCGTTCATGCTCTGTCTCTCTCTGTCTCAAAAATAAATAAAACGTAAAAAAA